>NC_081423.1:41810281-42147781 GCF_949786415.1 Peromyscus eremicus
CTGGCCTAGATCACCTGTGCAGGGCCACACCTTCTGCATTGGGGTGCACAGTGGCACCAGCAGCATCCAAGTACCATGGTGAGTAGATTGGGAATCTGAGAGCTGATCTCAGAGATCCGCACTTCTCCCTGGTTTGTGAAACAAAGTTGGGCTTAGCTCAGTGGAAGAGCACTCACCTAGCTTGTGCCAGTCCTGGGGGATGGGGCAATGAGAAGCACAGACTCACCCAGAGGACAGCAGCAGCACAGGGACACACATTGCGTTGCTTAACTGTACAGGATTGGCTATAAAAGCACTGAGTGGACACAGAATACACGAGCTTTTTGCTGTGTCTTAGTATCGGAACTAGTTTGTTGGGAAAAGAAAACTGAGTTTTGTCAGATAAAAATGAGATCTGAGATTTGAGTTTTACTTGGGTCCCCCAACCCCAAAACAGCAATAAAACGTATATTGGTTCCTCATTGGGAATTTGTGATGACCCAGACCCCTTGCTCTGAGAACATAATCCAGTACCCATCATACTGTTATTATATTCAAACTGGGAAGTGGGGGGAGGCAAGATCTTTAGTCTTCTAAACGATAAAATAAATTTGTTTTCAAAGTTTTAATTAAGTTTCAAATAAACTAAAATAGTTTCTTCTGAATACTGCCAGCCCTCTAGGATCTGGCAAAGCCATGCAGTCTTGACTCCTATCAAGTACAGTCACTTCTGAGATGGATGGGTACACATGGGGGCAGCAGGTCCCCACTGTCTGACCCATCGGCACCCATAGGTAACACCGGTGTGACACACTGTCTGCTTATGCTCCCAACCACAAGTTACAGAGCTGTTTCGCAGGGAAAGGGCCCCTCGGTGCAGGTGGACAGCTTTGCTGTCCTCAACGCCCTGTCACAAGGTCTAAAAGCGGCCATCTTCAGCTTCCTCTTGGCCTTTCCACCTGTCTCCTCACCATCTAGGGAGAATCCGGGGCGCCAAGTTAGTGTCTGCTCCTACCTATGGTGTTTCCCTCTGAGTCAGGAAGAGAAAGAGAACGTATTTATCCAAGACAAGAAAACACACCTGCTGCAGAAGAGTTAATCCATGAGCAGCTGCCTGCTCTGTGTCCAGATGTGAAAGACCGAAGGATGTGCCTGTCTCAGGCTACCCCAACATAGGAAACTCTGCTTGGTGCATGAAAAAGTATCTAATTGGTTTAACGTCACTGAGACACCTAGGGTCCCTTTTGCAGATCGTCAGCCTTGTAGATAAAAAAGAATTTAAAAATGGACCCAGAAGAAAACTCAAGGACAATTTTACTTTATTAGAGTTTAAGAAACCAAAGGGCAGGAAAGCTGGAGATCTCAGCAGCTGCGGGGAAGGGACAGAAAGAAGGAAGGAGGGAGAGAAGGAAAGAGAGAAGAAAGGGAGGGAGGGAGGGATGGAGGGAGGGAGGGAGGGAGGGAGGGAGGGAGGGAGGGAGGGAGGGAGGGAGGGAGGAATTAGAAGTCAGGGAAGCAACAGTATCAGCAATGGAGTCTGACCAGCTGCATGAGTTGGGGTTGGGGGTGTGTTCAAAGGACAAGAATGGATTTTGACAAGTACCTGGAGAGAGGAAATAGAAAAGTAAAAAAATGTACTCTTTCTGAGCAGACAGGCTTAGCAGTGAGGGCCTGTAAGCAGCTGTCCTGGGAGAGCCTTCCAGGTCCAGGAGCACATCTCTCATTGAGGGGACAACTTCCCCCTCTTCTTATCATGTCCTCGGGAGTGTTGTGTGTCCTTTCTACTTTGGCTTCAGGCTTGCTTCCCTGAGGGTGAAACAAGATTTTTCTCCTTGTCTTAGGAGGTCTCAGTTTTGCTGGGACAAGGGAAGCCCTGTTTTCTACATCAAAGGTGTTAACAACCACTAATTAAGCCATTTGTAAAGTGGTTTACTAACTGAATGTGCTCCTTGTCTCAGAAGAGGTTACCATGGTAGTGTTCATATGTCTCAGAGGGGTCTCCAGATGTCGGAGGCACCCAGGTCAACATCAGAAAGGTCTCGTCAGTCATGGGTCATAACATTTTCACCATGAAGCAGGCATAGACAAGCGTTAGACTTTCAATTGGTCTGGGAAGGGATGGCCTTAAATAGTCCTTTTCATTTCCTTTTTTTTTTTTTTTTTTTTTTTGTCTAGAGTCTTATCAATAAGGCAACAGTTATACTGGTTCTGGACAAGAGGTACTTGCATAGGGAACTGAAATCCTGGACCAAATGCTAATGTCCTGGGCCCAGAAAGAGTAAGGGGGCAGACCCTTCCTAGAGCCTTTCAGACAGCAAAGGCGCTATGTACCCCTTAGGAACCCCTTTCTCAGAGAGAGGCCAGTGCCAGTGGGAAGCTGCTGCAAGGAGATGGCACCCCTGTCTTATGTCTGTTTGTTTTGTTTTAGGGAGAGAGATGAAATTCTCGTATTAGAAAAATCAACAGCTCAGTAGAATCAAATTTGCAATAGTGTTTTATGCAAAATCTGGGGATTCCAGTAATGGTTTCTGGCCTTGCATGAGAGTCTCCTGAATTTTTTAAAGAGGGTGAGTGAGACAACATTTTAAGAGCTGATACCATGGGAGCCACAAGTGTAAACATCCCCTCTAGACATGAACATAAAAAGACACCGAACCTTCCCGGGGTATGTAGCTGGAAGGTTTCTCCAGTATCACCCGGCCGTGCGGTCCCTCAGCCGCTTATAGAATAATCATTCAGATGCTTAATATTAATTACCAATTGCATGGCCTATGGCAGGCTTCTTGCTAGCTAAACCTTGAATCTAAAATTAACCCATTTATTAATCTATGTTTTGCCACGTGTTCCACGGCTTACCAGTCTGCTGGCACACTGTTCCTTCGGTGGTGGCTGGCTCTCTCCCCTCTCCTTTCTCTTCCTATCTGTCTGCTTGGATTTCCGCCTGCCTCTAAGATGCCTTGCCATAGGTCAATGCAACTTTATTTATCAACTAATCAGAGCAGCACATATTCACAGCATACAGAAAGACATCCCACAGCAAGGGTAAAGTCGTGCTTGACTGTTTCAGTCAAGAGAATGAATATTAGGAAGGACATTGGAACTCAGGCTGTCCTGAAAATCAGACCCAAGTCCTTCATATGCTGGAACTTGTTTTCTCAGTTCCCAACGCCCCGTTCTCTGACTTCTCCAGATTCCTGAGTCAAACACTATGAAATCCTTCGAAGCACTGTGTTGTTGTTATAGTGACTGGAGACCCTTTCAGCTGTCTGTGCCTTTAGCCTCTTCTATCTCCCTTCCTAGTCTCTCTTCTCTTTCTGTTAGTGTTTAGAAGAAAGCAAAAGAGAGTTGAGGTCATGATCTCTGAGAAGATAGTGCCAAAAATAAAAAGATGGGTTAACATTTTATCACTCATAGGGCAGGAGAGATGGCTCAGTGGTTAAGAGAACTACTCTTGCAGCGAACTTGGGTTAGGTTCCCAGCACCCACATCAGGAAGCTCACAACCACCTATAGCTACAGCTCCAGTGGATCTGGTGTCCCTTTCTGACCTCTGCAGGCACCTAAACAGACACACAGACACACAGACACACACACAGACACAGACACACACACACAGACACACACACACACACACTTATATGTGTACTTTTCTTAAAATAGAACAAATATCTGGAAATGATACAGTAGTAGGGTGAGGTATGAAATAAGAGCGATCCATTTTTACAGCCTTTCCCCCCCCCAAAAAAAAACTGGTAAGAAAAACCTACAACAAAATGAGAAATAAAGAAGTGACTTATAGGAAAACAAATGGTTTACAAACAAGTGACTTTTAAACATGAGAAACATTCTCATCGATGACTGAGGACCAGAAATCTAAAACATGAATATACTGATGTATCTTCATTAACCAATAACCATGAGTTACATATTAGAGAGAAATATGCAATGAAGCATACAAATGGAATATGATACTTAGAAAATATGTCAATGAGTGATTAAAAAAATATTTATTGCCAGGCATGGTGGTACATACCTTTAATCCCAGTACTCCAGAGGTAGAGGCAGGAAGATCTCTATGAGTTTGAGGACAACCTGGTCTCCATAGTGAGTTCTAGGCCAGCCAGGGCTACATAGTGAGACCCTGTTTTAAGAAAAAGAGTATTATTATTTAACTTATTATTTAGTTATGTGTGTGTTCTCACCATACATTTTGTGTTGTTGTGTAGCTGAGGATAGCCCTGAACCTGTGTGTAGCCAAAGACGGCCTCAAACTCCTAATCCTCCTCCCACCTCTGTTTCCCAAGGACTGGAACTGCAGGAATTCACCATCACACTCAGTTTCCACAGATTCCACAGTGCCGGAGATAAAACTCCGGCTTCATGTATGCTAGGCAAGCGTGGTAAAAGTGAGCCCCAGATCCACGTTCTGTCTCTACATATTTGAACTGACTGTATGTGCGTGGACAAAATTTCAGTTGACATCACATGTCTATGCTTATTTTGATTTAGTAATTGCTCGCTTCTCATTCATAACAGCATTGTCTGTGAAATAACTAATGTCACTAACTATAAACACACTGTTTCCGGGGATCACCTGCCTGTTTTGATACTGTGGAGATGGTGTGGAGGGTGAGCATCCTCTGACTGAGGGAGAATGCAGGATGAATTCCTACCCATGAGATGAATGGGGCAAAGAGGAGGCACTTAATTTTAAATGCTGTAAAAGAAACATGTTTGTTCTATTAAAACAACATGTACAATATTGAGATGTATATACACAGAAGTAGTGATCTCTTCAAGACTATGATTTCAACTTAAACTCCCATCAAGAATGCATGAATGGGCTCATGTCCCCATGCGGCACTGGTGCAGGGCATGCAGGCCACCTCAGCTTTCCTGCATGCCAAAGAACTTAGGGAAGGGAAATTGGTAGAGAAATTGGGTTTATTTACACTTTTATGAACCTGGGAGAGAAAGAACCTTCCTTCCTCTCTGCCTTTCCTGCAATGTGTTACAGTTTTCATAGAAAAAATGAAACAGGGGCCAGGGAATACCAATGTGCTATTTAGCTGTGAGATGGGTCAGCTGGTCTTCTCCCAGCAGGATGGGAACCTGGGCACTGGGCCTTCTCTATTTCTTGTTCTGGCTGGCAAGAAGACACAGTGGGTGAAGGATCCTGTCACCAAGTCTGATGACCTAAATCGGATCCCCTAAACTCACATAATGGAAGGGGAGAACTGATTGCTGAAAGTTATCCTCGGGCCTCCAAAGGTAAGCTCTCTCTCTCTCTCTCTCTCTCTCTCTCTCTCTCTCTCTCTCTCTCTCCCTCTCTCTCTCTCTCTTTCACACACACACATACACACACACACACACAAAATGTAATTTTTTTAATAAAAGTCCTTAAACTGGGATTCAGTTTCTCTTTAAGCAACATTTCCCACATACTTCGAAGGAAAAACAAGCACCATGTTACTTGAGCAGCAGGCCCAGAAAGAGGTTTTATAAATATGCCCTTTCACTGATGACATATTGTCTCCTACGCCATTTTCCTACTCAGATATCTAAAATTACCTAAGCAATAATAGTCAGGTCAGAATGCGCTTTGGGAATCAAAAGCATCCCAAATAAATAGTTGGACCCAGCTAGGTTGTCCACCACCTTCACTGCTGAAAATCTGGGTAAAACATTTGACTACACTCTAAAATAACTACTGGTACCCTGCGACTGTCCAGAGACGTGTGGATAACAGTGACAGTCGGCTAGAGAGTATTTCGAGTGTCTCTGTAGTGCAGAGAGAAAAATGTATGAGGAGCTGAGTCACTTTTTGATACCACACAATACTTGGAGAAGGTTAGCTATCGAATTCTAGATGGCTGGTGTTCGGGGTGGATTCTGGGCCCTTTAGCTCACAGCAGTAGCAGCAAGAACGACTGAAATATTGAAGCAGAGCCACAGACCCCGGTTCACTTGACCCAGAAATGGCCTCGTGCTTCACCTCCATGTTTGTTTAAGCTCTTCTCTGCCGGGAATAATACTCCAGATGGCCTTTGTTCCTATCACTTTTGACAGACTTTGCTTATAATAGATTTCTTTATGTTTTGCAGTAAGTTATAAAGTGCATAATGTCTACATATAGTTTATATATTTGTAACATTCCAAACTTAAAATTCGTAAAGATATTGTTAGGTAACACCATTCTGTCCTTGAATTACCAAATTATGGGAAATCTCCAGAAAAAATCCAACATATTTATTTTTAAAAATGACTTTGTGTCAGTGAACCCACGTGAGTTCAGGTGAGTGATATCCAAGTGTCCAGTCAGCTGTGCTGGGCATCTTCAAATCCCATTGGTTGATTATTTGGGACTATATTTTGTGCTCCGAGTATTTGGAGAGGAGCTTGGGATCATGGGTCTCGAGAGAATCAGAAGTTAGGTCACAACACAATTCATCTCTCAGTTCATGGAACTGGAGGTAGGATAGAGTGAGTGGGGCAATTGCTGGGTTCAAAACCAACTCCATCCTGTTTCTACTCAGGACAAATGGCTTGCTGCATGCATGACTCAGTTTCCTTGTCTGTCAATATTGTCTACATCATTGTTGTAACTAAATGAGTAATAAATGATAGAAGCATGCTGTGGATATCGTTCTATATAAATAAAACACTGATTGGCCAGTGGCCAGACAGAAAGTATAGGCAGGACAAAGAGAGAGGAGAATTCTGAGAAGTAAAAGGCTGAGTCAGAGAGGCACTGCCAGCTGCCACCATGACAAGCAACATGTAAAGATGCCGGGAAGCCACGAGCCACGTGGCAAGGTATAGATTTATAAAAATGGGTTAATTTAAAATATAAAAACAGTTAATGAAAAGCCTGCCATGGCCATACAGTTTGTAAATAATATAAGCGTCTGTGTGTTTATTTTATAAGTGGCTGTCGGACTGCTGGGGCTTGGCGGGACTCGGAGAAAAAACTCCAGCTACAGAATCACTGTCAACTCTGATTATTGTCAGTATCCATGTCTTCTTCCTCAGGTGTAGTAGAGATGGGCACAGCCAACGACAGCACCTTCAGCCATTTCATCCTTGTAGGCTTCTCTGACCGGCCCCAGCTGGAGAGGGTCCTCTTTGCGGTCATCCTGCCTGCCTACCTCCTGACCCTGCTGGGCAACAGCACCATCATCCTGGTGTCGAGGCTGGACCCGCACCTGCACACCCCCATGTACTTCTTCCTCACACACCTGTCCTTCCTGGACCTCAGCTTCACTAGCAGCTCCATCCCACAGCTGCTCTACAACCTCAGTGGGCAGGACAAGACCATCAGCTATGTGGGCTGTGCTCTGCAGCTGGTCCTGTTCCTGGGCCTGGGGGGTGTGGAGTGCCTGCTGCTAGCTGTCATGGCCTATGACCGCTTTGTGGCCGTCTGCAAGCCCCTGCACTACATGGTCATCATGAGCCCCAAGCTCTGCGTGGGCCTGGTCTCAGTGGCCTGGAGCTGTGGGGTAGCCAATTCTTTGGCCATGTCTCCAGTGACCCTCAGCTTACCCCGCTGCGGGCGACGCAGGGTGGACCACTTCCTCTGTGAAATGCCCGCCCTCATCAGGATGGCCTGCATCAACACGGCTGCAGTAGAAGGCACAGTCTTCGTTCTGGCGATAGGCATCGTGCTGTCTCCCCTGGTGTTCATCTTGGTCTCCTATGGCTACATCGTGAGGGCCGTGCTGCAAATCCGCTCCGCTGCAGGGCGGCAAAAGGCCTTCAACACCTGTGGCTCGCACCTCACCGTGGTCTCGCTTTTCTACGGAAATATCATCTACATGTACATGCAACCGGGGAACAGCTCCTCCCAGGACCAGGGCAAGTTCCTCACCCTCTTCTACAACATCGTCACCCCTCTCCTCAACCCTCTGATCTACACCCTCAGGAACAAGGAGGTGAAGGGGGCGCTCAGGAGGCTGCTGCTGGGTAGCAGAGAGAGAAGGGAAGTAAGGGCTGGTTCCAGGCAGACCAGAGGGAAGCTGTCTTGGTGAGACTGGCAATGAAAACTGAGACGGATGGCAAGCTCTTAGGCAAACATTTTAATGAGAAAGAAAGGAGCTGAGAAAAACGTTCCACAGTGATTTGGGGGAAATTCGGGCTGCCCTGTGGCAGAGAGAAAGCAGGCGTGTTATTGGATTCTTGAAGAGTTCTGGGATTTGGTAGGCATGAGGATGGCATGTGTTTTAAATTTCTTCTTTATGGTTGACTGTTTGTCCTCACAATATCTTATAGGTGTTATATGTGGTGAAATGTGCTCTCAGGGTAAGGTAAGGGGACAGCAGGTGCCTTCGATGCATTGTTGACAGACAATAGGGGAGAGTGACGGCGGGAGCAGGCCTTCTGGTTTAGGGCATAAGCATCTGTGCTGTCCTGTCCCCACACGTGTCCCTATGCTAGTTTCAGGGGTATGGGAGGGTCGGGCAGCTCTGGTCTGGACGTCACTCCATGCAAGGCCTTGGGTAGCGTTGGCAGTACCAGGTCTGATCAACTCTAGTCTGCAGCTCTCCATGATTTACATCTTCTGGGCTAGAATCCTGTGTAAGGTCCCAAATCATCTGCTTTAGGAGTGAGCCGAATGTTGCCGGTCACCCAGCCCTTCCATCCTGTCCTGTCATGTTCCATGAATAAGTGCAGCAGAGTATGCTCATTCACCTCCCTTGTCAGTGTGACTAGGTTTAGAATCACACAGGAAACCAAGGGGGTCAGAGTGGGTCAGTGAGAGTGTTTGCAGAGGCTTCCCTGAGGGGGAAGACCCACCCTGAAAGTGGGTAGCACTGTCCGATTGGCTCCGGGCCCCAGACAGATCAACAGGACTAGGAAAGAGGAAACAAACAGGAGGCCACATCTCCCAGATGTTTCCCAGATGTTAGGCGAGGGGAGCAGCTCAGCCAAGCCTTCCTGACAGGACGGACAGAATCATCTGAAACCCTGAGCCTCCGGGCATGCCTTCTTTATCATCACTAAGTGACTTAGGCACAGCAATGGAAAGGTAAGTAATGCAACCAGGAAAACAGTAAAGGGAACTTCCCACCAGCGTGTCCCTTGGTGTCAAGGAGGATGTGACTTTCCTTAGAACTGTATTTCACTTGCTTATTTTTTCATTTCTTTTTTATTACATTTTTATTCGTTTATTTAGTGTGTGTGTGTGTGTGTGTGTGTGTGTGTGTGTGTGTGTGTGTTGGTCTGCATGTTTCACAGTACATGTGTGGAGGTTAGAGGACTACTTGCAGGAATCAGTTCTCTCCTTTAACCATACAGGTCCAGGAGCTCCAAATCAAGTCAAGAGCCTTGGCAGCAAGCACCTTTACCCACTGAGCCATTTGCCAACCCGGGTTTTCTGAATGGCATCCCAGGTGTTTTATTCATAGGAACAAAGTGTCTCTCCATGTCCACCGCTCAGCATCAACTTCAGCATAGTTTGATGTTTTATATTTCCAAAATTCCCAGCTAAAGCCCTTTGTGGAATGGAGTTGGTTCTTTGCTCTGGTTTGCTGTCCCTCACCCCGTGTCTGTCATAAGATTCTGGATAAGCAGAAAGGGAGGTGACCTACAATAACAACATGGGGGCATTAGATGAAAAGTGGCTTCGTTATTTCTCGGGTTTGTTTTCATTTGGTTTGTGAGAAAACCTCCATGTGCATTAAGTCCCTGCCGGGCTCTCCTATGGTGTAAGCTCAGTGTTTGCTTGTGGCTGGCCTGACTGCTGTGACTCCCACAGTAGACTCAACTGAGGGCAAAGCCCAGCAGCACCTGCTCCCAACCCAAGACGTGGAAAGGCTTGCCTTACTGCACACAGCTGTGACTCTATTGCCAAAACTCCAGGAGAGAAGCAGAGGAGAATCTTTGTTTTTCAAATTATTTTATTTATGTATTTATTCTGTGTTTTTTTGCATCATGTATCTTGGTCCCATTTGTCCCCCATCCATACCCGAATAAAACAAAATTCAATAGAAAAAAAAATGGAAGAAAAAAAATGAGAAAAAAATTTTAAAAAGGGAAGGAATTAAAAATCTCATCATGGAAGCTGCAGTGTGACCCAACAAGTCATGCTGTATACCCCCTTGTCCATACATCTCTACTTGCCAGTGTTCGTTACAAAGAGTCATTTGGTCTGGTTCAAGGCCCCTGGTCTCCACTATGTGTTTGATGCTGGGCCCCCACTAGGACTCTTCCTGGACATCCTGCTGTGTTGTGGAGACCCTGCAGCTTTGGCTCTGCATGTTAGGTCCATATATGTGCTCCAGCAGATCATAGATGGGATAGATGTTGGGGCAGGCCAAGTCATAACCCTGAGTCTGGGCCTGGGTGGCTGTAGGGTTGATCCTCCAGATGGGAAATAGAGACAGCTGCAACACTTGGGAGAGCAGATCCTGCACCCCACCAGGGCAGCACAACAGAGCCAACCCTGTTAGTGGAGGTATGGGTGAACCAGCCGCAAAATCGTGAGCATGGGATAGCTGTTCCCATTATTCATCTGCCTTGTGGCAAAATGGGCAGAAGAGAGTTGCCACCCCCCATCAACCCCTGAGGCAAGTGGGAGAGCTGTCCCTGACCCCCACCAGCTGCAACACTCAGAAGAGCAGGCCCTGCACCTCATCAGGGCAGCACACTTGAGGCAACACTGTTAGCACAGGTGTGGAAGAGCCAGCCCCGAAACTGTGCCTATGGGAAAGCTGACCCCATTACTCACCTATCTTGTGGTGACAGGAACAGGGGAGGAGAAATCCCTCCCTCCCTACATCCCTCTCCCCACCCATCAATGCCAGAGGCAGGTGGGAGACATGAGGGAGAGATGGCCCAGTGGTCATAAGAGTGGGAGAGCTGCTGGGCGGTGGTGGCACACGCCTTTAATCCCAGCCCTCAGGAGGCAGAGGCAGGCGGATCTTTGTGAGTTGGAGGCCAGCCTGGTCTACAGAGCTAGTTCCAGGACAGCTGGGGCTACACAGAGAAATCCTGTCTTGAAAAACAAAACAAAACAGAAAAGGAGTCAAAAAGCCATCCCTGACCCCCAACAGCTGCAACACTCAGGAGAGCAGGCCCTGCACCTCACCAGGGCAGCACAATAGAGCCAAGACTGTTAGCCCAGGTGTAGGAGAGCCAGCCCCAAAACTGTGACCATGGGAGAATCTTTTTTTTTTTTTTCCTCCAGGAAAATCATGCAGCTTTTCTTCCAAGAAAAAGCAGAGAAGTGTTGGGAAAGTATCCTTTGTGATGTCTATCCTGCCATGCTCCTCGTGGCTCCTCTCCATGAGCCCTTGCAGTGTGTCACACACTGTCCTCACAGGTCCTCTAGTCATGGCTGTGCCTCCAGGGAGCACAAGATGCATCTCTCAGCAGACCCTCTAATCGGAGACTTCTCAGGCTGCACTTGAGCAGAGGAAGTGTACAAAAGAAACATAAGCCCCTCTTCGTGGAGAGTCGCTTCCATCCATCTTCTCAGTAATCGGTTTGGCAACTTGAAATGGCCAATGAAGATAATGAGGGCAAAGAAAGAGCAACTGCTCACTCCTGTGAACTTGATGGAGGAGACAGTGCCAGCTGGGGAATGCTTCACTTACTCTTGACAGCAACAAAGGGTTTGAGAAACCCATCCTGTCCTACTTAGCTTTAATTGTCAATTTGACACAGCCTAAAGTCATCCGAGAAGAGAGCCCCTGACTGAGGAATTGGCTAGATCAGATTCGCCCGTGGGCATGTCTCGGGTTTTGATTGGTTCAGGAGGACCCAGCCTACTTACTGTGGACTGCACCATTTCTTGGACAAGTGGATCTGGGCTAAATAAAGAAGTAGCTAAGTGTGAGCTTGTGAGTGAGCCAGCAAGTGGCTGTCCTCCACGGATGTAGACATCAGGTTCCTGCTTGAGCCCCTGCCTTGACTTCCCTCAGTGATGGATTGCCTGTGACTTGTGAAAATAAGCCAAATGAACCCTTTCCTCCTCAGGTTGCTTTTTGTCAGAGTGTTTTAGGACAGTAACAAATAAAACTAGAGCATGTCTAGACTCAATGACAGAGGCCCTCCTGTTCAGATTCTGCTAATTTGTGGTTTGTGTAACTTAAAAAATGGCCAGTTCTAAACTTCTCCGTCCCATCTGTGTGAAGTTGACTTTCATTCCTCAGGGATTAAATGTTGATCTGGGGATGTAGTTCAGTTGGTGGGGTGCTTGCCTACTGGGCTGAAAACCTGGAAGGGGTGGTGGGTATAAATCTATAATCCTAGCACTTGGGAGATGAAGTCGGGAGGATCAAAAGTTCAAGCTCATCCTGACTACATAGCAAGTTCAAAGCTACATCCACAAAAGGCCAGGCTTTTTCTGATTCAGCCTCATTCCCACGGTCTTAAAGAGGCAAGTGCCTTGAGTCTACAACAGACCCAGCAACAGCCACAGACAGGAAAGCCTCATGTGGAGGAATTCAACGCATGCAAGTTGTGATTTCTTTCACAAAAATGGACAATAACTACAGCTGCCTGTGAGCATCAGTGTCTCTCCATACTTTCTCCCAGGGTGATCTTAAGGGTGGGGGACAGTCACCATGGCCTCCATGATGGAGGAGTCTACTGACTACCTGGTTGTTTCTCTGGGGTAACAGTTCTGGCCAGGAACCTTACATGGTGAGAATTGTTACCACATCACCTTGATGAGGTGATACCCACTGACAAGCAGATGTCTGATTCCTGCATTGACACCTCAGCCATTTTGCCCATGGGCCTTAGGACCGAGATGCACTGAGAAAAAGCCAACCTCACAAAATTGGTTCTTCCATTTCCCATCCTTCTGCTCCAGTAGCAACAGCTGTAACACCTATAACAGGTCTGGCATATTCTTATCCTCAACTTACAGAAAACATAGCTGAGGCATATGTGGGTAGAGCTGATAATATATCTAGAAAGAAAAATCCCCACACCTTGTATTTAACCCAGAAACTTTACAAATTTGTTCTTCTGCTTCCTAATGATTCTGGAGAGGGGCCAATGATTGAAGAAGGTTGTGGCATCCAAGTCTCAAGCTGAGATGTAAGGCAGAGAAGAAAGGTGTATTAGATGGACATAGTTCTCATTAGATGTCTCAACACATGATTCCACAGAAATCTTTTAGTATATAGTTAGATAATCCAGGCACAGCAATAATGAATGCCTGGGGCCGTCAAGATGTTCTTGTTCTCTGTGAAAAACAGGAGGGATCTGGCTTGCACCAGCTACAAGAACACCATAGTCCTTCACTCACCTGAATTTTCAAACTAGGTCAGCTACTGGATACAGAGAGTGAGGGCAGGTGTGAGGACAGGTCAAACATCTCCCACATTGTTCCTGAAGGTCAAGAGTTGCTATTTAAATGAGCATTACACAGAGTATAGGAGAGCATGCTTTGATGGGATAGTAAATACAAGTGCCAACGAGTTAATTACTAGCTACTTAATGGGATTTGGTGGGAAATAATTTAAAAATATTCTCTTTAGGTTTCTTTATTTTATATTATGTGTAAGTGCTTCGCTGCATGTATGTCTATGCACCACATTTGTGCAGTGCCCAGAGAGGCCAGAAGAGAATATTGGACCCCTGGAAATAGAGTTAGGAGCAGTTGTGAGCCACGTGAGTGCTAGGAACTGAGCCCGGTCACTTCAACAAGTGCCCTTAACCACTGAATCATCTCTCCATCCCCAAGTAGCAAAGAATTTTACTACAATTCATCATACAGAAAAGAAGTGGAATAGAAGTATTTAGATTCATAAACCCATGAGGGACGCTAACAGAGGAGTGTTGTGCACAAAATGTCAAGCAATACTGCCACCTGGAGGAAGCAGGAAGAGGGGACATGCTCTGTCCTTTGTTTAAAGTTACTTGCCTCCAACTGATGTCTGAGCACTTGCAGAAGAAGAGAACGGCCTCCCACAGATTGTCCTCTGATCTCTGTGTATGCCCCCCAAAATAAATAATATACTTTTAAAAATGTGTGAGGACAGGAATCATTGTCACCTTATCCAAAGGAAATTAGAGCTTAGGCACTGTCGTGACTTGTCAGCAGTGGTGACAATCCTCATTGATGCTGCTGTCCTATGTGGAGTCCTGTGTTCCTCACAGTCTTCCTGCACAGCCTTTATTTCCTCATCCTCCAGTGTACACGGGCCACATAAGTAGGGAGTGGCCTCAACTCAGCAGCTTTCGTAAGAGAGTCAACAGCTCCCCTGGCAGTGGCAGGGTCTTTTCTGGGCACACTTTGGTCAGCTTGTAAGCATAGGCAGGGACCAAGACATGGATCCACAGTGACACCAGCAGCCACTGAGTTTGAGGGGGTACCTTCAGCTTTTAGGAACCTCAACGCAGGTAAAACTAAATCATTGGCTTTCACAAAGAAGAGAATTTCAGAATGAGTTACTAAGAGACAGAGTTGGGTTTATCCAAATTTTTAGATTCTTAAGTGTGAGGGTTAAGAGAAGTAAGGTGCTGGGGAAGGCACATGGGTGTGGGCTTCTCTGAGAGTCGCACTTTGTTGTGTTTACACCATAGTCACACAGACTATTACCTTCAAAGGCTTATTCAGGAACCTAACTGAGACCCCGGGGCGGTTCTGTTGATTTTCTATGCATACAAGTATTTATTTTCTTTCTGATACAATCATAATATTCTAAATGACCTAGCCTCTGTTCCCTTTGTTATAGCGTTACGTTTTAGGGTCAAATCCTGAGCTCTGACAGCCTTGACAATCCAGGCTTGGCCATCTGTTCTCAGTTAGCCAGAGCAAGAGAGAAGTGAAAAAGCAAAGACAGAAAATGTATTCAATGTGGTCACATTGTGAAGAGAAACAAAGAGGCTCAGTGGTGCCCAAGTCCATCTTCAGTGTCCTGACATGGAGTTTAGCTTTTAAGAGAGCAAGAGGCATGCAGAGCTAAGCAGTCCTGGTCAAGGTGTGGGGAAATTCCAGTCCTTTGCATTTGTTGTCCCAGTGGTCTGACAGCTGAAGGGAGGGTCACGTGTCTCTCTTTAGAATGTATTAATTCCTACCAGGATGGTTTCATAGCCTCCGGGGAAATGAGGATAAACCACAGTATCCCTACGATACAGTATCAACCTCTACGAGCTTGTCCATCGAGAAGAGGATAACATGGCTTATGCAAGTGAAAAGTGCAGAAATAAGTTCACTGTTGGACTTGGGAAGCTGGCTCAGAGGACAATAAAAGCACTTGCTGTCCAAGTCTGGGAAACTGAGTTCAATCTCCAGATGTGCAGTAGCACACATCTGTAATTCTGGCAGTCTATGGTGAGAAGTGAGGCAGAGACAGAAGAGCCATGCAGAAACTCACAGGTGAGCAAACGCAAAATACACAATGTGACAGACGTGACAAGAGACCCCGCCTTAACAAAGCAGAAGGAGATCCAGCCCCTGAAAGTTGTCCTCTGACCTCCACACAGGCACTGTGGCGTGTACTCACTCGCATTCTATCTCTCTCTTACACACACACACATGCAAAAACAAATAAAATAATACCTTGTCTATTGTCTCAATTATATAAGTCACTCATTAATTGTGTTTCAGTGCACAAAGCCCAGTATGCAGAGACCTGGCTAGGTTTGGTAGGGTAGTGTGGTGGTGATGATGATGGTGAGGGTGGTGATGGTGATGGTAGTGGTGATAATGGTGCTGGTGGTTGGTGGTGGTGATGGTGGTGGTAATAGTGATGGTACTGGTGATGGTGGTGATGGTAATGGTAGTGGTGATGAGATGATGGTGGTGGTGAGATGATGGTGGTGATGGTGGTGGTGGTGGTGGTGGTGGTGGTGGTGGTGGTGGTGGTGATGGTGATGGTGGTGGTGATGGTGGTGATGATGGTGGTGGTGGTGGTGATGGTGATGGTGGTGGTGGTGGTGATGATGGTGATGGTGGTGGTGGTGGTGGTGGTGATGGTGGTGGTGGTGGTGATGATGGTCATGGTGGTGGCGGTGGTGGTGGTGGTGATGATGGTGGTGGTAGTGATGATGGTGATGATGGCGGTGGTGATGATGGTGATGGTGGTGGTGATGGTGGTGATGGTGGTGGTAATGGTGATGGTGGTGATGATGGTGGTGGGGGGGGTGGTGGTGGTGGTGGTGGTGGTGATGGTGGTGATGGTGATGATGATGGTGATGATGGAGGTGGTGATGGTGGTGATGGTGGTGGTAAAGATGTTGATGGTGGTGGTTGTAGAATGCTGTGGACCTGTAAGGAGGTGAGATCACCCTTCAGAGAGAGAATGAGCACAGCAAAGTTTGAGCTGTGAGTTTACTCCTGTCTCCAGGGGAACAACTGTTAGCCCCAGGACTCATTACACTGTTTTCTTCCCTGGCTCCATCATCAGGTAATTAGTGTGTTTTGTTTCCTGTGTGCCCCACCTCTGTCTGTCAGACTAGGAGGAAATAACAAATATCTTAGTTCACAAGCACAGGACCAGTAAACCGAAGGTTTTAACTAATCTTCCTGTCCAGTTTAAGACTATTTTCATGAAGTTATTAGGTTGGTCAATGCAGTCAAGCTATTAAATTATTTCTTTGGTATCACAAACTCTGTTAAAGGTTAAGCTATGTTTGCATAAACAAGTTACTAAACACAGACTAGTTTGCTCGTTCCAGGGAACTTTCAAAGGTAAGATATGAACACACCGAAGTGCTAATGTATGCACCACACTTCCAGGTACAAAAGAAACCACCCACTACAGTTCCCATTGCTCTTCCATGAGATGCTTAGTGGATGTCTCTGGAGTAAAAAAATTGGGACGAAATGCAGTGGAGCTCCAGTATGGGATGGTGACCTTTCAGTGACTCGAGATGACAAAATGCTGCTTAGAAAAAAGGATTCTGTATTTGCAGGAGTCGCCGACAATCTTGTGTCTTTGAGTAAGGAGCTCATAAGTTCATTTCCTATCAAGAAGGAAGAACTCTGCCTTCCTCATGGTCTGCCACAGGCGGGGAGAGAGACACCGCCATACAAAGACGAGAGGAGACTAATTGGCTTCTGCCTCTGCGCCTCCCAAAGGGCACACAAATGATCCATGGGGGATTTGAACCCCACCCCACCTCTGCACTGTCTCCTCTGTCTCACTGGGAAGACTATGGTTCTGGCATTTTCTCCTCACAACCCTCTGCAGGGAGGTTGTAGATCCCCGGATATAAACAGGGAGACGTGAACTCTAGGGATCTCCTCCCTTCTCCCTTGGGTGTCTTCCTGTGTTATGACCTTGAGGAGAACCACTCACAGTCCATCATCTTCAGGCTGGATAGAAGAGCAAGAGGGCATCAAGCAGAACGCCCACAGCAAGCGGCTTGCTGAGGTGACAGTCTCCTCTCCTGTTCGGACACTTCAATCCACTTGGCGACATGCTGCTGAAACCAGTGAGTAGGGTTGGAGGCTCGAATTTCTTCTGAAACTTAATTTTTCTCCTTAGTTTGTGCATCAGGATGCTGAATGAACAGCCTCCTTCTGGTCTTTGAGGATGATCCCATGATACAGAGCAGAGGCAAACGTTGTCTCTGCTCTTACAGAATTCTGTTTTCAGAGCTGAGGACTGAACCCAGGGCCTTGTGCTTGCCTAGCCCTACACTGAGCTAAATCCCCAGCCCCTCTTAACGAATTTGACAGTAACGCCTGATGGCAGGTCATACTCACAGGTGAATATACACTAATTAACCAATTCAAAGGCTAGGTAATAAAGCCATATACAGTCAGACTTAGATTTATTTGAACTAGTCAGCCAAAAAACATACCCCAGAAGAAGTAGATTTTAAATTATGTGTTAAGTAAAGTGATAGACAAGAACTTACACATCCATCCATACTAAATAGATATGTAAAATATATTTGTTATCAAGGACTCATGAAGGATACTCTGAAAACAATGAGTTAATTGGAGGAAAACACCACACAGAAAATATTTGAATCAAATTAGGAAAAAAACCTAACACTTGGGGATAGGGAGACGAACAAAGACATTCCAAGGATGATGAAAGATAAGGGAAAAAACAGTACATACAGGCAGGTAACAGAAAACCACTCAGACATCCATGGTAACAACAACAAAAAGACTGTGACTCAGTAGTCGTGGCTGAGTGGTGGATACTAAATGCAAAATCAACAGCGCTTGTTTGCAATGGGGGCAGTCATGTGCAGAAGCCCTTTACTGAATGCAGAATCTTAGACCACTGGGCAACCCTGACCTCCTGCAGGTGCCCATTTCTGTAGCTGCCACTAAGCTGTTTCCAAAAACAGAAGTGAAACACAACCTGATTTTGTGTGTACAAAGAACACTGTGGTCCTCACAATTTAGTCCAAATAAACAGGTGAACACAGTGTCTGGAACCAATTACCTTTGTTCCAAAGCAGATGTGTTGGAAACTATTTATTGTTCATCTGTCATGTGTGTCCTTAAGACCAAGGAAAGAAAAGAGTAGTAAGCCAATCTTTTTCTTCTACTCAAAGGTTATATGGGATAAAATGATAAGCCAAACTTAGAGACAGTGCATATATTTGAGTAGAGAGGATGGATGTGTGTGGATGTCCCGGGAGACTCCAGAGCTCTTTTGTGGGTCTTTGATCTTATAGAGAAAAGAATTTGAAAAATAAGTCAAGGAAACTCGAGGATCATTTTATCAGAGTTTGGGAGATAAAACAACAAGCTGGAGAGCTAGGTAACTGCCCAGAGGAGGGAGATAGATAAGAGGAAGAGAGAGAGACTCAGGCTTTCTGAATTAGCTGTCAAGAAAGCAGGCAGGCTCCTCAATTGAGATCCAGAGCATCTATGTGGGGGAGGAAGGTTTGCTTTCAGAGGGAGGAGAGAGAGAGAGAGAGAGAGAGAGAGAGAGAGAGAGAGAGAGAGAGAGAGAGAGAGGGAGGGAGGGAGGGAGGGAGGGAGGGAGGGAGGGAGGGAGGGAGGGGGAGGGAGGGAGGGAGGGAGAGAGAGAGGGAGGGAGAGAGAGAGAGAGAGAGAGAGAGAGAGAGAGAGAGAGAGAGAATAACAGTCAAGTTTAAGATTTTGATGATGTTTAGGGAAAGAAGCTAGAAAGAGAAGAAAGAAGAAGCAGGCTTCATCGTGAGTGTCTGCAGGCAGCTGGACCCCAGGTGATGCTCCTGGGTCGGCCAGTGCTTATTTTATGATGGCAAGGGAGCAAAGGTCATTCTTCCCACTTTCTTTTTTCGTCTTCTGGGATAGCATGTCTCTTTCCATCTTCTGGTTTCAGGTTGGTCTTCTTTAGGTTGAAAACCAGGATTTTTTTTCTTTATTGGAGGGTTTTTTCTGCTTAGTCTAGACCAGTGGTAATGGTCTAGAACCTGTGGGTAGTGACCCCTTTGGGGATCATATGTCAGATATCCTGTATACCAGATATTTACATTACAATTCATAACAGTAGCAACATTGCCATTATGAAGTAGCAATAAAGTAATTCTATGGCTGGGTGTCACCACAGCATGAGGAAGTGTCTTAAAGGGTTGCAGCATTGGGAAGGGTGAGAACCACTGGTCTAGACAGAGGAAGCACCCTCTGTCTAAGTCCCAAGGGTGTTATCCACCACCGAGCAAGGCATTTGTAAAGGGAGGGGGTACCCACAGTCAGCCATGCTGTTTGTCTCAGAGGAAGCCGACAAGGTTGATGATCATGTCTCAAAGGATGCTGGGAAATGGAGTTGCAAAGAGTCCTTTCATTCTTTCTCCATGCCTTCCACACACAACACACACACCCCCACCAGTGTGTCTACAGGGACACTGGTGACACAGGACACTGTCATCCACTGTGGCTGGCTTCTCTGTAAACAGGATAATTTTTTGTTTTTTAAGCCTTTTTGTTTAATATTAGTCATATGAAGTTTACCTAAAACCTTGGATTAGATAAAGTTTTACAATTAACTAACATTCCTTAGTTAATTGGGAAAAAATCAGTTCAGCTCCTTAAGCTCCATGAGACGTCAGTGTGTTTTGTTGACTGGCGTTACGTTGACTACTACCTGGGAAAGAGTGGCTGATGGGTAAGGATTGTTTCTAAAATGGAAAGCAGGAGAAAGCCAAGTTCCTGTGTGTGTGTGTGGGGGGGGGGATACCTGGCAGCAGTAAGAAAGAAATGAAGGATAAAAGAGCATTTCTCCCTGTTTTGCCAAGAGAGCTCACTCCTTCACCCTTCTACCACACAGAGAAACAGAAGGGTATACGGCTGAGTGCTTGCTTTACTCATGCCATTAGTTTACATATCAATATTCTACCTAACTTGTACAACTTCCTCAGGTGGAGACAATTACATGGTTCTCCAGTTCAGCCAGCATGCACCGCTTCTCACAGGGGGCAGACAGGTGCTGACGTCGGCAGTCATGGCTGGAGGAGGGGACTCTGGTGGAAAGATTTGGGCTGACATATTTGTGGAATAAACAGATTTCATTCAAATCTGCGATTCCTCCAAGAAGGATTAAAATGTTTTTTTAAAATTAAATACAGGAGGTCCTTTAGGAGCTAGTCATATCTTGATAATTAATTAATCAATACAGAATGAAGGTTTCCTCTTGAACACACGTCAAATGCCAGTCATTAAGGCCAGGGGATGATCCTAACCATGATCTAATGAGAAAAGACAGGTTCACAAGACATTGCATTACCACAAACAAAACCTCAGGTGTGGGATAAAACATTAGAAGCAAATTCATCAAAGACCAAGTGTGGAGGAGGCTGAAGATCCATACAACCTGTGGTGAAGTCAAACAGGTAGAGGAGTTCCCATTTGGTGTGGATTATAGATCTCTGATAAAATGGGCATAATGGCTCATGCTTGTAATCCCAACACTCAGGAGATGGAGGCAAGAGGATCGGAAGTTCAAGGTCATCCTGGACTACATAACAAGGTAGAAGCTAGCCTTGGGGACATGAGACCATGTTGCAGAAGGGGATGGTGGTGCCAGAGAGATAATTCAATGGTTACAAACACTGGCTGCTCTTCCAGAGGATCTGGGTTTGGTTACCAGCTTTCACATAGTGGCCCACAACCGTCTGTAACTCTAGTCCCAGGGGATCTGACACCTTCTTTGGCCTCCTAGGGCACTGTACCCACACAGTGCATAGATATACATGCAGGAAAACACCCAAAATATATAAAATAAAAATAAAGGAAAGTAAAGATTATGGAGATGCTGAGACTCTAATGTGTGCTTTCTTAAGTCTAAGGGGAGACAAGGGAGAAGCTAATCTTTCCAAAACTTCAGTGACTGTCCAAAGTTACCAATCATTCTGAACCAGTTTCACTCACAAGCAAATGTGGTCCCAGGACAAATGGTCCAGTTTCTTTCCAGAGTGAGGCAGAGCAAACCAGTTTTAGCTTGTTTCCATGGAGCCTGGTTCAGGGGATGTAGGAGTTACAGGAAACATGTAGGATTTTCTTTTTTCTGTTTTTAAGTGCCCTTGAAGCTAGCTGGAGTGATATATGCTAACAATCCCAGTGCTCCAGAGGCCAAAGCAGGGGAATCATGAGTTTTACGCCAAACTAGGCTAGATAATGTTATGGAGTTTATGACCCCTGGAAAAAGAACACAGACTCAACCTAATTGTAACTAAAAGATGTATTGAATATCTGCTAGCAGGATGAATAATCTCTGAGCCAAATCTGAGATTGCTGTGAGAAGTAGAGTGAGGGAAGGATTTTTAAATAGGAAAAACTTCAAGACCTCCAGTATCTGCACAAGCAAGCAAAAACTGGTTTGTTCTGCCAAGGTAAGTGACCCTAAACAATCTTTGGTTATCTGTTTAAGCAAGTTACAATAGCCAAAAAAAAGCAGTTAGTCATACCACAGATGTACATTTTTGGGTGGGGTTCACCGAGTCAGGGTTACTGGGAATTTATCTTCCAGGGATGGGAGTCAGAGACGAATGGCTAGTGGGTACCAAGATGGATGCCTGGCATAAAATGGAGTTTCTTTAGCCATTACAATAGTGATGCCTTGTTCCAAAGAATTAAAAGTAAAATTATTTCTTCAAAGTTTGAAATTTATTTTCATATTCAGAAGATATGGCTGGACCAGGTAGTTTACCATGAGTTTGAAGCCAACCTCATCTACAAACTGTATTCCTGAACAACTTGGGCTGTGGAATGAGACTCTGTCTCAAAAATATATGCAGAATCTTTATTTCAGAAGATGGACCAAGTATATTGTTTGCCGATGTAACCTATCCTTTTTGTCTTTAAAATGTTTTTATTTCTAATTTTGACCAAAAATTTTGTTCATGTAAAGTGCTGGGCAGTGGTGGCACATACCTTTAATCTCAGTACTTGGGAGACAGAGATAGGCAGATCTCTGTGAGTTTGAGGTTAGCCTGATCTACAGAGAGAGTTCCAGGACAGCCAAAGCTACACAAAGAAACCCTGTCTTTAAAAAAAAAAAAAAAAAAAAATAGCCGGGCGGTGGTGGCGCATGCCTTTAATCCCAGCACTCAGGAGGCAGAGCCAGGCAGATCTCTGTGAGTTCGAGACCAGCCTGGGCTACCAAGTGAGTTCCAGGAAAAGGCGCAAAGCTACACAGAGAAACCCTGTCTCGAAAAACAAAAAACAAAAACAAAAACAAAAAAAATTTCAGGTTTTTTTGTTGTGTTCTGATGGGATTTTTGATTGTCAAGTTTGAAGTATTTTATCCGCTATTATAAGTAACCCAATAAACTATGCATTGATGGAAAGTTTTCATAGAAGTTCTAAGTATCATTAGTAATACTGAATTTATCTATCTATCTGTCTATCTATCTATCTATCTATCTATCTATCTATCTATCTGCTATCATCTATCTATCATCTATCTACTATCATCTATCTATCATCTATCTATCATCAATCTATCATCTATCGTCTATCTATCGTCTATATATCTATCAATCATCTATCATCTATCATATATATATATATATATATATATATAAAATCTATCTATCTATTCCCATCTTCCTCAGGTGTAGTAGAGATGGGCACAGCCAACGACAGCACCTTCAGCCATTTCATCCTTGTAGGCTTCTCTGACCGGCCCCAGCTGGAGAGGGTCCTCTTTGCGGTCATCCTGCCTGCCTACCTCCTGACCCTGCTGGGCAACAGCACCATCATCCTGGTGTCGAGGCTGGACCCGCACCTGCACACTCCCATGTACTTCTTCCTCACACACCTGTCCTTCCTGGACCTCAGCTTCACCAGCAGCTCCATCCCACAGCTGCTCTACAACCTCAGTGGGCAGGACAAGACCATCAGCTATGTGGGCTGTGCTCTGCAGCTGGTCCTGTTCCTGGGCCTGGGGGGTGTGGAGTGCCTGCTGCTAGCTGTCATGGCCTATGACCGCTTTGTGGCCGTCTGCAAGCCCCTGCACTACATGGTCATCATGAGCCCCAGACTCTGCCTGATTTTAGTGTCTCTTGCTTGGGGCTGTGGTGTGGCCAACTCTTTGATTATGTCCCCAATGACCCTGTGGTTACCTCGCTGTGGGTACCAAAGGGTGGACCACTTCCTCTGTGAAATGCCCGCCCTCATCAGGATGGCCTGCGTCAACACGGCTGTCATCGAAGGCATTGCCTTCATCCTGGCGATAGGCATCGTGTTGTCCCCTCTGGTGTTCATCTTGGTTTCTTACGTCTACATCGTGAGGGCCGTGTTAAGTATGCAGTCATCCTCAGGAAGGCACAAGGTCTTCAACACATGTGGCTCACACCTCACCGTGGTCTCACTTTTCTATGGAAATATCATCTACATGTACATGCAGCCAGGAACCAGTTCCTCGAAAGACCAGGGCAAGTTCCTCACCCTCTTCTACAACATGGTCACCCCTCTCCTCAACCCTCTGATCTACACGCTCAGGAACAAGGAGGTGAAGGGGGCACTCCGGAGGCTGATTTGGGGGAATGTAAGTCTAAAGGAAAAATTATAGTCGAAGAACTTGGAAACTCCCAAGATGTTAAAACCCTACAAAGTTTGGGACCTTTAACCATGTTCAATACCACTCGCATCTGTCCGAATTGAAGCAGAATTCGCGACAGGCTTTTGGCCCATTTTGTTTTCTAACATGAGAACTGTGAAGGAGTCTGTGAGTTCTAATATTCTAGAACAGTATGTATCGATGCCAGGTCTGCTGACCACCCCGATGCTCAAATGCCAATGTGTACCGATGAGGAGGGCTAGGAATGAGGACCATGCCATGCTCTTAAGTCAATCTGGGAGGGAAAGTGAGCAACCAAGTCAGAGAAAGGGAATTTTCTTAATACAGACTTTCTGAGGATTTAGTCTTCACTTCCCACTACATCTCATTCTGAGATGCATAAATCCTGGCAAAAGACAATCAACATGGACAAGAACTTTCCCCCAACCTTTATTGTGCTCTACCATAAGACCTTTCCTCATCGTGATGTGTCTATGATACTTTCATAACCACTTCCACATCCAACAGCATTATGGAAGGAGCTTTGTTTCTTTTTAATTACAGTTAACTTGAGTGGGAGCTGGCTCTTTCCTTCAACCAGGTGGGTCCTGATGACTGAACTTAGGTCATCACAAATGGCCCCAAGCACTTTACTTGCCAAGCCATCTCACTGGCCCATGGAGGGACCTTTCTATTCTGGGAAGTGCTTCCAATGCAGAATCAAACACCCAGTCAAACCTGTAGTTACTGAATCTGTGAAATGGACCTGCTGCTTGTGTGTGCTGATGACTATGAGTGTCAAGGATAAAGCTGCCATTCAATGATACATGGCAAACAAAGAGACATGCACACCGAAGGGGATAAGCACGAGATATGGGGGGCTTGACAGGGACATTGGGGGACAGCTTTGAGGTGGCATTTTATCTGTGTGATAAAAAGAAAGATCCTAGACATCTCACCTGCACCAGGGAAGTTCAGGTTTCTTCTTGTCAGAGTGAGCTTGGATGCTTTAAAAAATAGGAAAAATAGGAGCACCATGAGAGACAGCAATTGCCAGTCAGGAGGGTCCCGTGTGCAGGGCTAGTGAGTAGGATCTCTGAGCACAGATAAAAGAAAAATAAATTCAGTAACGTGCAACACAGTTTTCCAGAGCCGTTCCTTCTGCTTGAGTGGATACAATGGATACTACAGGTCAAAGGTGAAAGGACAGAGGTTACTTAGGAAGGGGAGAGAAAAATAAATTCAGTAACGTGCAACACAGTTTTCTAGAGCCGTTCCTTCTGCTTGAGTGGATACAATGGATACTACAGGTCAAAGGTGAAAGGACAGAGGTTACTTAGGAAGAGGAGAGAAGAGGGAGAGCCTGGGCCTATGAAAGGAATATGCTCAATATGCAGTATACACCCACACAACACTTAAGGCATAAGGAAAATGACATAAGAGATGTGAGTGAGCGTTTGCATTCGTGGAGATTGTGCCTGGCTCTCTCGGCTGCTTCCTCTTCTTTTCTACTGTAGGAACTGGTCACTAGGTGAAGTGTGGGGAGATGCAGAATCATGGCATGGGGTAGATTGTACTCTTTACTGAGAGTGAAAACTTCTGGTTTTGGTTTTGGTTTTCATTTCTTTTTGGCTATGATCCCTGTCCTTTCAGCATTTGGTGAGAAACACTCACAATGAAACTTTTCCACATGCTTTGCTGTAGTTGATTTTTTTTTTTACTCTCTGCTCTTTGAGGGCTCACCACTCAGCTCCCAAATAAATACATGGAGACTTATTCTTACTTATGAATGCCTGGCCTTAGCTTGGCTTGTTTCTAGCCAGCTTTGCAAACTTAAATTATCCCATCTACCTTTTGCCTCTGGGCTTTTACCTTTCTTTATTCTGTATCTCTTCTTTCCATCTTATTCCATGGCTGGCTGTGTGGCGGGTGGCTGGTCCCTGGTGTCCTTCTCCTTCTCCTTTTCCCACTCCTCCCTCTTCTCTTCCCCTCCTATTTATTCTCTCTGCCTGGCAGGCCCGCCTAGTTCTCTCTCTTGCCTATCTATTGACCATTCAGCTCTTTATTAGACCAATCTGGTGTTTTAGACAGGCAAAATAATACAGCTTCAGAGAGCTAAACAAATGCAGCATAAAAGAATGCAACACATTTTTGCATCATTAAGCAAACACTCCACACCATAAACAATTGCAACATACCTTCAACTAATATTCCACAACACTTTTCAAATTTCTCTCTGGAGATATGAACAATAAAGTTCATCTGGGCCTGAGATTTACAAATGCATATGGCTGAACATAAAATATATCTATTTACCATCTATAAAAAGGAGATTGCATTAGCAGTTTGCAAATGACGGAGCAAGGGACTCATATTCCTAGAGTAGTCAAATGTTTGTGATGAAGGTACATGCAGAAGCCAGGTGCATGGCTCAGTTACTAGAGTGGTTCCCTAGAATGCCCAGACCTAGTGTGGTAACAAAGGCCTGTCATTCTATCACCAGAGAGGTGGAGGAAGGGGGTCAACATTAGCTACATAATGAGTTCAAGACCAGCACAGGATGCATGAGACTCTGTCTCAAATGTAAAAAGAAGGAAGAAGATCTATCTCAGCAGTAAAGAGCACTTACTGCTCTTGCAGAGGACCTGGGTTCGATTCCCAGCACCCATATAGTGGCTCACAATGATCTGTAAACGGCAGTCCCAGGAGATCTGATGTCCTTTTCTGGCGTCTGCAGGTGTGAAGCACAAAAGTGATACACAGAAACACATTCAGGCAAAACAGCCATACATATACACTTTAAAAAAATATTGTTTAAAGGTACACACACGTATAACTTCTGACACCATCATGGAGAAACCGACCAGAAGTATATCAGCTGATGCCAGTTCATGCTGCAAGACAGCAAGTTATATTTATATCTGGCTTAAAATAACCAAACCCATAAATATTTTATTTTGTTAGGTTTGGTGTTTATTTACTTATATGTTCATTTGCTTTGAGTCAAGGTTTCATGTAGCCCAGGCTTCAAACCCACTATGTAGTGGAGAATGGCTCTGAATTTCTGCTCTTCCCACCCTCACCTCCCAAGTGCTGAGACTACAGTATCTTTTAGTATTGCAAATAATAGTTGTGAATTGTGAACATTTAGAAAAGAGGAGCCTCAGCTCTTATGATTACTATTATAGTTCAGGAAGTGATATCATCTGGTGGTTCTGTACTGTGTTCTCACCTCCTCAGGAAAAATTTATTTCTGTAAATAACATTTATTTGCACTATATTAATTCTCATGATAGCTGGGCACTGGTGGTGCATGCCTTTAATCTCAGCGTTAAATCTTGGAAGGCAGAGGCAGGTGGATCTCTGAATCTGAGGCCAGCCTGGTCTACAGACTGAGTTCCAGCCAGGGCTACACAGAAAATCCCTTTCTTGAAAAAAAAAAAAAAATTTTTTCATGACATTATAAAGCTACCAGGAGTGTTTAAAGCAGAAGTGGAAGTGTTCAGCAGTTAAGGGCACTGGCTGCTCTTCGGGAGGACCCGGGTTCAATTCCCAGCACCCACAGGGCAGTTCATAACCATCTGTAGAATCCAGAGGATCTGACACCCTCTTCTGGCCTCTTCAGGCACCAAACGTGTACATGGTACATGGAAACACGTGTAAACAAAATACCCATGCACATACAATAAAATAACAAACAAATAAAATACAATCAGGAAAAGTGATACAACCTACTAGAACATATCATACATCTACAAAAAATGGATGAAGTTGGTATTCAAGACAAACAGGGTGTTACAATTATTTTTATCGCCGCTGTAAACCAGCTACATGGGAACTTTACGTGTAACTAACAGTTTTCCTTGATGAGACCATTCATGGCTTGGTACGGAAATGATGACACAGATGACACACATAAGTAATACACCTTAGTTATTGGCTGAACTTGGAATTTTAATTTAAACACACAAGGAAAAGAAGTAGTAGTAAAATTAAGAGAAAGTATAAAATAAGCAAGGGGAGTGAAAAGATTTTCTAAGGCTAAACTTGCAGAGTGAAATTTGCATAAATCCAAACATCAAAAGCATGGTGGTGGTAGCACTATGATTATAAGGTAGTAGATCAAGGGATCATTGGCTAATAAGGTAAAAACTTCAATGGATGTGGAAGAAGCCATAAGATCCAAGCCTAACAGGTAAGAGATACCATAAATGACACTCCATATAAGAATGTTTAAGCCACAGAAAGATACAAGGAAAGACTTGGCTGTTAAGGTATACAAAATATTCATTTCAAGGTTAATGAAGCACACTTTTCACTTGTTAATCTACAAATAAATAGCAATAAGGAATATACAGGAATAATAATGATAATCATTTTTAATCTACTATTGTACACCTAAAAAATTGTCATGAAAAATGTTTCGTAGAAAGAAGTATGAATATTAAAAAATTGTTTAGTGTCACTTGTAAAGAGAGAACTAAAATTGATTGGGTCAAATTTTTACAATTAACCCAGTAAATATTATCAAGGGCTATATTGGTACTGAAGGTTTTTCTTAGAAGTGTACTATTGTCTCCAGGTAAAAGGGTAACATTTGTATTAATAGATTAAAAACTAAGCACATTACCTATGCAAACTGGGAATGACTTTGGGATAATTTATTTCAAACATCCAGTTTTTACAATGCTGTTAGGATGTTGCAATTTATTGAAAAATAGCTCAAAATTCAATATGCAGTCAACATTAAGCAGTTTCATTTTTTCTCTTCTAATGAAAAACTATAACTCCTTTAGATTTAGCAGGACTGTTTTGGCAGCAGGAAAAGATCGCCCTTTTCCGTGATCGGATGTCCTCTCCAAGCTGGGGCACAGTGAACTGTTATTGATTCCGACACCCAATGGACCTGTGACTTTCATAAACATGATTCTCCTACATCTGTGATCATGCTGAACATTTGAAGATGGTCTTCAGAGATATGTGACACAAGCCAAATCCTAGGTTGTATAATTCCTTGAAATACCATAGTTATGATGTTTCTAATATCTATATAGTGCAGCTTATTTCTTACACTTCCACTGCAGACAAACATGTTAACGGTATAATAGAATGAGACTTTTTTCAACTTATCAGCTTCAGTTGTGACTTGAAAACATGCTTTGGACATTTATTCTTAAATTCTACTATGCAGTGCAAATAGGAGTTCTAATAAAATGGCATCTCTTTTGCACGTGATGTGTTTAATTGTGGACAAGAGACCAGATTTTCCCAGAAGGATTCTGAAAGAATGCCTAGGAGGTCCAATCTTCCACAGGCAGCCAGAGGATTTCAGACCTTAAAAGTCTTCCATAGATGCTAGAAATGGTATCTCTTTCCCACTTAAGTTGTTAATGTTAAGTGAGGTTTATTTTCTGGGGCAAAAAGCAACTCTCTTACAAAATCACAGTGGGCTAACAATTTCCAAAATGTGCTTGGAATTAGAGATTTTAGAAGCCAGGGTTTCTTCTTTGATACACAGATTAAACAGCTTGATTCACTGGCTATTAACATTGTATTTAAAAGTTAGTCATGGAGGCATAGTTGTGACTTTTACCTATTATCTCTGGGTGTCTTATCTTTCTATATATTTTTGTACAGGTTCACTTTTCATTCTTATCTAGTATTCCATTTTTGAGAAGAAATCCTAGGGATTTACATGTCTCTAATATACAGTTGCTTATGCCGTAGTTAAAATTATGTTAGACTTAAATTTATGAAAGGACAGGGAGTCTTCACATTTGATCATCTGGAGGAAAAGGTCACCACAGTCCTTACATTCAAAAGCTCAGCTTGGTGGAGGACAGAATTCTGGCTTGGTCCCAGCACACTCCCTCACCTGACAAAGGAGCCTTGCAGATAATGAACGACTGAAGTAAAGCAGAATTCCCTGATAAATTTGTTATCGATCTTGTTGAGGAGACCCTGAAGCAGTGGTGTTCTTGCTGGCGAAGGTATGTCTTGGCATTATTGTGTAAAGTTCTACTTGTACATCCATACTCCTGAATTGAATCAACTCCTGGCTACCTGCATATTCCAGACACCACTTTTAAATTGTTTGTAATGTCAAGGTACATGAATACTGTCCTTTGATATTCTCGAGCATGTGACCTTTCTCACAAAGAGAAAGGGGCTGGGAGGACAAGTTTGGGAGGACAAGTTTGTCCACAAAATATGCCATTTTTCAGCATATTTAGAATATTTTCTGATTTCAAAATTAATTATCTTACACCCAGAGTGATTTAGGAGCGAAATAAAACTGTGGGAGGTGTGGGTTAACTGAAGTCTTTCTATAAAAAGTAACAACCATTTTCTACATTACTCTATTGATTTCTGCTTAATTTGTTAATTACTGGGGTGAACGTGGTAATTTGATACATGTGTTCAGTGTGTCAGGATAAACATCAGGCCAGCTGACATCTTTTACATTGATTCCAAATGACCCTGACACAGAGTTTCATCTAGTAAAGGAGGTGGTTGTGACAGGGATCCAATGGGAGTGAGGAGCTCAGGTGTGTCCACTGCTCCAGGCTCTCTCAGCACACTTTATCCTCCAAAGGGAAATTGCCATATCTGCAGCACACTGCGTTTGGGATGGACTAAAGTTCCTCATCAGTAACCTGAGGGGAGGTCCCTAACTAGGGCTGCTAGTTGAGTTTTGTCTGTAGAGGTGGAGAAACCTGACTAGGTAACTTCCAGCACATTGAACAAACACGAAATTCTGCTCTTAATGTAATGAAGAGAAAGGAAAATGTATTTTTTCCAGTTTCACAGCATTTTAAAAAAAAAAAACTTTAACATATGCAAGAATTCAGTAGACACTGACTAATTAATGCTCTCATGATGAGAAACCAGGACAGGGCTGGTCTTGGTAGCCCAGAATCCCAGCACTCAGGAGGTGCAGGAAAGGATAGAAAGTTGAGACCACACCTGGGCTACTGAACAAGATGAAGTCCACAGCCTGACTGCATAGTGAGTTAGCCTCAAAAACTAATAACTAAGGGTGTAACCTAGGTGTACAGTGCTTGCCTGGGCCAGGTGTTTGCACACACACACACACACACACACACACACACACACACACACACACTGTGGAAATCAGCATAGAACTCCACATTTTTGGCAGTGACTGGTGTCAGGGTCTGGATAACATCTGAAACCCAAGGCAATATAGGAGCAAAATGAAACTGTAAGCAGTTTAGCATTTTACTGGCTTGGGAATACTGGGGAGGTATGGGTTAACTGAAGTCTTTCTATAAAAAGTAGCAACCATTTTCTACACTGCTCTATTAATTTCTGCTTAATTTTCTTTCATAATTAGTATTTTGAGAATTTAAAAAATATTGCCCAGTTTTTCTGTTACTTTAATGCACTCTCTTTGCTTTATGAAATAGATGAAATGTATAACATAATAAAATGCTTAATGTGGTGTCACATGATGTTTTCTTGCATTATGTAGTCCTCTTGTAGCTATACTACATCCTCTTAATCTTTACATTGCACAATGATCTCAGTGTTTCATTCATTTCCTGTGTAAATTCTGTGTTTCTATTTCCTAAGACTCTCCTGTCAATACCACTGTTCACACAGATAATAGAACCAAGTGAGCTAATCCCATCACAGATAAAGACCCTTGCTCTAGTCTCTGACCAGGAAGAATTTGCAAAGAGGAATAGGTATTTTGCTGAGAACCATGAAACCGCTTATTTTATAATCATTTGAGTTTCATTCTGTAATCTTAGAAGGTTTCTTCTGATTTCCTCAGTTATAACTTAAAAAAAACCTTGAATCAAGAGGGGGACTGAAGACTCCATCCATGTAGAAATTATAAGGACAGAGAATCGGGAATCCTTCCTTGAAAATGAATGTGTCTACAGATATGCATTGAAACAGCAAAGTCTTACACTAATATGTATGATTGCAACTGATAGGTAAATTTGTAGGTTAAGCAAAATTAAAAACATTAAAAATAACTAAAAAAGACTTTTCCATCCAATAGCCTGAAACACAGGAGAGAAGAGAGATTGCCCTAGAGCTATTCCAGAATAATTTATCCCATGATTGTCGATGGATTTCTTCCCAACAGGAGTCCTTACCAGTACATGCCTTTTCCAGATTGTATCTGTTTTGATGGTTCGGTCTAAGCCATGGAAATAGGAAATCATAGCTGGAGGACAGACTTTATCTTGGTTGGCCTTTTCCAGTATGGCCAGATGGACACTCTCCTCTTCACAGTCATCACCATCCTCTTTGCAGTAGCTCTGATAGGCAACACCACACTGGTCCACCTCATCAGACTAGACAAAACACTCCACACCCCCATGTACTTCCTCCTCAGCCAGCTCTCCATCATTGACATCATGTACATCTCCACCACCGTGCCCAAGATGGCAGCTAACTTCTTGTCAGGCACCAAGACCATTTCCTTTCTGGGCTGTGAGATCCAAGCCTTTGTGTTTCTGAGCCTGGGTGGGTCTGAAGCCCTCCTGCTGGGCTTCATGTCCTATGACAGGTATATAGCCATCTGCCAGCCCCTGCACTATCCTGTGCTCATGAGCAGGAAGGTCTGCTGCTCCATGGTGGCCTGTGCCTGGAGCAGCAGTTCTGTCAACGCTTTGGTGCACACACTGTATGCATTTCAGCTTCCGTTCTGTGGATCTCAGATTGTTAACCACTTTTTCTGTGAGATTCCATCTCTCCTGCCATTGGTGTGTGAAGACACATCCCAATATGAGCACACAATCCTCATGAGTGGCCTTGTCATTCTGCTGCTACCCTTCCTGGCCATTCTGGCTTCCTATGCTCGGGTGTTGCTTGTTGTATTCCAGATGCGCTCAGGGAAAGGGCAGAGTAGAGCTGTGTCCACCTGCTCCTCCCACCTGACAGTGGCCAGCCTGTTCTATGCCACTGGACTCTCCACCTACACCCAGCCACACTCCCTGCATTCTCCTGAAAGGGACAAGGTGGTGGCTGTGCTTTATTCCATTGTCACCCCTGTTCTGAACCCATTTATCTACAGCCTGCGTAACAAGGAAGTCATGGGGGCCCTGAGGAGACAGATGGGATAATGGATATTGGGACAGAAACTATGGCTTTCGGTCACCTTGTGGACTGATCTCGAAGCTGGTCTTGAACACTACCTGGGAAGATGGCATGATTGACCTTCCTGTGGAAGTTCATCATGCTTGTCTAACTCACTGAAGAAGAGCATGAAACTGTCCACTTAGTATCACATTGGAGTGATGGTTTGAATCTGAATGTTGTTGGTTCTGAGGGAGATCAAGGGCTTTGTCCTTAGCTCTAGGACCTTTGGCTGCCTGTCAGCCTGGGTTGGCTTTCCGTGGAACTTTATCACCCTCTGATGCAAGGCACTGTGGCTTCTCAGACTGTGTGAGTCAGTATAGTCACCCTCTGCGCACTCGCCTACCTCTTGCTCTGGAAGCTCTTACTACAGTTTTTGAGTGTAGCTGTATGTGTGCAGATACTTTACATCAACGTGGAATGTCTTATTGGTTTTCCTTTGCAGGTACAACTATTATATAAGAGTGTGTGTCTGTTTTTATACTATGATATATTTTAGGGGCAATTCTGAAAGAAACAGGGAAGGAGATAAGTTACTGTTTCCTTTGATGCTTGCGTGACTATTACCACACAAATAAGATTTCTAGGCTCCCCTAAGCTGTTTGATGATGTCTCACCAACTCCCCTTTATTAATACCTTCCTCCAAAATTCACTAATGGCTTTGTAATGAGCATCATCAATGGATCTGTCTGTCAGCATACACTCTGACTGCCTCCACAAACACCTTATGCTGATTTCCCAGCATCATGCTAGTTCATGAGAAGGACATTAGGACACACAGAGCCAGAGTGCATCTGCTTTAGAAGTCCATAGATGATTTCTGTATTTTGTCCATGGTTAATATGCAATCAATGCTGAGAGCATTAATGTTATTTCGAGGAAATTTCCCGAATATCATTTTAAGAATAAGATTTTTTTATACAAGTTTTCTCTATGTAGTCCTGGCTATCCTGCCACTCCCTTTGTGGACCAGAATGGCCTCAAATTCACAGAAACTCTCCTACCTCTGCCTCACATGCGCTGGGGTTAAAGGTGTGAGCCAGTGTGCACAGTTCTTTCTTTCTTTCTTTCTTCCTTCTTTCCTTCCTTCCTTTCTTTATTTTCCTGCAATCACTGACTTTTGTTTTTGTTTTAATTTGAAGTTACACATGCATATGGATGCTGGGAATTGAACCCAGGTCCTGTAGAAAAGCAGTCAGTGCTCTTAACTGCTGATCCATCTCTCCAGTGCCCCCTTCATTTTTCAAATGTTCAAATCATTGCCATGTAGTCCAAGAATCGATAAATGGAAATGTCTATGCACCTATGCAGTGGTATAAGTATCATGACAAGTAAGTCTCAGTGTTAGAACATACATGTTGTAGGACTAGAGAGGTGGTACAGCCGTTAACAGCACTGGCTGCTCTTCTAGAGGACCTGAGTTCAGTTCTCAGCGCCCATGTGAGGTAGCTCACAATTGTCTGTAATTTCAATTCCAGGGTGTTCGAGGCCTGTAGCCTCCAGGGGCACCAGCACTTACGTACACATATCCACATCCATACCCACCCTTATACATAATTAAAGTAATAATTATAGATACATGATGTGAAGTATTTTAGAGATTCATTATTGCTTCTTTGTAATGGATGCCAATAACTAGTGATAATTTAATGACACTTAGAAACACCTGTTCTTGGTTCTAATAAAAATGAATTGCATCCATGCATGTCTCGCTTTTGTTATTTTATTTTCTTGTAGTTTAATAGAATCCATAGACTCACTCAAAATCAAGAGACTGAAGTCGCTAAGTATCTCCAGTACTCTCCCCTCTTGTACCCCCCATCGTTGCGATCTGAGGGTGATCTGTCCCTACAGATTCCTGCATCTGAATACTCGGTCCCCAGAGGGTAATGGTGTTTGGGATGATTTGGAGCCTTTACAATATGGAGCCTCAATGAAGTGGGTCACTGAGGTTGGGCCCTGATATTGTGTGCCCTGACTCTATGTCCTGTTCTGTGCTCCAATTCCTGAGTACAGATGCGGTGTGACCAGCCAGCCTCCTGGCCAAACCACAATGCCCTCCTTGCTACGTCTCCCTCATCTTGATGGCTGGTGGGTTTGTGTGTGTGTGTGTGTGTGTGTGTGTGTGTGTGTATTGTTTTTATTTTTGTTTTTTTTTCAAGACGGGGTTTCTCTGTATAGTTTTGGTGCCTGTCTTGGATCTCATTCTGTAGACCAGGCTGGCCTTGAACTCACAGATATTCGCCTGCCTCTGCCTCCCGAGTACTGGGATTAAAGGTGTGCGCCACCACCGCCTGGCCTTGATGGCTTATTTTACTGGAACTGCACACCAAAGCACGTTTCTCCTTCTGGTTGCTTTCTCTGGGATGTTTTATCACAGCACCAGGAAAAGAAACTAAGACAGAAATTGGTACCAAGTGGCAGAGTCGTTGCTGGGAGAAACCTGAGCATGTGAGTCTTAGGACTTTGAAATTGTCTTGTGGCTAGAATGGCGAGTTTAGTTCTTTGGGATAGAAAAGCACTAGTGTGCTGGAAGTGGAACTTAGTGGGCCATTCTGGTGGAAGCTTGGAGACAAGAATGCCGAGAAACATGTGGGCAATACACGTCTAGCTTATGAGATTTCAGAAGAGAACAAGGACTCTACCAGGAACTAGGCCCCCAGCCATTCGTGTGATATTTTGACCAAGAATCTGGCTTCACTCAGCCCGTGTCCTGAGAACCTGAGAGAGGTTAAATTTCTTTAAATTTATTCTTCACTCATACAATACATCTTGACCACAGTTTCCCCTCCCTCCACTCCTCCAAGCCGCACCCTGTGGTGATATATTGTGTACCCCAATAAAGCTTTCCAGGGGATCAGAGGACAGAGCCAGCCACTAAATTAGACATAGAGGTCAGGCAGTGGTGGCACACACCTTTAATCCTATCACTCCGGAGGCAGAGATCCATCTGGATCTTTGTGAGTTCGAGGCCATATTGGGCTACATGAGAGAAACAGAACCAGGCAGTGGTAACACATGCTTTTAATCCCAGGAAGTAATATGGGATTAGAAAGGTAATAAGGCATGAGGAAACAGGAACTCACTATCTTGAGGCTGAGGATTTCATAGAGGTAAGCTAGTGGCTGGCTCTGTCCTCTGAACCTCTGGCAAGCTTTATTGGGGTACACAATATATCACCACACAACCCCCAATTTCTCACCTTGCCCAGATCCACTCCTCCTCTGCATGCCTTCAGAAAAGAACAGGCCTGCAAGGGATATCAACCAAACATGACATAACAAGATACAATAAGACTAGACACAAACCCTCATATCAATGCCAGGCAAGGTGACGAAGTAGGAGGAAAAGGGTCCCAAGGGCAGGCAAAAGAGTCAGAGACACCCCTACTCCCACTGTTAGGAGTTCTACAAAAACACCAAGCTAACAATCATAACATATAAATGCAGAAGACATAGCGCAGACCCATACAGGCTCCGTGAATGCTGCTTCGGTCTCTGTGAGCCCCTATAAGTTCTGCTTGGTTGATTCTGTGGGCCATATTCTCCTGGTGTCTTTGACCCCTCTGGCTTCTACAATTCTTTCTCCTCCTCTTCGGTGGGGTTCTCTGAGCTCAAAGGGGAGGGATCGAATGAAGATCTCCAATTTGGGTTCTCTCTCTGCTTTATTTGGCTGTGGAGTCTCTGCCTCTGCTCCCATCAGCTGCCAGAGGAAACCTCTCTGGTGACAATTGGGCCAGGCACTGATCTATGAGTATAGCAGGATATCATTCGGGATCATTTTATTGGTTTTTTTTCTATCCTAGGTCTCTGGGCTATCCAGCCTCCAGTTCCTGGCCATCCAGGCAGTTTGGGCATGGGCTTCTTCTCGTGGCATGGACCTAAGATTAAACCAGTGATTGGTTGGCCACCCCCACAAGTTCTGCGCTTCCATTGCTCCAGCACAACTTTGCAGGCAGGACAGATTGTAGGTAGAAGGTTTTGTGACTGGGTTGGTGTTCCAGTCCCACCAGTGGAAGTTACCTGGTTGCAGAAGAAGATGGCCAGTTCAGGTTCTGTATCCTCCATTACTAGGCATCCTCGCTAAGCGTCACCCTCATAGAATCCTGGGAGTTTCTACTGCACTGTTTTCACACTGCCCCTCAAATGTTCCCCAATTCTAATTGTCTCTCCCTGTACTCTCTCCCTCCATTACTTCTCCTTAATCTGATCCCTCCTGTTCCCATTCCCACCCGCTCCAAGTTCACCCACCAAATTTATTCTGTTTCCCCTTCCCAGGGAGATCCATGCATTTCCCCTTAGAGCCCTCCTTGTTACTTAACCTTTCTGGGTCTGTGGGTTGTAGCATGGTTATCATCTCTTACTTAACAGATAATATCCACTTATCAGTGAGTACATACCATATTTTCTGGTCTGGGTTAGAGTGACGATAAATTTAAGGATAGTGGACTAACTGGTTTGGCAGAGGAAAGGTGTGAGAGCAAGCTTAAAGTTTAGACAGCGTACACAAAGGGACGCTGCTGTAACTATTAAAGAGGTTAAAGCCATTGAAGAGCATCTTGGTGCTTGACACGGGGACAATGGAAAAAGTATCTTGATGGCAAAACCATACCCATCAACGGGTCCAACTTGTAAAGAAGCAAATTTCAATGAAAAGAGAGAGCCTGAACTGAGTTCTTGCTCCTTGAAAGCAACTGCCTAGATGTTTCTCCAGGGTCAGCACTGATGGAGTTGTGGTCAGGTGGGAGATGACACAGACAAGCTCCGTGTTAAGCTAGCAGCAGAACTTTGCAGAATTCTCCACATGGAACTGGATTTGAAAACATGAAAAATGAAAAATTGGAGTAGAGCATGGAAAGCAGCTGAGGTCAGGCAAGTGTGTGGCATGGCCAAAGTCCCTGCATGAAGCTGTGAAGGTGAAACCTAGACTGAATGGAGAACCTAGAACTGTGGGACATCTGCCAAGGATACTGTGGACATAATGAGGAGCCAAGACAGAAGCTATGTGTGCTACAGGCAGCCAAGCTGAAGCCGTAGGGACTACCTAAGCCCTTGGAACTGAGAGGATTCCAAGTCCTTGATGCCGGAAAGAAAGTGCAGGGTTAGGTGTTTGCCTTGCTGAGTTTTGATCTTGCTGTGGTCTGATATTTCTCCTTTAGATGGGGGAATATGTATTATATACCATTATATATTGAAGGTATTAGTTTAGCTTTTTATTATTTTTATTTTATAGGGAGCTATAATTAAGAAATTGCCTTACAGCCGGGCGGTGGTGGCGCACGCCTTTAATCCCAGCACTCGGGAGGCAGAGCCAGGTGGATCTCTGTGAGTTCGAGGCCAGCCTGGACTACCAAGTGAGTTCCAGGAAAGGCGCAAAGCTACACAGAGAAACCCTGTCTCAGAAAATTAAAAAAAAAAAAAAAAGAAAGAAAGAAATTGCCTTACGTCTCAGAAGAGCATTCGGACTTTGGACTTTTTGACAGTTTGGGGACAGTTAAAGACAATGGGGACTTTTGAAGCTGAACAAAATACACCTTGCATCACGAGATGGCATTGGGAACCAGGCATGGAATGTGCAGGTTTGGAATGAGGAATGTCCCCCAAAGGCTCACATGTCTGAACACTTGGTCCCCAGCGGCTGGTGCTGTTTCCAAAGGTGCAATCTTCACGAGGAAGAGCCTCACTGGAGGAAGTGGGTCCCTGGGCATGGACTTCGGGGTTTTGTAGCCTGGCCCCACTTCCTGTTCTCTGCTTTGCTTCCTGAGCACAGCCTTCCACCGGTACCACCACACCTCTTCCTGCTGCCCTGTCTTTCCCACCGTGATGGTCTACATCCTTCTGGAGCTGTGAGCCAAAATACACCCGTCCTCCCATAGGCTGCTTTATCAGGGTGTGTTACCACAGCAACAGGAGAAGACATGAGCATACGTGTGGTTCTGAATTTGGGGTCTTACTATATTTATGTTATCACCAAATGTACTTGGATGGAGAATTTCAGAACGTTTGCTTTCAGGTATTCTCAACAACAAAGCAAGTTATTCATGCTGTCTGCCATTCCCTTGGAAATAGCTTCCCCCCCCCAAGTGATTTTATTTTACTATAGTGATGTTGTTTATTGTCACAATAACTTATTGTTTCGGTGAAGGTATAATTTCTTTATTTGTGTATGTATGTGTCTATGTGGGTGAATGTGAGCATGATGGGGAGGAGGGGTGTGGGACTGTGCACACACACACACACACACATACACACACACACACACACACACACACACACACACACACACACACAGGATAGAGGAAGGAATCCTACCTCCTCTTCTATCACTCTCCACTTATTCCTTCAAGGCAGAGGCTCTCCCTGAACCTGGGGCTCATGTTTTCTCAGCTAGACTGGAGACCAGTAAGCCCCAGTAATCCCTCTGCCTCTAACCTCTGGGGTTACAGGTGTGAGGGAGAGGCCTGGCTTGGTCCCTGGGTGCTGAGATGCCAACTTTAATCCTTATGCCTGCCTTGAACTCTGCTTGGCCACCTCGCCAGTCTCGTGGTTTTGTTACTAAATATTTTCTTCTGTAGCATTGTGAGACCTCTTCTGCAATCCCTAGGACTTTCCACATGCTGGGTTGTGGGAACCCCCCAGACCATGCTCAACGTTGTTTTCTGTTTCTATTTTTAATTTTATTTATTCTATGTGTCTTTTACATCATGTAGCTTGACCTCATTCATTTCCTTCGAATCTACCCTCCACCCTTGCACTCCCCCCCTCAAATAATACAAAATTTAGAGAAAAAAGGAAAGAGAAAAAACAATTAATTAATTACTTTTTTAAAAAGGAAAAAAAAATTTTAAAAAATCTCATCATGGAAATTGCAGTGTGACACCATGAATCACACCATGAACTCCTTTGTCTATATATCTTTACTTGCAAGTGTTCATTGCAAAGAGCCATTGGTCTGGTTCGAGGTCTCTGGTTTCTACTGCCCTGTCAATGCTGGGCACTTGCTTGGGCTCCTTCTGAATATCCCGTTGTTGCCCTGTGTTATGGAGATCCTACATCTTTGGGTCTGCAGGTCAGGTCCCTTCCGGTGGTCCAGCAGATCATAGATGGGGTGGGTGATGGGGTGGGTGATGGGGTGGGCCACGTCATATTCCTGGGTCTGGGCCTGGGCAGCTGTGTTCTCATCAACAGAGTGACCAGACAAAGTGCAGGGCAAACTTACTCATGTGTTGTTGCTGGTCATGGCTTCAGCTCCCTCACCATCTCAGCCCACTCCCTTCCTCTCTTCAGATATGCCTCTGTCCACAGGACCTGAATCATTCTGACTCTCCTCTCTCCCATGAACCACCATCCCATAACCCTGCTCACACCAATAGTGTCCCTCTGACCCGTACTGCAAGGTACCAGGTGGGCCTGTGTTCTCCCCTGCCGGCCCTCCCCACCCAGAACCCAGAGTGGACAGCCCCAGATCCGTTCGTAGGTCTCCTTTTCCCTCCCAGGTCACCCTGGTGGTATGCTGGGCCATGCTACCTTATTACAAAGAGATCACCATAGTGCCCAACCACCTGGCACCAAAGGCTCCTGGTTGGTGAGTTCAGTTGCATGGGGCAGGGTGGGAGGTTCTCTAGACTCCGGTCAGGGGCAGGGGGTTAGCCCATCCTGTGGCTGGCTGGGTCCTGCCCAGCCTGGCTGCATGGCACACGGCCATTTTCTGTTTCTTAAGATGAGATCCAATCTATGCATTTGTCTTTTCACATTCTAGAAACATCCTCAGCATAGAATCCCTACCCAAACTCTGAGTTAGCATTCACTGAAAACTGGACAATTCCTGCCATGGACACCTTTATAAAGTATTGTACAGAAAATGGAGAGGAAAATGGTCCAAACTAATTAATAGCATATAGTGAAGGACAGGAGATTAAAATCATGTGTATTGGCTAGGACCATAGGAGCCAGCTGCCTATGAGGCAGGCTGAACCCATATCAGCTTCCTCTGGATCTGAGCTCCAGTCCCCACTCTGCCCAAACCTCTGCCCCTTTCTCCCTTCCACCTGAGCAGATGGGTCACTGATGTTATTTCAGTGTACAAGGAGACCGTTCTATTCAATCTCACTGCAAATCCCCTGAATAAACTTTGTCGCAACAAGAAGAGATTAAGTGGGTACTTGGCCACAATCTAATTTCTTCTCCATGGGGGTCCAACAATGTATTATTAGCACATTTGAATGCACCTGGGAGTTTCAGAAGTGTGAGTCTCCTTCAGTCACCAAGATGGTTTTCAGGGGCCAATGTTATAATATCTGAAACATACCAAAGCCTGGATTATTTAACCCCTTAGAATAACGTATTGTTACTTTATGTTGTTTTCCAAAGATCTGCATATTTCAGTTTGTTACTTATGAGCAGTTGTGTGTACCTCACATGGACATCAAAGCCAGAAAGGGTTTTTACACTTTCAATTGTGACTATTTCTAATTGGAAAAAATATTTTGAGCATTAATTACGAATGCTATTTTAAAGGCTTTCCTGAAATGAAATGCAGCCACCAGCTCTAATGAAGCACATCTTTAGTACACGGTGTGTTTAATTGTGGACGAGAGACTAGTTTTCCCAGAAGGGCTGAGACGGAAGCCCTGTGAGCTCCAACCTTTATTAGGTAGCCAGACCATTGGAGACATTCAAAGCACTTGAGAGGATGAGAGAAATGACCGCGTTTTGTTTAAGTTCCACTTTCCACTGAAGTTTTTAGTGATCATGGAAGGTTCATTTAGTTAGGGCAAACGCAATGTTTTCCAATTTCATAGCGTGGTCATAGTTCCTAAAATATGGTTGAGATTAGAGGCTGTAGGATGTTAGCCTTTCCTCTTCAGAAGACTCAGCTCTGGTGGATTCATCTCTCAGAGCACATCACTTTCCTTTCCTGTGTCTCTTCGGTAAAAATGATCATATATATCATAATTTCATTTAAAAGTTCATTTAGGAAGACACAGCTGTCCTCTCTAGAGCCCGTCTCTCAGGCAAACTGTCAGGAAGCTCTTCTGTGTCTGCCTTTGCAGGTCTGATTCCCTGTAACTGCCCGAGAGAAAAGGTTTATGTGCAACAAGGTGGCTGTATATGCCATAGCTGAGTTATCATTGAATTAGTTATGCTAGGAAATGACAGACAACCCATACACCTAGACATGTGGAGAGAAGAGCCCATCATCATTTCCCATGTTCAAGGCTCAGGTGGGTGGAGTCCAGAGGGTTGGTTCACAGCGGGTTTCTTCAACTGTCAATGAGCTGGGCAGCCAGTGAAGTACTGAAGTGAACTGATTGAGAATCCTTGAGAAGACACAAACCAGCCCCGCCCTGCTGGTTCAGGTATGTCCCACAGGCATCACCCTGTGCAGAGCACTGCATCCTTTTCTTGTAGGCTCATGTTCTGATTTAGATTTATTCCAGGCTAGAAGTCTTTCCAGGTATTTCTTTAAAAATATCTGCATTATTGAGGTGTGTGCATGGAGTTAGTGTTCTGAAGAGTGTAACCATCTCACAGTTTTAAGGACGAGGGCTGCGGCTCAGTGTCCCAGCATGGGAGCACAGGTATGGTAGTCCAGTGAATTCTCCACCTGAGGGAACAGGACCTGGCAGAGTCCCGTTCTTTCTCAGGGCAAAAAAGCACATCTCTTCCTTGTTTTGACCTCAGGTTTTAAAACCACTGTTATCATATAATTACATTCCAAAATATTTCTGATATGCAGGAGATTCTATTATGTTTTTGAAATATTTTTAAAATAGAAAGATTTTCATTTACTTCATAGAGTAACTGTTTGTATTTGTTTGTATGTTGCATGGTACATTTCATTCTTCTCTTGATTTTTGACTTTCCTAGTGAGGAAATAGTTATTTTCACATCCCTGGTTCTATTTCCATGCGTTTGTCCAGGTCCTGGAGCCTTAAAGAGTTACTGGACATGGTTAAACCATTCCGTGGTACAATGCCTGACTAATCAGTATTCAGAACTGATACTAAACACACAGGCCAGTGTGAACGGTGAGGCTGGGAGGAGAGGAAGCTCTGTAGTGGAGACCCTTCCAACCTGCTGCTCATTTTGTTGATAGAAAACTCCTTGCTGAGTCTGTGATGGTCAGGAAAAATACCAAACCACCTCCTGTCTCTCTGTTAGAAGCTCTGGGATTGGCTGCCAGTGCAGTTTAAGTGGGCAGGACTGTGTGCAGCTGGACGCTTGCTGCAGGGCTCAGCTGTGACCTCACAGGTGGAATGGCATCACCACCATTGACAAGGGGGGCAGGACACTGCAATGTGTTTAACATGGTGGTGGATGTGGTGTCAGATGCTACCTCTCCGTGTTTTTTGAATGACTTGTGATTTTAATTTACTGAGATACAGTGTGTTAACTTGCTACATGTTAGATTGCAGGTGGCTGACTTATTCTATGTTGATTTCAAATAGCCCATGTAGGACTAGGGATTTAGTTCAGCAGGAACAATGTACATCTAGCCTGCAGCAAGCCTTGGGTTTGATCTACAGGATTTCACAATGTGGGTGTGATGGTACACACTTGTAAAATCCTAGCACTCGGGAGGCAGAGGCAGGAGGATAACAAGTTTGCGGTTTTATGTTTGGATACAGTGTTCCAAAACCAGCATGAGTTACACAAAATTGTGTGAAAAAGTTCAAATGACCCTTTATTCAACTTCTCACCTGGTGATTGAGACACAAATCCATCAGGAGTGAAGAGCTTAGGATATGCCTGCTGCCCTGGGCTTCTCAGGACCCTCTGTCCTACACAAGAGAAAGAGCCACTTCTGAAACATGTCAGATTGGGGATGGCCTGAAGTTCAAGCCATCAGCATCTGGAGGGGAGCTTACAGGATCGATGCTGCTGCTGCTGTTGCTGCTGCTGCTACGGCTTACAGTGACGATGTTTGTTTTCCGAGGTGGAGAAACCTGACTAGGTGATTTCCAACACACTGAAAAAAATTCTGCCCTCATTTGTGGTCAAAGGAAGAAAATGACAATTGGGACTGTTCCAGCTCCAAAGACTTTAGAACAGCAGTTCTCAACCTGTGGGTCGTGACCCCAAAGACCTTCGGAAAACGCTGATATTTACATTAAGATTCATAACAGTAGCAACATTACAGTTATGAAGTAGCAACAAAATAATCCCAAGGTTGGGGGTCACCACAACATGAGGAACTGTATAAAAGGATTGAAGCATTAGGAAGGTTGAGAACCACTGCTTTAGAACACATAAGGGCTCGTGGGCTCTGAGTGTGACTAACACTTCTGGTGATCCAAGGTCAGAGCATACTTGGGCATGGTGGTGCAGGCCTCTGATCTCAGCACTCAGAAAGTGGAGGCAAGAGGATTACTGGTTCAAGGTTAAGTGTGGGCTCAAGATCCAGATCCAATCCAGCCTAGTTTCAGGGCAAAGCTCTATGTCAGAAAAACAAGGTCTGATGCTGCAAAGTGGTTCAGCACTTGGCTAGCCTGTCCAGCACTCCGAGTTAGAGCCCCAATCGAACACACACACACACACACACACACACACACACACACAGAGACAGAGAGAGAAACCAACACTCTTAGCAGTGACAGACATCATGATCTTGACAACACCTGATACCCAAGATTGACTCTCAGACATTGAGAGCAGTGGGAGAATTTTATCACTATAAATATAGGAGCAATGTAAAAGCCATGAGTAATTCAGCACTTCTTCTCAGTGAGGGGGAGGGGATGCATGGGGCAATTCCACAGTCAAAGAAGACACACAAACACAGACTGGAGAGTGTCTCTGAGCTTCTCTAGGGATTGCTATTATTATTTCACATTTGCATTCATGTAGCATATTTTACTGCATCGTGAGCAACAGGCATTATAGTTATGCACGTGTGTCTGGGTTTTACAAAGAAAATCTGTCACCAGTGCTCAGAGCTGAGCTGTGAGCAGGTGACATCAGCTCATAAACTATGAAGCTTCTTTTTAATGTCATGTGCAGTGTTCCAGATGGTTCTCAGAAAGCAACCTCATTTGACCCCTTTGTGTCACAGAGTCACTTTGTTCTTAGAATTACACACTCAGGAAATTCTGTTACGTGCTTATTAGAAATGTGAAACTGTTAGTCCCTAAGGTATTAAATGATAAAGGCTAAGCTAAGTAACCCACATGCACTAAGAAAAAGTATCCCAGTGCACAACTGACTATATTCTCAACATAATTTTATCTTGATAATTTCATGAGATGGCGATGATGATGATTTTTAGACAGGGTCTCACTGTGTAGAGCAGGCTGGCCTGGAACTCACAGAGATCTGCCTGTCTCTACCTTCTGAGTACTGAGATTAAAGAGATTATTTTATTTAACTAACAGTTATGAATATTTGTGCAAACCATTCCATAGACTTCTATTTTCTGTTTCATGCATCACTTATTTACAACTTATGTTCCAGTTACTCAGGTATTTAATTTTCCTGCTGCTGAAGATATATATATGTTATATATTATATCATATATTATAATATATAATATATAGGAGATTTAATTTTTAATATTAAGGAGATTTACTATTAAGGAGATTAATTTTTACTTCTTTAGAATTTTTGTCAGTACATGTCTTTTTCAAGAACGAATACTAATACATTAAGGTAGCCATGGAAGGGATAATCATTTCAAATATTTGAAAAATGTTTTCCATTTTCTTATCATCATTTTAAGAGCATTTTTCTTTTTGTATTTTTATTTATTGTTTGAAATTTCATGCACTATATTTTCATAATTTTCTTTCACCCTCCCTAACCCCTCAGCTCTTTCTCCACCTCCCTACCCACTTTCACTGCCCTACCCACTCAATTTCATGTTCTATTAAAAAAAAAATCAAACCCAAACAAAACACAAAAAAGGCCGAGTCCAACTTGTGTTGACCAACTACCCTAAGCATTGGGCAGTTCTCTGTGCTTTCTATAACACTTGGCATTATACTATGACATTACAATGCACAATGGTCTACTTTGCATAGTGTGTGTATTTCAAGATGAAATTCTCACACAGCTGGATTCCTCTTTTTTATCTCTTCCACAAAATCTCACACCAAATTCTCTGTGTTACCCTCTTGACAACACTTTTCGCATCCTTCTGGCTTGCTTTTTCTTTCTCAATTTTTATGAGTTTTTACATCATGCTTTGAAATGTGTAACCTTGAAGGTTGAGAGTCCATTATCACAAAACCATCTGCTCATAGAGTCTATGTGAGTGCCAAGAAGTACTGTCTAGTGAGTGTAATACATAAGCTGTTCTTACCATAACCATATTAAAATAGAGCCTGCATATCATTAGGTGTGTTAATAATGTGAGGTGTCTTAGGCTACTGCAAATGGGAAAAACCGTGATAAAACTCTGCTACTTTGATAATCCTAACTCATACAGTCAGCCTGCTTAATGTTTGCAAGGTTTTTGTTTTCTTTTCACTTTTCTATTTTCAAAACAGTAAAATGATTCAGTCTCATTGTAATAATTCCATTATCTTTGTGTTTCAGGAATGATTGCTCTCTGTGCTCAGACAGTCAAGGTCAAATAAAAGCCAAGAAACCTGAAGCTATTTCAGACCATTTCACCAGGTGTTCAGAACCAGCATTTACCAGGGCGTCAGTCCTCCCGCTGCAAACACGGAAAAGCCAGGCTTTGCGTCAGGCCAGAGCAAAACCTTCTATTCTACAGTTTTGATCTAACAATCTGTGCACAGTACCTCAAAGAATAAAAAGTACCAAGTCAAATTCCATCAAATTATTTTATTTTACTTTATGTTATTTTCTGTGCGTGGGTGCTTGGCTTGCATGCATGTCTGTGTGCCGCTGTGTATCTAGTACTCATGGAGGCCAGAAGAGAGTATTAGATTGCCCTGGAACAAGAGTTGCAGACAGTTGTGAGCTGTCATGTGTGTTCTGGGTCTTGAACTTGTGTCCTGTGAAGGAGTAGCCAGTGCTCTTATCTGCTGAGCCATCTCTCCAGCTCTGACTCATTGATTTCTTACGTCATTGTCCCTTTTTCTCCAGGTTCAGTTTACATGAATAAGTTAATTCTAATTCGTAAGGATTGCAAACTTCTATGCAGATGCTACAAAAACCTTAATTCCTACTTATAATCAAAACTAAAATGTGCAATCAAGAATCATTAATTTACACTGTATTTGATCATCTCTTTCATACTAAATTAGTTACAAATGTGAGAGAATGTTTTCACTGCCAAAAACCCAAATTCCAGCCCCTCAACATAAAGAACCGACTGAGAGGAATACAGATTTTGAAAACAAAGTAGATAACCAAGTTAATTTGTTGTTTGCATTTCACTTTTGTAATCCTGAAAACCCTTTGTTTCCGTTTCCTCTTTGTGTTTACAAAGACCTTGTGAGGGAAGAGTTTGCAGACTTCAAACATGAGACGGGGCAGGGAAGGGGATCCCCTGACTCAGGGCCTGCATTCTGCATTTTTCAACATATGAAAGCTTGAGAGACAGGATGGAAGAGAGCTTGCCCTAGAGCTATTCCAGAAAAGCCTACCTCATGTAATAATTGCCATTTACTTTCTCCCCAAAGGCAGTCCTCATCAGACCATGCCTTTTCCAGATTGTGTCTGTTTTGATGGTTCGGTCTAAGCCATGGAAATAGGAAATCACAGCTCGGTGACAGACTTCATCTTGGTTGGTCTTTTCCAGTATGGACAGATGGACACTCTCCTCTTCACAGTCATCGTCATCCTCTTTGCAGTAGCTCTGATAGGCAACATCACACTGGTCCACCTCATCAGGTTGGACCAAAGACTCCACACTCCCATGTACTTTCTCCTCAGCCAACTCTCCATCATCGACATGATGTACATCTCCACCACCGTGCCCAAGATGGCAGCTAACTTCCTGTCAGGCACCAAGACCATTTCCTTTCTGGGCTGTGAGATCCAAGCCTTTGTGTTTCTGAGCCTGGGTGGGTCTGAAGCCCTCCTGCTGGGCTTCATGTCCTATGACAGGTATATAGCTATCTGCCGGCCCCTGCACTATCCTGTGCTCATGAACAGGAAGATCTGCTGCTCCATGGTGGCCTGTGCCTGGAGCAGCAGTTCCGTCAACGCTTTGGTGCACACGCTGTATGCATTTCAGCTTCCGTTCTGTGGATCTCGGATTGTTAACCACTTTTTCTGTGAGGTTCCATCTCTCCTGCCATTGGTGTGTGAAGACACATCCCAATATGAGCACACAATCCTCATGAGTGGTCTTGTCATTCTGCTGCTACCCTTCCTGGCCATTCTGGCTTCCTATGCTCGGGTGTTGGTTGTTGTATTCCAGATGCGCTCAGGGAAAGGGCAGAGTAGAGCCGTGTCCACCTGCTCCTCCCACCTGACGGTGGCCAGCCTGTTCTATGCCACCACTCTCTCCACCTACACCCAGCCACACTCCCTGCATTCTCCTGCAAGGGACAAGGTGGTGGCTGTGCTTTACTCAATTGTCACCCCTGTTCTGAACCCATTTATCTACAGCCTGCGCAACAAGGAAGTCATGGGGGCCCTGAGGAGACAGATGGGATGATGGATATTGGGACAAAAGATGTGGTTTTGCAATGCCTGATGGACTGAAAATTCCATTTAAAACTGGTCATGAAAACCATCGGGGCGATTGCAAAGATTGGTCTTCTGTAAAAGCACCAGAGAGACTGTGTTCTCGTCAAGCTTGTATATCTAATGAAGCCACAGCACAGAATTTTGTTCTCTCAGTGATACAATGGTACTGATGTTTCAAATGGTCCTTTCCAGTATCCTGAAATACAGTCCATAGGAAATAGACTCTACCTAAACATTCAACATAGCAGTAATTTATATAGTGTCTAAGGCTGACAAAGAGAAAATCCTAGCACCTGCTCACACTCCCCTACTCTCTCCATCAGTGGACTTTTTATGTAAATATTTCACCTAGGGCCTCCAGCAAAGAATCAGACCAAGAATATGTGGGTAGAAATAAAAAATAGAGGCTAATTCTGTTATTAAGAAGGAATTAGTTCAAAAGCACTAAGCCATGAGGAATGTGACCCTACCGAGGACAGCTACATACCAGAGCCTCTCCAACACTTGTAAATATAGCAGTTTTGGTGATAGAAGAGTTGGAGGCTTCCTTTTTCTCCACCACGATGGCCATTCTGTTCATATTCTCAGCCTTGTGTGGTGTGGAAAGAAGGGACAAGATTTACAAGGTATACCGAAGAGAAGATGGTACCAGACAAAAAACTCCTGAAGATATAAGGATATACTGGTAAGACCCTTAGCCAGGGCAGGGGTGAAGCCAGTGGTGGCCAGCTCACAGAACTCGGTGGCTACTCTCTCCTTTCCAGCCAGAGGAGATGTGAATCACTGAGAACACTCAGTTGCAGAAACCGCTGAAGACTCCGGGGCCTCAGCCCTCTACTGGATTTTCAGCACAACCTGTGTCCTCATATTTAGTTCAGCTCCCAGAGCCCATGTTGGGTGGCTCACATCTGCTTGTAACTTGTAACTCCAGGGGAATCTTACACCCTCTTCTGGCCTCCTGGGGTACTGCATTCCGCACGGGGGCGCGTGTTTTATACTATTTATTGTACCTAATTCTGACCATAATGAATCTGATATTTAAAGGGATTTAAAGGGTCAGTTTTATCTGGGGATTAATTAGAGGTGTGTCTATCCAAGCTGAAGAATCCAAGTTCTGACTCTTCACATTATATTCCTGTGACTGAAGAAAAAAAAAATCCTACTGTATTAAAGACCCGAAAAATTAGACTATTAATTCTCAGCTTTCAAAAAAATGCATTGGTAGATGACTTATGTTACTTTGGGGACTTAAGATTCCCCATTATTAAGTCTGGAATTCACAGAGATTTTAAGACAGGCCATAGGAATTAGAAACGGGGGAAGGAATTCCAACTGGGAGTAGCGATGGGCTGCTTCAGGGGTCTTGAGGCAGGAGAAGAACTCATCTTCCAGGAAGAAGACTATATCCATACAAATCAGTCTTGGCTCAATTTTTTAAATTCATTATTATTGTTGTGTGCATAATGTGCATGTGTGAACACAGGTATGCACATGCCACAGGGCACCAGTGGAGATGGAAGACAGGTTTAGACACCAGTTCTGGGTTCTGGGAAACGGGGCTCAGGTTCCTACAGCAAGCTCCCCTACTGAGTGATCTCTCTGGCCCTGACCTAGCTATTGCTTCATTCATTTTCCTGTAAGAAGCTCTGTTCTGTGAGCAAGGCTGAAATAGATCGAAAATGCCCCTTCTCTCAACCTTTGTGCAGAACTGCACATAAAGACTTTTCTATTTTCTCTTTATTGTCTGTCACTTCCTCTTTTTGCCAGTGAGCATTTGAACCTGGTGCCAGGCCTGGTGACCAGAGCAATTGATCACAGGCCTGCCCCTTTAAGATTCTGGTCATTTTGGTGTCCAGATCCCACAGTCTAAAGAAATCGGGCCACACCCTCCTGCAGGGCTCCTTCTGGAAGCTAGAGTTAAGAAGCTGTTCTGTGTTGTGGTTTTACACCTCTAATTTATGGGTCTCCCAGAACCTGGCTCCCCCATTCTCTGTCACATACACTCTCCCAGACTAAATCATGTGATGTAAAACTCCCATCAGCTCCTGAAAAATGATGAAGTCAGATATTTCCTTTGTTCAGGCCACGTGTCTGAAGGCTCACTTCTCTGTCCCTTGCCCACTCTCATGGCGGCCTTATCTCCCTGTCTCACTCTTCTTTTAAGCTGTCCCTCTTAATGAAGCTCCTCTCTGGAAGAGAAGCCCCTCTTTCCTTTTGGGGCCATGTTATGCTGTTTCTGATCAAATTATACTGTTCTTTTTTCAACACTGTCCCACCTCCAGGCCTCACCACAGTCCCCAGGCCCTTTCTTCTAATGACTTCATTCTTGAAGAGTTATCGTGTGTCAGCTCCTTTCCCAAAGTAACTGGTGCTGCCTGGGTCTTTCATTTGACACAGAATTCTGGTTATAAAAATTCATGCAACATTTTGTTTGCAGATAAGAGCGGCAACTGTTTCCCCCGCCCCCAAGGGAGAAATGTCTATTATCACAATGCTCATATAAAATGTTGTCAGTGGCTGGGTGTTGGTGGCACACACCTTTAATCTCAGCACTCAGGAGGCAGAGCCAGGAGGATCTCTGTGAGTTTGAGGCCAGCCTGGTCTACAGAGTGAGATCCGGGACAGGCACCAAAACTACACAGAGAAATTCTGTCTCAAAAAAAAAAAAAAATGCTGTCAGTATAGCACAATTTAGTCTTCAATTTTAAAATTCACAGAGAACTGCTAGAATTATATTAAATATATCTTATTGCTAAGGTAGGCAATGATTCAGGAAATTGGGAAGGGAGGCAGATTCCCAAAGAGACAATTTAAAAGTTTCAAACATTAGCTTTGGCACACAGTCTTCAAATTGCTTGTTACTGGTTAGTTAAAAATAAACAGTGGTCAGGAAGATGGCTCAGCATGTAAACACACCTGCTGTTAAGCCCAGCGACCTGAGTTCAATAGCCAGGACCCCAATGGTAGAAGAGTACTGACTCCGACACCCCATCCTGTGACTTCCACCTGTGTGCTTTGGAATGCACATTCTGTTCTTGGTTATGTTGGTTCTGGGCCCATGGAAAGGCAGACTTCACAGTAACAGGAATATGCAGCAGAAACAGCTCACCTCATAAAGGGTGGGAAACAGAGTAAGGTTCTAGGGATCAGGTACAACCATCAAAGACATCTCTCCCCCTTCTCCCCTCCCCCCACTGATGCACTTCCTGTAACCAAGCTCTACCCTCCACAATTTCTAACAATTCCAAGAAGGTTTCGTCTTCCATATTTCCACCAGTTCTTAAGAGTCTACTCAAAAATGACTCCATTCTTGGATTAAAGCATCAATCAGTCAGAGCCTTGGCATGAGACACACCAGAGATTTGCTTCACTGATCTCAGCATCTTTCAGAACAACCAAGTTGATAAGATTGACCATCATGAGGCCACAGATGCTCTTATAGCGACCTGTTCTATCTGGGTCGATACAGCAAAAGTTCCCTATAATACCACCCGGCATTGAAACTGCTTGACTACAGAGAAGAAAATATTCTTCTATGTATTCCCTTTACAGAGACGGCCAGGTGATTTTTTTAAAATAGTCTTAACATTTTCTTTAATTAACTAATTAATTTTACATCCTGGCCATGGTTTCCCATCCCCCTCTCCTCCCAGTCCCTCCCCCCACACCCCCCACACTCCCGCAGCCCCCTTCTGTCCCCACCCCCAATTGGCTTCTCTGCTTCTGTTCAGGAAAGGGTAAGCCTCCCATGGATATCAACAAAACATGGCGTATCAAGTTATAGCAAGACTAAGCACCTCCCCTATTAAGGCTGGGCAAGGCAACCAGTAGGAGGAGTAGAGTCCTGGAAGTCAGCAAAAGAGTCAGAGACAGCCTCTGCTCGCTGTCAGGAGTCCCACAAGAAGAACAAGCTACACAACTGTAACATATATGCAGAGAGCCTAGGTCAGTCCCATGCAGGCTCCCTGGTTGTTAATTCAGTCTCTATGAGGCCCTAGGAGGCCAGGTTAGTTGATTCTGCGGATTTTCTTGTGGTATCCTTGACCTCTCTGGCTCCTATAATCCTTTCTCCCCCTTGTCTGCAGGGTTTCCCAAACTCTGCCTGATATTTGGCTGTGGGTCTGCGTCTGTTTCCATCAGTTGCTGGATGAAGCCTCTCTGATGACAATGGGCTAGGAACCATCTATGAGTATAACAGAATATCATTAGGCATCATTACATTGACATTTTTACTTCCTGAACAGGACACCAATAGTGCAGACACTAAGACCAACAATCAGTAAATGGGACCTCATGAAACTGAAAAGCTTCCATAAGGCAAAGGACACCGTCAACTGGACAAAACAGCAGTCTACAGAATGGGAAAAGACCTTCACCAACCCCACATCTGACCAAGGGCTGATTTCCAAAGTATATAAATAAACTAGACATCAAAATACCAAATAATCCAATTTAAAAATGGGATACAGATCTAAACAGAGAATTCTCAACAGAAGAATCTCAGATGGCTAAGAAACACTTAAAGAAATGTTCAACTTCCTTGGCCATCACGGAAATGCAAATTAAAATTACTCTGAGATTCCATCTTATACCTGTCAGAATGGCTAAGCTCAAAAACACAAGTGACAGCTCATGCTGGAGAGGATGTGGAGCAAGGGGAACATGTCTCCATTGCTGGTAGGAGTGCAAGCTTGTACAGCCACTTTGGAAACCTACATGGGCAGTTTCTCAGAAAACTGGGAAATCAATCTACCAGTCTACCACAAGACCCAGCTATACCGCTCACAGGTGTATACCCAGAGGATACTCAATCATATCCAAGGACACTTGTGCAACTATGTTCATAGCAACTTTATTTGTAATAGCTAGGACCTGGAAACAACCTAGATGTCCCTCAACTGAGGAATGATAAAGAAAATGTGGTACATTTACACAATAGAGTATTACTTAGCTATTAAAAACAATGACATCAGGAAATCTGCAGACAAATGAGTGAGGTAACCCAGATCCAGAAAGACAAACATGGCATGTACTCATGCATAAGTGGATATTAGCTGTAAAATAAAGGATAACTATGCTGCAATCCACAGACCCAGAGAGACTAGATAACAAGGAGGGTTCAAGGAGGGATGCCCAAATCTCCTTGGGAAGGGGAAATAGAAGAGATTTCGTGAGTGTACTGCAGGCAGGTGGGGATGGAAACATGAGTGATCAGGTTGGAGCAGGGAGAGTACTGAAAGGGACTAGTGGAAAGGGGGGCCATTTTAGGGTCAGGTAGAGACCTGGCACAAAGAAATCTCCCAGGAATCTACAAGGATGACCCCACCTAAAACTCCTAGCAATAGGAAATATGTATCCTAAACTGGTCATCTCCTGTGATCAGGCAAGTCTTAATGTCTTATATTCTAACAAATATGAGAACTTCTTCATGCCTAAGTGTCAACCATAAGTAAGTCAGAAGTTTTCTGATATTGCTAAGCTAAGACTGGATGTTGAATATAATGTAACCAATGAACTAATGATACTGAAGGATCTCAAGGGATAGCAAAAGATTCTGGATTCTGGAGTCTAAAATCTGGATTCATTTTAGAGATGCATAAACAGTATTTTAGCATCTATTGTCAATAGTAAGAGTGTGCCTGGGTTTAAGAGATGACTCAACAGTTAAGCAGGTATTGGCCTTGCAGGGGACTCAAGTTCAGTTGCCAGGACCCATCAGGTGACTCACAACTGCCTGTAACTCCAGCTTCAGAGGATTCAATGCCCTCTTCTGGCCTCTGTGGATATTTCACTCATATGCACATGCCCCCACAAAGACACACACACACACACACACACACACACACACACACACACACACACGTAAAAATCAAATAAATATTAAAAATAAAAAATTGTTTTCTTAATTTGGGATTGAATATCTTAATTAATTGTATGTTAAGCTTTTTATACAATGAGCACAAAATCATTGTTCTTGTTTATGGCATACAACATGATACATGTATATAGTGTATGATGATCATTTGAGGGTAATTAACATGTCTGTTACCATAAACATTTATCATTTCTTTATGGTAAAAAATATTCAGAGTCCTCTGTTCCAGGTTTCTTTGAAATGAATAATGTGTTTTTATTAATACCAGTCACCTTACTGTGTAACAGAACACCAGCAAGAATGGCTTGATTGTTCTTCCGTATGCCTATAGGTACCAATCTATTTAAATACAAGATTCAAAGAGCTCTGTATGTTGGCTTTAAGAATTCCTGTATAATTGTGAGAACACAACTCAAGCAGACTTATCACTTCTCATCCAGCTCATACCCAGAAGTGTGTGTCCAATCAGTTACACCTTAGTTCAGTAGAATAACATAGATTGAATTTATATTTTTAACCAGTTAAGGCATTAGACAAACACCTCCCCTTATACATAAATTAGAAGGCCAGGTGGGAGCAGATACCTTTGGGGTAAACTTAATGCTTCTCAGTAACCTAATGCTGTTCAGTAACCTCTAAATAAACCAGCCGGGGTTAGATATCTTAGCCCTTTTTATAGATGATTAGCCTGAGTCTCAAGGCATTCAGGTGACTGTGTCAAATCTTACAGCTACAAACTTTAATTCTGCAGTTGAGCCATCCCCATTTTCAAAGAGTAGCTTTATAGGCCAAGTATTTCTCACATTCTGTGTCCATCTCCGTCTCACTTCCAGATCATTCCACACACATGGATTGTCGCTAATGTACAGGCTAATGTGACTGATGCATTCCCAGGAGTGAGACCATGAGTTTACTATCACAGGTAATGATATTAAAAAGTGGATCCCTTTCAAACTGGCTGTCTCCTGATGTCACCAATATTGGTCAGTTACATCAGGGATCAAATATCCTGGGATTTGAAAATTAACTTTAGGGAGCTGATATACAGAGAACGTAGTTTCAGCTGGATTTCACTAACGGTGCTCTCACTGAGGATTCTGCACTCCGACTGTGGGATGACCTGGACTGTGAGCAGGTGTGCTTCATACTGCACAAGCGGCCCTAAGCTTTGGGTGTCAATTCATAGGATCAGAGCCACAGAGTCAGGATTGTCCTGCACAGCTCCCGACACAGGTAAGTGTAAGGATTGCAGGTGGTGTTCTCTCAGGGTTTTGTTACAATATATTCCACCTACACAGTTTTAGGGACTATGTCATAATTCATAGCATTTTTGAGAATAGAGAAGCCAATGTATCTACACCTCCCCTCATAACATCTTAAGCCTGCTCTCCTAACTCTGACATCACCTTTTGTAAAATCCACAAAGCGTGATGCTGGTCTCTACCAGTTAACGTGATATGAAAGATCATCGGGTTGTTAGATGTCCTACTGTAGTAGCCCAGTGGTCCTCCACGGCTTTTCTCATTACACATTGTAGAGGAATATTAAAAAACCTTTGTGAGTATAATTTGTTTCCCCCTTTCTTTTAAGTTATTTCTTAGGATAAAATCCAGGACAACTCTCAATACTTCCTCGGGACAGAGTCAGCTCTGTTTCCACTCCTGGTTGACTATAGATCACAATAGTTCTGTTTTATTTTTCACTTCTGCCCTGAGATAGACTTCAGTACAACCCAACTTATAGTGTGAAACACAGAGGAAGGCTCAGTATTTTATTAGTGCATAAGCATGGTAATTGTCTTAATTGTGCTCTTAGTGTCCATTGAGACAGATATTTTCAGTACTTAATTGAAAACTTATAAGATTTATAAATTTTGATTATATATAGTTTTTCTTAGCAAGGTGAAGTTATTCAGACAATACCAAAGAAGTTTAGTCCAACCCTGAGATAGACGGTGCATTCTACTCCGTCATTTCAATAATTCATGTACTTCCTTCTAGGACTAGTGACAGTTCTGTCATTAAATTGTATTATTATTATTATTATTATTATTATTATTATTATTATTACTGTATGTGTGCATGCACACACAAGTGAGAGGACAATGTTGGGGAGTCTGTTCTCTCCTTTCACTGTTACACAGGTTCTGGGGATCGAATCCAGGTCCTTGAACTTTCGTAGGATGTGCTTTACCCACCGGGCATCTTGCCGGCTCCAGCAATGATCCTTGAGCAGCTTCCTTGAGAACAGCAATTGGTTAAGTACTCCATTTAAACTACCATATTTCATTAAAACAAGTCTATATAAGACAGTTAAGTCTCTACTTTAAAATACTGACCGGGGACTTTTTTGATCTAAGACAGTGGTTCTCAACCTTCCTAATGCTGCGACCCTTTAATACAGTTCCTCATGTGGTGGTGACCTCCAACTGTAAAATTATTTTTGTTGCTACTTCATAACTGTAATTTTGCTACTGTGATGAATCATAATGTAAATATCTGACATGCAGGATATCTGATATGTGAGACCAGAGGGGTTGAGAACTGCTGTTCTAAGAGACGTGTTTAGCTTTAAAGTGCTGTAATCACACAGATACACTCCAGATGTGGAATCTGCAGGTACATGAACAAGACCATGGATCCACACTGACTCCTGACAGGATGGTAGCATCCCTGGAATGTACAGACTGGGTTTTCATGTCATTTAAACAACAGAAGTATGCTGGTTTTCCTTGGCCAAAGCAGCACAACTGTAATAATCTTTCACACTTTTTATTTATTTATGAGTTCACAAAAATGCTGCTCTGTGACATGCATTTCTCATCCCAGCACTCAGGAAGCTGAGGCAGGAGAACTGCAAGTTCCAGGACAGCCTGGGCTACATAGTAAGACCTTGTCTGAAAAATAAATATCTGAAGTCAATTGTTCCTTCCTTCCATTTTGCTAAAGCATATTTTTGGTAGCAAAACAGCCTACTACTGCCCCTACGTGGGGTTATATGTGACAGAGGATATAATCTATCTGAATTCAACTTATCAATTACTTGAAAGTTGATCATTTCATCTAGCCTAGGCATTCAAGAGTCTACTATTTATTATATTTTTCTTTTTTGATTAAGACAATAAATGTGAGAGGGAATTTATCTCTTTTCTGTGTATAGCATAATGGAATACAAAAATGACAATTCTTTTGATCTCCAAATTTAGCTTGCACTTTATTCTTTGAAATTACATTATTATATTCACCTGAGTAAATATCTTCGTCATGAAATGACACATTATAAGATTTTGTTTGTTACCTGATTGCTTCAAACTTAAAATAACTTAAAAATTTGAAGCATGAATAATAGTTCTGTGACATATAAACATTTTATTGGCTTTTAGAAGGCAATAGTTTAGTGAAGGTGTAGAGAAAGCTCTCATAAACACTAACTATAGACTCTCAGACATCAGAGTGACTGTATTAACTGCTGTCATGTAGGATTACTCTCCAGTCAGAAGAAATCTATGAAACATGAATGACAGGAAAGTCCAAGGAGACACTGAAAACATTTTCAGGCTATTAAAACATAAGGGAAGTTCTATTGTAAGTTAGTTCTGAGATACATTTTTTTCTTAAAAATATTTGAGTATGAGACATCTATTTTCAGATAATTGTAATAGTTCTTTGTGGCTGTGGGAACCAAACCCGAGGTTTCACACATGGAAGGTAAACACTCTACCACAGAGCTGCTCTACTGATCCTGGAAAAATACTTTCATTTAAACTGATTTTAAAATATTTCTCTCTGTCTCTCTCTCTCTCTCTCTCTCTCTCTCTCTCTCTCTCTCTCTCTCTCTCTCTCATGTGTATGTCTGTGTTTGTGTCTGTATCTATATGTATATGTGTGTGTATCTATATGTGTGTGTCTGTGTTGATGTTTATGTGTGTCTATGTCTGTGTGTGTTTGTGTCTGGTCTCATGGGTGTCACAGTATGTTTTCAATGCTATCCCACAGTAATATCAAATTTACAATGATCATAGATGCTTTCATGTATTAATAACTACTAATCTTCCCAGTATATTACACTAGTGAAACAGTCCAATGTCTGAAAAACAATAATGTACTGGAGCATTCCAAACACGTCATAGGTTTAAAACGATGCAATGAAATAACTTGAAATGAGTGAAATACATTGAAGATATATGCAATAAGTGTAACTATGATAGGCCACTATACATAAGTCACAAAATACTTAAGAGACATTTTTAATAGAAAACAGGAAAAAAGATTTTCTTCTTTTTTTTTTTTTTAATAGAGTCTCACTGTGTACTGTTGGCTGTCCTGGAACTCACTATGTAGACCAGTCTGGCCTGGAACTCACAGAGATCCACTTGCTTCTGCCTCCTAGGTGCTGGATTTAAAGGCATGTGCCAGCACACCCAGTGAGAACAAAATTTCACATGCAATTTTTCAGATTAGCCCAAAGGTTAAGGGGGCCAGAGTTTTTCTGCCTCAGCATAGAACACACATGTCTTAAAACAACACTCTCAAGGTTCCATGAATGATGGCTATTGTTACACCTGACAACACTCTCAAGGTTCCATGAATGATGGCTATTGTTACACCTGACAACACTCTCAAGGTTCCATGAATGATGGCTATTGTTACACCTGACAACACTCTCAAGGTTCCATGAATGATAGCTATTGTTACACCTGACAACACCTAACTGTCAAAATAGGGAGATAAAAACACACATGATGGGTGTGCTGGCACACGTCTTTAATCCCAGCACTCGGGATTAATGGCAGAGTCAGGCAGATCTCTGTGAGTTCGAGGCTAGCCTGGTCTACAAAGCAAGTTACAGGACAAGCAGGATTGTTACACAGAGAAACCCTGTCTTGGGGAAAAAAATCTGTTGGAATTTATACAATGTGTAATACCCACTCACAAATTTATCTTTCCATTCTAGTCAAGCTGAAGAAAAACTAGAAAATGAGTCTTACATAAAGATTATGGTTGAAACTTGAACAGAATTCCCTTGGCAATCATTGGTCGGTTGCTCTTCAGCTATTGGAATTTGGGAGGAAATGATGAACTTCATGCAGATAGAGAAGAAAGTCTTGAGTCGCCTTCTACTGAACAGATCTTCACAGGAAAGAGATTTAATCTAGAGTGTTGGTAAGTCGAGAGCCCCCCACACTGGGATCCTGGGAAGTGTTCTGCATGTTGTTTGTTAGGGACACTGGAAGCCCACATGACATTTTCACAAGTGTTAACTGTCTGATTCTTAAGAATATGGGATTAGTCTAAGTGTGAAAGTCTATAACACAATTTATGTTCCCCTACTTCTATGTCGTCATGAAATTGTCGATTTTCCATAGGAATATTTGATGAAATTTAGTATCATTTTTGAGAGTGTACTAGATAAAGGTAATTAATTAGTGTAAGAAGAAATCTGCATGAGCTAGTCAGTGGTAATGCATGCCTTTAAACCCAGCACTCGAAAGGAAGAGGCGGGCAGATCTCTGTGAGTTCAAGGCCAGCCTGGTCTTTTACAAAGCAAGTTCCAGGATAGCCAGGACTGTTACACAGAGAAACCCTATCAAAAAAAAATTTTTTTAAAGGAAGGAAGGAAGAAAGAAAGAAAAGAGAGGAGGAGGGAAGAAATCTACATGAACCAACGGCCCTTCTCATCAGGAAAGAAATCTTGATAGTGTGAGGCATGGCACTGGGGTGTGAAGCATCTGTGGTCATTACATATGGTATAGGTCAGCAGGGCCTCACACACAGAATAGAGAAATTCAGCCGTGTGGTTTTCCTTTATGGCAAAGTATGATGACAAGAGTGTTGCCTTACTTTCATCTGGAACTACTTTAATAGGTATGTAAGAAAGGTGCAAAGGTCATGAGTCGGGTCACAGCAGCACTCACAAATTTACAGGAATTTAGGGTTCTTTCAATTGAGAAATATCAAACTGCAGGAAATTGAAATCACACAATGCCTCTTTATGCCGTGATTAAAATAAGCACAGGGGTAAACACATTATGAAGCAGTAGACTATTTGTTCTGTTTTATTTAATTCAGTTGAAAGTTAAAATATGATGCAACAAATGTGGACAATGCAGAAGTGTGTGTGTGTGTGTGTGTGTGTGTTACACACTCATGTGTATGGGTTCACTGACAGGCCAGAAGAGGGTGTTGAGGTCCTCCTCTCTCAGTCTCTGTCTTACTTCCTTGAGGCAGTCTCTCCCTGAACCATGCTCTTGCATTTGTGGGGCTAGGCTGGCAGCCAGAGAGCCCTAGAAATCGTTCCGTCTCTACCCTTCACACAGCTAAGCTACAGACACATGAGGACCACACCTAGCTTCTTATGTGGGTTCTGAGATCCAAACTCATATCTTTAAGCTTGTGCAGCAAGTGCTCCTTACTCACCGATCCATAACCTCAGTGTCAGGTTGTAGAAAAAAAAATTAATTATTCCACTAAATTAAAATCTTCTGTCATTTGAACAAATATTTTTAAGGCTGTTGCAAATCACTTAAAAAAATCATTCTCAGACTAAGCATGGTGGCACATGCTTTTAATCCACCAGCACTCAGGAGGCAGAGGCAGGAGGATCTCTGAGTTTGAGGCCAGCTTGGTCTACGGAGTTAGTTCAAGGACAGCCTATCTCAAAAAAAAAAAAAAAAAAAAAAGTATCCTCCTGTCTTCCAGGTATGACCAGAGTCATGGAGACTCCCAGTAACACCACAGGGGTGGACTTCATTCTTCTTGGGCTCTTCAGCCACACACAAGCCCACTCCTTCCTGTTTTCTGTTGTGTTAGTAATCTTCATCGCCTCCCTGATGGGCAACACCCTCATGATCCTTCTCATCTGCAGGGACCCCAGGCTCCACACGCCCATGTACTTCCTTCTCAGCCAACTCTCCCTCATGGACATGATGCTAGTCTCCACCATCATCCCCAAGATGGCAGCCAACTACTTGATGAGCATGAGGTCCATCTCCCCTGCAGGCTGTGGCTCCCAGATCTTCCTGTTCCTCACCTTGGCAGGGGGCGAGTGCTTCCTCCTGGCGGCCATGTCCTATGACCGCTACGTGGCTATCTGTCAGCCCCTGCGCTATCATGTCCTCATGAGCTCCAAGCTGTGCGTGCACCTGACCTTGGGCTCCTGGCTCCTGGGAGCCGCTGACGGGTTGATGCAGGCGGGCACTATCCTGAGTTTCCCTTTCTGCGGCTCTCGAACCATCAACCACTTCTTCTGTGAGGCGCCTTCCCTGGTGCGCCTTGCCTGTGCTGACACCAAAGTCTTTGAGTTCTTCATGTACATCTGCTGCATCCTGATGCTCCTGATCCCGCTGTCCCTCATCCTGGCTTCCTACTCGCTCATCCTGGTCGCGGTGCTCCGCATGCGATCCTCAGCAGCCCGGAAGAAGGCCTTTACCACCTGCTCTTCACACCTGACTGTGGTGGGGCTGTTCTACGGGGCTATCATGTTCATCTACATGAGGCCCAAGTCCCAGCAGCCAGGGGCGCGCGACAAGGTGGTGTCTGCCTTCTACACCATCTTCACGCCAGTGCTGAACCCCCTCATATACAGTGTGAGGAACAAGGAGGTCAAGAGAGCCTTGAGGAAGTGTCTGCAGAAGACGCTGTGATAAACGTGCAGGGGGACGTTCACCAAAACAGCTCTACTCAAGTTCGGCACACCTCCCTCACAGACTCAGCTGATCTAGTCCACTGAACTCACTCTTTTGTGCTCTATTAACTTATTTGATGCTCATTTGTTGTTTTATATTCTTTTACCAAGGGTTTGGAAAATCAATTAAAAATCAGCTTGTGTCCCTGCTGGTGTTCCTTGTGCCAGCCACTCTGTTTTAAAATAAGGTCTTAGAGATGAGAGCCAGTGACACAGGTCTGGTTAGCTAGACTTTAATCATGGAACTCCATTTTTGTTGTATGATGTAAAACATCAAGAGATAGAAGAAGAAATGGATAGTAACTTTAAAAAAAAAATGTAGTGCCTGATTTATTGTTATTATGAAGTAAATTGTAATGAAATACATAACCACTAAGAATTATTAAACATAAAACATTTGTCAAAATGTTTCAGGAGAATTTTCCAAAACTGTTTGCAATTTAGGGAATTCTTACAAAGGAGATGAGCAGGTAGGGCTGATGGTTTTAAAATTATAGTTATATTTAACATCTTTAACAACAGAACAAATACCACTAACCAAAACATAACTCAATCATAATGAAATATCCAAATGAGTGTTTAGAGATGAAATCTTTAAGAAGTGACTGGGCCGCCGGGCAGTGGTGGCGCATGCCTTTAATCCCAGCGCTCAGGAGGCAGAGGCAGGCGGATCTTTTTGAGTTCGAGGCCTGCCTGGTCTACGAAGCGAGATCTAGGAAAGGCAAAAAGCTACACAGAGAAACCCTGTCTCGAAAAACCAAAAAAAAAAAAAAAAGAAGAAGAAGTTACTGGGCCTAAGGGCTCCACTCTTATGATGGAAGAGCATTCATACCATTATAAAAATGTTAGTTAATTCAACATTACGGCAAACACCTGTGATCTCAGTACTTGGGAAGCTGATGCAGGAGAGCTGGATTACATAGGACCCTGTCTCAAATAGTAAATGAAATAATAGTGAGTGTGGCCCTTTCTTTCCATACAAAAAAAAAAAAACACACAGTTCACTTAAAAATGAATAGAGATAGTTTATCCTGGAGCCAAATATGAGTGACCACGGCCCCTCCAGATTTAGGTTACCCTCAACTCCATCTTCCAACATGGTGCAGTTTCATCAGGTTTTTATAGTAGTAGAAGGAAGAAATGTAAAAATCAAGACGCCTTCCAAACACACTTGGGGGAAGCAGGAAGTAGGCAAGCGACAGTGGAGCAGGGACATCTCGGGTCCAGGCTCCCACGCTGTCTGGCAGCGTTCTTGGTCTGTAGGCTGTTGGAAGCTAACGCTCTGCGTATCCCAAAGGACGTTCTTAACAGTTGTTCACATGTTAGGTCACGTACACGTGAAGACAAAAGACGGCCAAAGATAATTTCGTTCTGGACTTGCAACATTCCAATCCCTCCACAACCACTGAAGCGTCGAACAGTCAGTCAGTCTTCAAAGTGCAGTCCACTCCACGAACGTCCATTGTCAGTCCCTCTCATCTTTTCTGGTCCTCCCACCATCTGCTAACACACAAGCAGACCCCTGACAGATGCAGGCCCTGGAATTTAGACTTTCCCCATTGCCGAACACGAAAGAACTACCATTCCTTCCTTGGTTCCCAGGATGTGGTATTCTGTTATGGCCTCAGAGAACGGAGGGAGACACCGAGTACAGGTGTGCTAAAGGACACAGCAGAGGCAGAAGGATGGGAAGGAGGCACAGAATCTAGGAACCTCCACAAAGGCAAACATCACAGTCCATCACCCTGTTGACTTCTCTGAGGCAACTTTTAGCCTCAGAGCTTGTCATAGGAAAGACAGACAGTTTGTATATATGTTTGTTGTGTGCCAGTTTTTCTACTGAGGGACTCACACCTTCCGACAAAACGGAGGCACACTGAGCAAGCCACATCCTTGGATCTCATGAGAGGCATTAGCAGCAGTGTCTGAGCTGACCCTGGGGCTACTCCGTATAAAGGCGGAGCTAACCCTTTCCACACCCCCTGCCTGTTCCCCAAATCGGAAATCCTTTCTCTCCTGCATCTTTAACATTTGAATACTGAGTTTGGGGTTTTCTGTCAGGGCATGCTCTTGGTGTGTGAACACCAAACTCTTTCCAACCCTTCTCTGGTACTGGTGCTCCCAGGAGGCCCTCTATTTTGGTGAACTATTGACCTGTGTTGTCTGTCTTCTGTGGGCACAACAAAGGTGAAAGAGGACAGTCCTGAGCTCTCAGGGTGAGGGGTTTTTAAAGGGAAAAAAACCTCAAGCAGGGTGGTACAAGCCTTGGCATCATATGATTGGGTGAGGGTATGTAACCTTTGAATTTACTGGTCGGGGGTTACAGTTATTTTTGGGCAGGCCTGGACAAGTCCCAGGCTCTGTCCTTGAGCTACCATGGGGGCTGGCTGGCCTTGTACATACTGACTGTGGAGGCTGACTCAGTTGCCCAGGCTCTGTCCTTGAGCTGCCATGGAGGCTGGCTGGCCTTGAATGTTCACACTGACCCATGCACGTAGCTCTAAGTTGGTGAAGGGTCCCAGACAGTAAACAATTGACTGAACCTTGAGTAGTCAGAGTATGTGCAGAAAGGGAGCTACTTCAAGGACTATGTCTTTTGTTCACAGCCCTTCCAGAAACTGCTTGCTCAAGTCTCAGGAAACTGAAATTGAGGCCTGATCTCTGGAGAGAAGACTGACAGCCTGTTATGGAGTCTACTTGGTTCTTTCACTTAATTCTTCTTTAGGTGTAGATTCTAAGAGGTCTTTCCAGCTTCCTGGATGCCCATCCCAGTCTGTGTATTCTCCAGGAACCCCAGGAGTGCCTTCTCTGAATGGGAAGGGCAACAGCAGAGAATGTATCTCTCCCTTGTTCAAGATGGCTGAGCTGGGCCTCTGGGCTGTGCTTTTTGGCAGATACAGTCCATCTTTGTGATGGTGACCTCGCTACTCACCCTTAGTCATACAGTCCTTAAGGAACCCACACCAGATACTCACATGGAGTGCACCCTCAGCTCCCCAGAGCTTCTGAGCCCCATTCTTTCTCTTCAGGACTCTGAATGCCTCTCATCATTCTTAAACCCCATAGACCCTCTCAAGGCTTGATGTAGTCGTGCAACAATGTCAATTCTGTGACAGGGCAGCATCACTTGATAGCCTCTAAAGACCCCAGCACAGCAGTGGCCAAAACAGAAAAGGACCTAAGCTCTGTTAGGAAGGATGGTCACGCTCCTGTAGAAAGCTTCTACGCTGAGTGTCATGGTGGTCCCACTTTACTCACCTGGAGCCTAGAGGGTTTTGCTGTTTGCTTTTTCAGAAAATACAGTAATGTGGGTTTAAATTTATACTATACACATTTGATCGATCATAAATTCAAGTAGGATTTGCCAGTTTGATAAAGTTCCACATCTGATGAAAGAAATGTATACAAAGAACTGGGGGAGTAGCTCAGTTGGAAAATGCTTCCATCTCCAGCAACATATAAACAAACCCACTGTGGTGGCAATCCCGGCACCTGGGAGGTGGAGGTAGGAGGATCAGAAGTTCAAGGCCAGCCTCTGCTACTAAGCTAGTTCAATAATTTGCTAGTAAGCCAGCCTGAGCTATATGACACTCAGTTTCGTATAAATAAGTAAATAAATGTTAAGTAATGTTAAAAATCTGTACTTTCCTTTAAATAAAATTAAATGGGGATTGCAGTTCACCAAATTATCTCACATTTTTTACCAGGTCCATTTCCCTAACACATAATCCATGATAAAAAAAAATTGTTTTGTTTTGTTTCAAATTATCTGTTTCCAGTTGTAGAATATGTGGTTTCTATATAGCAGTAGATAACTCAGAAGTTGCAAGGCATGGATCCAAGTTCCCAGGGTGCCCAGCACTGAAAAACATCAAAAGCAAAGAGTCAGCCAGATGGTGATGGCACACACCTTTAATCCCAGCACTTGGGAGGCAGAGGCAGACATCTCTGAGTTCGAGGCCAGCTTGGTCTACAGAGCAAGTTCCAGGACAGCCAAAGCTGTTACACAGAAAAATATTGTCTCAAAAGAAAAGAAAACGGTCAAACATCACGAAACACAGATCCATATACATTCACCCTGGGAAGTGACATCGATATGAGTATAGCCTGGAGATGCTGTTACTGTTATTGTTGTTGTTGTTATTATTATTATTATTATTATTATTCAGATTTATTATTATTACTATTATTATTATTATTATTATTTTACTATACAGATACAAAAAATGAAAATATAAAATCAAAATATAACAGCCTGTTGCAAATGCACACAAACAGGTACATACAAAACAACCTTAATTGTCTCAAATTGAGTCCAAGAAGAAAAAAAAACTTCACAGGCTTCATTTATTTCAATTGCTGTTTTGACAATTGAGCTGGTCTGAATGGAAGACAGTTTAATCCTCCTTTTTTTTTTAGATTTCTTTTTTTATTACATATACAGTGTCCTGCCTGCATGTAGGCCTGCAGGCCAGAAGAGGGCACCAGACCTCATTATAGATGGCTGTGAGCCACCATGTAGTTGCTGGGAATTGAACTCAGGACCTCTGGAAGAGCAGTCAGTGCTCTTAACCTCTGAGCCATCTCTCCAGCCCCCCAGTTTAATCCTCCTATCTGCTGAAGTCTGTGCAAGGAATACCAGAATCACATGACTTCCTGATTCATACGTTTGAAATCACAATCCCCTTTCAAAGACATTTATTTACATTTTATTTTTTTTCTCTTGCGTGATTCTCTGTCATTTCTGTGATTCACAACTTTATGATATGTGCAGAAAATTCATCATCTCTTGGGAACTGTTTTAATTTCTCAACACAGTGAACACTTTTGGCAACTGAACTGTCACCCCGGCAGCTCTGGGGTATTGTTAATAGGATAGTGTCTGCAGCCCAGGCTGGCAGTGTGCCATCCTCATGACATGCCAGTCCAGACAGAGATATAAGGGAGGTGGAGGGCCAGGGTAGGCACAACTTCCCTCCAGGTGGGGACATCCAGATGTGTCTGTGAGTATGCAGATCCAGGCTGCCGGGCATCAGTTTTGACTCTTGTAGGTAGTTATGACAACCTCTTCATGTCTGATTATTTCTTTGTGAAGTTTAACTCTAGAAAATTCAATTGCAAATCCCAGAATTTAGGAGGTGGAGGCTGGAGGAACAAAGAGCCCTCAGCTACGTAGAAAAACCAGCCCCACCACTCTGTACATTTTACAAAGAAACTCTTCCCGGTAACACATCTCGGTACTTGATGAATTAAAATGTGTGCAAGTGGGTGCTGACATTAGGTTAATTCTTTCAAAACAAACCCCTAATTTTATTAATATAAACAAGTCCTCTGCTGCTACCTTATTTTTCACATACTGATTAATTTTCATTTCAGTGTCCTGAAATTTAGACTTTTAAAATTACAATTTAACAATGAATTTGGGGAAATGTGGAAAGGATATTATGCATTCTGACTTTTCTGTGGTTTCTCAAGAGGCTTTTGTAAGAAGAAAATGAAGGCATCTGTCTCAGCCTGCAATTTCAAATGCAAAAGATGTGAGTGTAGTTTTGAGTAAAGATGCCACCATGTTCGCACTATTCTAGAAAGAACTACGGAAATGTAGCAAGGGGATGTCTGACTCAATGGGCACAGAGCAAGGAGAGGAAAAGGAAGCCCTTGTTTTCCAGGGTAAAACAGCTCCCCATTGCCTGCACTGGTCAGGCTAGAGGTCTTGCATTCCACATTTTAACACATTTAGCATGATTCTCAAATGAGCTAATTCTTTAGGACCAGTTTTAATCATGATGTATTTCCATGGTCAGTTTTTTAGGATGTTATCCCTATAGTGGAGGTTTATGAGCTTTTTAATTAGTGTAACTTGTCTCATTTGTATAGAGATATAGGCAATACTTTTAATAAAGACAAGTTGACCACACAACTAGATTCATAATGACTGATGACTTTTAATCATTTATTTCACCTTTAAAATGTATACATATATCACCTATTGCCACTAAAAAGTTGAGCAGATGACTTCTAATTTTAAAATTACTTATATATAAGTAGAAATTTCATAATATATATTTTCTAGGGCTGGGAATATAACTCATTGATAGAGAGCTTGCCAAGCCTATATGAGGTCCTATGTTCAGTCTCCAGTGTTGTATAAATAGAATAAAACAGAAAATGTGTTCTTAAAAAAAAAAAAAACAGAGAGGTAAGGGAAAGCTGTTGAACTGGTTTTCTGAAAACACATATACCTCTCTTGCATGTTTTAAACGAAGATTCATCACTGCTGCTTTGTGTGGTACCTTACTTCTTTATCAAAATACAAACTCCAACAGCTGTCATCAAGCATCTTATTAAATTGGTGAACACGTATCCACAACGGGAGGGAAAGGCCACAGACGAGTGAAGAGCAATCACAATAGGCCACACAGTGGACCGTTAACTTCCTGAAAAATGAAGTCAGACGTGACATCCACGAGCCCTCAGGACTTTGGATATGGCTTGAGGTACAGTCACAAATAGATGCGTGCTGTGGGATTCCAGCATCCATGTGTCCCAGGGACACAGAAGAGAGATAGTGGCTGCCAGCGGGTTTGGGGCAAAAAGAACAGGGAGCTCTGCTTAGCAGAGTGCAGAGTTCTCATTTGGAGGCATTAAGAGAATTTAGAAGATGGATTCTGGCGGGGAAGGTGCCTAATGACAACCCGAGTGACTATGTTACATAAAATAATTACTGTGGCTGCAGAAATTAATTTTAAGAAAATTGCTCCTTGCCCTCCAGCGGCTAAATGACACCAACTTAGAGTTTCACCTATCTTCGATAATGAGAAGTGAAAAAATGTTAGAAGGGTTCTGAGTGGTCAGCAGTGTGATGTCCTGAGAGAAGTGGCCATGGTTCCATCGAGTTTCCATGGAGCAAAAGTGTATGTTAGAACTGGGAATGTGGGCAACTCCCGAGCTGAGCAAAGAGCACATACTTTCAAAGTAACTTTCAAAAAGTAAAATAATTTCCAAAATATTCACCTTTCAAACAACTAACTAAAATTCTCAGGGACTTGGTCAGGGGCTGAGTGAGTCATAGTGCCATTGTTTCAGCCACAATTTTGGTTTTTACCTGAGAGGAAACCCGGGAGCTACCCCAGAAGGCACAGGCTCCCTCAAGACATTAAAACTGGACAGCAACCTTGAGAATGAATTAGTGTCCACAAGTTTGTAGGGTGGACGTTTTGATTCAATAAGCTCAAACAATCTTGGCGCCAGCAAGTCAAAGGTTAAAATGAAAGTAAAGCTTTAAAGTCCCCTGAGAATGAAGCAGGAATCATTGTTTTCTCTACAATTAGGCAAGAGCTAGGGTCTCTGAGTTATGCACTAAAGGGAGAGTTTGTGCGGCTGTAAAGAGGGAAGGGCTGTCTAAGAGAGCAAATACTTTGGAACAGTTCATTGAAGCATGCATTTAGCATTACAGCTTCGCACTGGAGAAATCCCCAAGAAGGCTGTTGTCATTTGAAGGGTCAACCTATGTAAACAGAACCAAGTTAACTCCTACCCCAGGGCAAGTTAAGCCTCTATCCACAAAGTCTGACTTTCCTTTTCTAGATCCAAGAGCGAGCACCCCTTTGTTTGGACAAGACCTTTATTATTCAGTGTTAGAACCATGTGAATTTGGTGTTTTCAGTAAAGTTTAACGAGGCCGGGATGTAATTTGGGAGGTAGAATTTTTACATGCCATGCACAAAGCCCTGTGTCTAATCCCCAGTGTGACATAAATCAGACATGGTGGCACATGACTATAATCTCAGCAATCAGGAGAAAGAGACAATGAGATCAGAGTTCCCAGATCATTTTCTACTACATAGCAAATTCGAGGCCAGCCTGGGATACACGACCCCTTGTCTCAATAAATAAACAAAAATTTTGATATAGTAAATATGTCACCTACATTAATGAGTCCCTAAGTTGTATATACCCAATATTTACTTAAGCTCCTAAGACTTGTTGGTGCAAAACGGATTGCCCATGAAACCATAAATGACAAATTCACAAATAGTTCTCAACCATTTATGTGGCTATCGGGTAATGGAAAGTCAGGAGTTACTTGCCGCTTACAGAGAACGTTGATTCATTATACCACTGAACTCACTGTCCTGGTGAGATGTGTCAGGTAGACCCTGGGAAGGAAAAGGCTTATGTTAATGTGCGACTGTGTTGGAACATTTTGCAAGCACAGATGGGCTTGAAGTGGGTTTCACCGTTTCTCATAGGCAACCTTCCAGGCATGTGTAGTTCACACAGCATCGCAGATGATGAAACTCTCTTCCGTTCTTCCGTTTGAGGTGTCGCTTCTGCTGTAGATCATGGACATGGGGAATGCCACAGCAGGGTTCATTCTCCTGGGACTCTTTAACAACACCAGAGCCCACCTGGTTCTCTTTGTGCTGGTTCTGACTGTGGCCCTCAACTCCATAGTAGGCAATGCCCTCCTGCTTCTCCTGATTCACCAGGACCGCCGGCTCCATACACCCATGTACTTTCTCCTGAGCCAACTCTCCCTTATGGACATGATGCTGGTCTCCACCATAGTGCCCCAAATGGCAGCTCATTATTTAATGGGCAAGAAGTCCATCTCCACTGCTGGCTGTGGCTTCCAGATCTTCATCTTCCTTACACTGGAAGGTGGAGAATGCTTCCTCTTAGCAGCCATGTCCTATGACCGCTACGTGGCTATCTGCCGCCCACTGCGCTACTCGGTTCTCATGAGCTGGCAGTTATGTCTGAGACTGAGCTTCGGGTCTTGGCTCCTGGGAGCAGCCGATGGAGCCATGCAGGCCGCCGCCACCCTGAGCTTCCAGTTTTGCCGAGGGAATGAAATCGATCACTTCTTTTGTGAGGCCCCTGTGTTGTTGCGCCTGGCTTGTGGTAACACGGCTGCCTTTGAGTTTGTCATGTACATCTGCTGTGTGCTGATGCTCCTGGTCCCCTTATCCCTCATCCTGACGTCGTATGGCCTCATCCTGGCCACTGTCCTCCGAATGAGATCCGTGGAAGCCTGCAAGAAGGCCTTTGCCACCTGCTCCTCGCACTTGGCAGTGGTGGCCCTCTTTTTTGGAGCTGCAATTTTCATCTACATGAGGCCCACATCTTCCAGGTCAGCTAACCATGACAAGATTGTGTCAGCATTCTACACTATTGTCACCCCCATGCTGAACCCCCTCATCTACAGTCTTCGGAACAATGAGGTCAAGGACAGCCTGAGGAAGCATGTAGCCCACTGTGCTCTCCTAACTAGAAAGGATGCCTTGGTTTGCTTGGATTTGGGTGGTTGTGCAAAGAGGAAAGGTATACAGTAGCCCCCTTCCCAGGGATAACGTCTCAGGATGCCCAGTGGATACCTGAAGCCACTGAGAATTCCAAGCTCTGTTGTTAAGTTTCTTTTCTACCTTAACTCTTCTATCCTGTGGTTGGAACTGGGGGAAGCTGAGGAACCTCAGCATCGAGTTTCTTCGTCCTTCCTCTCAATTTCATGGACACCTTTATTCTTACTGTGGGCATTAGCAAAATCAGCAGGCTACTTCCTCCTTTAGTAAATGGGGAGCTTCCGTAGTTTAACTTAGTAAGTACCTTACAGCTTGTCTTTAGGGGTAGGGTTTTCAAGACAGGGTTTCTCTGTGTAGCCCTGGCTTTCCTGGACCTCACTATGTAGACCAGGCTGGCCTTGAACCCAGAGATCCTCCTGCCTCTGCCACCCAAACACTGAGATGAAAAGTCATGCACCATCAGTCTCCGGCCAGTTTGTCTTGAACACATCTAAATTTCAGTATGACAGCTTTTACACTTTGGGGAAATAAAGGTCACTAGAACTGAGGTGGCTCCTCCGTGACAGATGGGTGGGTTGCGTACACAGAGTGGATACGCTGGCCAGAACTGGGTGCCAGCACTGTAAGCTGTCTCGACATGTTACTCAGCAGGCAGCACTGGAAGTTGACTCCCTCTGGAAGTTCTCACTGGTTTTCAACTGGCAGTTGTCTCAGGCGGCTATGGGTGTGGAAAGCAAGGCCACGGGTAAGGGCTGTATGTGTGCGTCTGTGCCCGTGTCTTGGTTACTTTCTGCTTTACTCTGAGGTTTTGGTAAAACCACATGCTGGCAGCTGATTACAGAGCTGCTGTCTCATTTCAAAATGAACTCTCAACAACAAACTGAAAAATCACAAATTCGCCGAGAAAAGGTCTCAGGCCTCACCACACCCGGATTTTGGTGCCAGCAGGGAATGAAGTAACTTTGAGTATTAACTGCCAGTTGGTTTCAAGTCACCCTTTTCAAGCCAGAGGGCGCTCACAGCAAGTTTTATCTTCCTGACAGGTCTATGGATCTCAGCCTTTGTACCTGCTTGTTACCAAGAGACGCAAAGTCCAAAACTGCACAGGGGTCTCTTCAGTCCTTTTCTAGTGAAACATCTGCCCACGGATTCAAGACTAGTCTGAATTCCATTTCCATCCTATACTGTTCCATCGCTGGACACTGATGGTACTCTGTGTGTGTGTGCGTGTGTGTGTGTGTGTGTGTGTGTGTGTGTGTGTGTGTGTGTGTTTAATACGTTGTGAAGATTCTCTGCATTTTTACACACCCCAGAAGCTATTCTTTTAAACTGATAACATTGCCCATTGTTTCAAAAACCACCACTTGTTCCCTGATTTGTGATGGATATGTGGAAGGCCTTCAACCTTATTTCAATTACATTTTTATTTCACTTGGTAGATGGATGACGAACCTTTTATCAAATTGTTTAATTTTGAACTCCCACAAGCAGTTCACACAGGGTGCAGCTGCCCCAGGCTTTATCAACCCTTTCCACTCAGGAAGTCTGACAGCACCTCATCCTGCTTCCTGTGTGTATTTCCCTGGTAGTTTCTGAGGCTGAGTGTTTTTATACAAATTTACTGCTAGGCTGGGTATCTTCTTCTGTTAACTTTGTATTTCAGTCTTGGAAAATAAAAATAAAAAATGCTGCTGGTTCCCCAGCAAACAACTAGTGATTCACTCAGATATTCATAGGAGTATTTGGAATTTTAAAATAAAGCTGTATGTTAGAATGTTCTCGTTCAATGTCTGGGCTTTTTCACTTCGTGTGGACTTGGGGGTTCCTTTTCAGTCTCTTCCACTTTACTCAAAGCAACCAGCCTTGACTGTTGGTTGAGCTGATTCCAGCACCTGTTTCTATTCCATCAAGGAATTCAGCCCCTGAAAAACCTGAAACCTTTCTTATGAAGAATAGTGTCCTAATACACAACATTTCAGGTGAAGGATGAAAATAGAGTTTAAAAAAACAAAGCTTTAGATGGCAGAGCATACATCCCATCATTTTCTGGAAAGTTATAAGCCTACAGTAATTTCTTGGTAATAAATTTAGAACATTTTTAAAGTATCACTTTTACAAATAAAATAATTACTAATATACATTTGTATATTAGAAATGTTTATAAATATATTGTTTTTTCCAAAGACAAAACAAATGCAAAAGCAACTCTAAGATAATGCTTTAGAACAACAACAATTAATCTTTTTATCCCTTTACTTTTGTTAATGCTGTTTTCATCTGAAGTCCTTCTCCATAGTATTTCCTTTTCTCCAGCAGCGTTAATGTTGCCCTGCACATCTCACATAAGATCGCAGGCAGAGTCTACAGACGGTGAACCAGAAGGTGTGATGGGATCCACCTCTGCAGGTCCTTCAGAGCTTTTGAAAATGCCCCAAATATGAACATGAATTCAGGACTCTGATGCAGCCCAACCCGTTTGTGATCTTAATTCGGTGGCTCCTGTGACACAGGGATGCTTTGATCAAATGATAACCACAGTAACTATTTAGTTTCTGCATTATCTTTAGGACACATTCAGTAGGTTGGTGTACTCTTAGCCTGGATGGAATAGGAACTTTTTAACTTGTCATAAAATAATAATAAACTTACAATCATAATAATCATTCATTCAGTACTTCCTTTTGGACTGAATTTGTTTACTTTTGACTCTGATTTCCCCTTTCACTGAGGACCACATCCTTAATCACTATGAAAATGAAGACGGCTTAGTAGAGCAAAATGCATTGATTTTCTTTTTCCTTTCTTTTTGTCATTATGTGTTTCTTGTTTTGTCTTGTTTGCTGTTGTTTTAAACTTGAATTCCTGATTTGCCTGCCTCCACCTGCTGAGTACTAAAGGCCAAGTCCTGTAGAGAGATACCAAGTGTTCTGGGATATTCTGCAGACCCAGCCCTGGACTGAAGCAGGAAGCGTACATGGGTAAAAATCTCCTCTGCATGTTGGACAGAAGGTGTGCCATCTTGCCAACCCCTTTTCTTCCTCAGATCCCTTTGCTCTCGTATGGCAGAGGTCTTCAGGTAGGACCTCATTCATTAATTCTGGATTTCCATTTGTTCATTGGTATCACTTCCTCTTCTGCTCCACGCCTCAGGAGATGGAGGCAGATAGATCTCTGTGATTTCAAGGCCCACCTAGTCTACATAAGTTCCAGTCCAACCATAGCTACATAATAGGACTATCTCAAAATAATAATAATTAGTAAAAAAAAGGAAGTTTCATTGTGCATACTCATTTTACATGGTATTGTGTTACACAAGGACATTTTCATTCCAGTATATGTTGGACTTGGAGTAAATCCCCCTCCATATTTCCTACCCTACCCTTTCTCACCTCCCCTCCCATCAACTAGTCACTGTTGTCCTGCACAATTTCACTTGTACATACATAATTTTGTCTTGTTATAAAATCTAGGAAGCTCAAATGAGAAGAACATACAATATTTGTCTTCCTAAGATGGCTTTAATACACTTAATATGATCATCTCCACTTTTATCCATTTTCCTGCAAACTAATTTCATTTTTCTTTATGACTGAAGAAGATTCCATTGTGTATGTAAACCCCATGTCTTCTATCCATTCCTCTGATGATGGATACTGAGTCTGGTTCCACAGTTCATCTGTTGTGAAAATCACTGCAGTAAACACTAACATGCTGACTTGGAATCCTTTGGGCAGTAGGGTTTTGTTTTTTAGGTTTGTTTTTGTTTTGTTTTTGTTTTTTTGTTTGTTGGTTTTTGGGGGTTTTTGTTGTTGTTGTTGTTTTTCAAGACAGGGTTTCTCCGTGTAGTTTTGGTACCTGTCCTGGAACTCACTCTGTAGACCAGGCTGGCCTCCAACTCACAGAGATCCACCTGGCTCTGCCTCCCGAGTGCTGGGATTAAAGGCATGTGCCGCCATCACCCATTTTTTTAGTTTTTTTTTTTTTTTTAGTAATCTCCATCTTGACTTGCACAGTGGCCAGACTAGTGTACACTCGCACCAGCAGTGAGTGAGTGCTCTCTGAGTAAGATAGAATCTCTGCATAGTTCTGATCTGCATTTCTCTGGTGGCTAGTGAGACTGAACATTTTTCATGGGTTACTGGCCATTTCGTTTCATTGTTTGAGAACTGCCCATTTCCATTGGGCTACTATTGATTGATTTCTGGCTTCATTTTCTGAATCATTGGTATGTTCTAGATACTGATCCTCTGCACAAATAACACAGACTTTTTTTTTCATTATGTGGGCAAGCTCTCAGTTAACTAGCTCCTTTGCTTTGCAGAATTCCAAAATTTGCCAAAAATTTGTGAGTTTTTGGCAGTTTTCTGTATGTGGTGTGCTGGTTAGTTTAACTGTCAGCTTGACACAGCCTAGAATCTCCTGAGAAGAGAGTCTTTATGTGGAATTGTCTAGGTCAGGTTAGTCTTTTGGCATGCCTGCAGGGGGTTGTATTGATTGTTAAGGCAGGATGACCCACCCTGAATGTGGGGGGCAGACCATTTCATGTCCAGACTGAGCATCAAGCAGGCAGTGTGGGTGCACTTGTCTCTCTGCTCTTGACTGAGGATTAGACTAGCTTGAGTTCCATTCTTGACTTCCCTGAACTGATGGGACCGTTTCCAAGTAAACCCTTCCTCCTCATGCTGCTTTTTGTCGGGGTATTTATCATGCAACAGAAACAAAAGCAGAACACGGTAGTAAATTCAACCTAACCCATTGTACAACACTGAGACTCTCCTCTCCTTTCTCTCTCCTTTTCTTCCTCCCTCCTTTTCTCCCTCCCTCCCTCTCTCCCTCATTTTTTGAGACAAGGTTTCTCTGTGTAATCCTGATTGTCATGGCACTCTGTAGACCAGGCTGGCCTCAAACTCAAGAGATCTTCCTGCCTCTGCCTCCCAAGTGCTGGCATTAAAGGCATGCACTGCCATGCCCGACATTTTGTTTGTTCGTTTTGTTTTATTTTGTCTGAGACCTTCTCTCACACAAGCAGCTGAGCTTCAACTCCCATCACCAGTGGCCAACTGTTCAAACCAGTACAAATAAGATGGGCACAGGTTATAACCAATCAGGTTGCTTCTTTACCTCACTTCCCTTCTCCGTGGATGCCTCCTCTTGCCTGTGAGATGCTGCCAGGCCTCCTGAAGCACTTTTTAGTCAGGCACTGCCTGACTCTAAATCATAATGTGATAGCCTGTGAAATATGTCTTGTGTAATTTTTAACAAGAGAAGCATTTATTTCGCTGGGCGACGCACACCTTGGGAATTCAGTGTGCAGCCTCACTCCACCAAGAGAGAATGCTACTTCTGGTGATCATCTTCCCCCAAGCTCCACAGTTTAGCCTTGTACAGAGTGATGTCATTGTAGACCCTGAAGTGGTTCAGCCTGTTGTCCTGACGTTCTGGATTGACCTAAAGGGGAGAGGACAGGATCAGAAGGAAATCTGTCAGGGAGGGGGCAGACTAGGGTTTACATGATGTAGAGTTGGGTCTGAATCAGGCCCACACCCCTGTGACAGCAGGGCTTTTCCTTTCTAAACCCTGCACTGTGACCTGGATCTGTGAACATTCACATCGAAGATCCCCTGCTGCCTGAAGGGGGCCTTGCCTAAGGACTCACCACCCCTGGAAAGTAGCTCACAGAGGAGAGGCGACATATACAATACTGTAGCCAGGCTACTGGGACAGCACCTTGCATGGGCTACCTCGTAAAAGTGTGAGCTTGTTGGAAGAGTATGGAGCATGAGCACTGTGACACATAAATCTCATTCTATGCAAATAGGCTGGCTATCTTTCTCTTAAGTAACCATCTATGAATCCACAATAAACTTCTCTCCAAAAAGGGAGGAATGCTGAGTCAAATAATTTGTACTTTGTAATAATTTTCTGTGTTGATCTGTTACCTAATGAACCCAGTTTCTACCTTTGCCATGATTTTCTTTCCTTTTCACATGAAAAAGATTCTCTCATTGACCAAACTGCTCAGGCTGGCCTGTGCTCTATTTAATTAGGTCTGTCTCTCGGAACCTCCATATCCATCCCTGTCTTGTCCAGTTTTAGCAAAATCCCTGCTAAGTCCACTAAAAAAAAACACCACCCTTAGTGATGTGTTCTCACACTCCAAATTCCACCAGGGTCCTCTGTCTCCACTACCCCACATGTGAAGTCTGCTCACCTTTTCTGCCTTCAGCAATGATCCCCTCAGGTTAGGTCAACCTGAGTCCCCCTCATCCCTGGAGCTTTCTGTCAGCAGTCTCTGTCTGTTGACCCACACACATCGGTCCTCAGTCAGGCTCTCTCACTTGCCCACACTCTGTTCACTGCAAATCCCAGTCTTGGGCTACTGCCCAGAGCACCATTCCCTCATCTGAATAATTCCTTCCTTCCATTTTTAAAGCAATCACCGAATAACTGATTTATCATCCATCTTCAGCAATGCCGTTGAATAATTTCTTCTTTCACACTTCTCCCTCATTCACTAAGTTTTCTCTCCCACCCCTCTCTTTTCTGCTTTGAATGGTCTTTGCTTTCCCAGCTCTCTAGCCATCCCTTTCTCTCTCTTTTACATTCAGCCTTCTTTAGGTCAGTTCTAGGTCCCTGCTGGCATCCTTCCCCCATTTCCTGAAGGATTCTCTCTCCCAGACAATACCCCGTTATCGGAAAAGGAGCCATTGCAGGTGAGCAGTGGTAAAGACTGGACTTACAGAGTTTTGTTTTGTTTTGTTTTTTATTGAAATCCCCATGGAAAAGAGTGGCCCTGAAAAGTAAACTCTGCACTGTGACATGAATCTGTGAACATTCACATTGAAGATCCCCAAACGGAAAGACTTAGACTAGAGCTGTAGAATGGGTGAGAAGCTGGGCCCCTAGAACCGGAGGGAGACACACAGGATGCAGAGAGCTTTTGGGAGTGGAGGATGCTTCAAAGTCTCTCAGTGGGTGAGGAGGATGTATATCAAGCCAAGAAGCCAGGGTCAGCATCTGACTCGGGGCTCAGCTGGATGCTGGGCTCCCTCTTCTGATTGTTCCCATCCACATTACAGCAGCCCACCCCATGTCTATTGAGAAGTGGTGTGTCTATGTGTCAGGCTCAGTTCTAGGCACCTTACAAATATTCTTTTTATTTTCATTATTTCGCCTTACCTTTATTATTCTCTCTGTACTCTTACACCTTCTTTCTCGCACTTAAAAACCCTGTGAGATAGGTACTATAGTATTTTCATATCATAACTGTGAAATGAGGTCACAAAACAACTTAGTGACTTGTCCAAGGTCATATAACTAGGAAATGTAACGCAGAATTCAACCTCGGGCGAGACTGCCTCCCCAACCTGTCCTCTTCACTGCCCCTGGCCATGCTGTTATGCTCCCAGGTACCACTAAGCAAAGGAGCCATGCTCACCAACGGATTTGGGTCCCATCCAATTTCTTGGGTTTCAGTCTGTGTCTCTGAATATTTCTTCCTTGGGCCCTGTGCAGCATGGTGGATGAGGTTCAGGAACTTGGCTGGAATTGAGGCACAGTTAAAAAGGGGAGCAGAAACCACCACAACAACCAGCATGGCATGATAAACGTAAGGGTGTAATAGTGGCATGCATGCCTTGGTAGAAACCAACAGCTCTCTAGATGGCCTTAAGGCCCGCTCAACAAGGGGAAACCATGCCTGGAACTAGAAAACTAGCCAGCTGCCCTGGACTAGTGAAGTCATGGATCTTAGAGGAGAATCTACGACCATCACTTCACTAAAGCAGCATAAATCCCTAATTGCATAGTAAATATTCAGCTGTATGCCAACAGGTGAGAGTAGTTCTCACTCCTCATCCAAGAAACTTCTCTCTGCCACAGATGGAGACCATTATGGAAAAACACAACTTGTCAAGCTGTAAAGAGCAAGAGATCATGTGACATCCAGTCCCAGCTAACACAGCTACAACACAGTTCCTGCACCTAAGGCTCAGAGACTATTAAGGAAGAGAAGGTAGAAACAGGAAGTTTGCTGTGAGAGTATGTATCCTAGAAATTCCATAGAAGCTACCCCCATGAAGTTTCACCAACATGGCTGCCTACACATGACCTGAACAATAACACCACCATGTGCTAACATGGAAGGATAAAGGCTCATGAAACCTCAGCCCTAGACCAAAAACTACAAACAGCTATAGGCTGCTGAAAGCAGGGGAAATAGTCTTCCCCAGGGAAGAGTCCTCAATTGGTTAGTCGATAATACCAAGTGGGCAGCCCTGAAATCCTATAATACAGGTAACATTACACAGACTGATCAGCATGTGTACGTATAACAACAATTAAAGGAAAAGGCTATGGATTTGAGAAAAAATAATGTGAGAATTCATGGGAGACACTGGAGGGAGGAAATGGAAAGGACTAAATGATGCAATTATAATTTTTTAGAGATTAGAATCTGAGTCAGACTCTTGGACAAAAAGTCTGTTTCCCTATTTTTGACCTGGCCATGGGATCCCATAGAGAAAAAGGAATGGCCTCAGATTGGCCCAGGCCCCAAGATGTAGAAATCTGGTTCTCTGCCCACCTTTCGACTACTCTGCCAGGCTGGATTCTGGGTCCTGGGGGCAGAACCTCAGGCAAGACAGACAAGAGCCTTGCTATCCTGTGGCTTGTGGTATAGGTGAACAACAAAGGACAGAATATTCGGGCACACACATAAACCTCCCAAAGAGTGACCCATGCTTCAGAGAAAGGAGCAGGTACTGCAATACCTCCATGTCATGATGAAGAAACTGAGTCACAAAGCAGCTTAGAAACTTACCACTGTCACACAACTAGTGAGAGAAGGGGGACTCTGGATGTTGATCAGGAAGCAGCCCTGGGAAGATGTGGGAGTCCAGCTCCCACTTTTTGAAGGGTTCTTAGGTGGAGGAGAGAGGAATTAGGAAGTGATAGAGAGACCTAGCTGACAAGAAGAAATAAATACAAGACAGCTTTGAGAGGGCCTGGGTCAGTACCCAACAGCCTCATCCTTTGTTGAAAAGGGCTTTTTATCATATGCCAAGGGGAGAGGCAAAAGACCTCCCCCTTGCAAGATCAAAGCACATCACACAGCCAAGTGCAGACCCTTTCCAAACACCTGGTAAACACACCCATGCCCAAATCACCTCATTATGCAGCCCTGCTGGGTAAAGCAAGCCCAGATTCTCTGACCCTGAATAATTTGGTCCTCCACACGGAGAGATAGAGGGACAGCCCACTTCGGGCAGCAAAGACAAGAGCCAGGCTATACACAGTTCTCAGACCATGCTGCTGTCTCTCCTTCCTGTGCCTTTCACAAACTATGCTCTGCCTCCACCTGGAATCTCCAAAAACTCTCCCCAGAATGCCACTGCCTGACAGAGGCACCACTTAGATATTGGCTCACACATCCCATTTCCTAACTCCTCTCCAGGTAAGCACAAGCCTCCTTCCTTCTGCTTCATAATGAGGCCCTCTTTAGCCCCAGCCCACGGACTCTCTTACAGCATAATTTTGAAAAGAACAGCCAACATTTACACACCCAATCCTAACCACTTGCATTATTTTGCCTAGTTCTAATCATAACCCTAAAAATCATTTCAGAAAAGTTAAAAAAAAAAAACCAAAACATTGGTTGTCCTAGTTAGCTTTAAGTGTCAATTTGGCACAGCCTAGGGTCATCTGAGAGGAAAGCCTAGATCAAGGAATTATCTAGATCAGGTTGACCTGTGGGCATGTCCATGGGGGACTACCTTGACTGATAATTGATGTAAGAGGCTTCAGCCCACTGTGGGCAGCACCACCCCTACTCAGGTGGTCCTGGGCTGTATAAGAAAGCTAGCTGAGCATGAGTGTGTAAGCAAGTGAGTCAGAGACTGAGCTAGCAAGCAGCCTTCTCCTATGACTTCTACTTCAAGCTCCTGCTTGAGTTCCTGCCCTGATTTTCCTCAATGGAAACTGACCTGGAAATGTAAGATGAAATAAACCTCTTCCTCCCCAAATTACTTTTGGTCGGAGTGTTTTACCAAAGCAACAGAAGGAAACTAGAGCACTGCCCAAAGTCACTTGCTTAGTGGGTAGAGGGGTTGAAAATTAAAATCAGTTAATATGATAATAATCAGGGGATGGATGGATGGATGGATGGATGGATGGATGGATGGATGGATGGGTGGATTGATGGATGGGTGGGTTGATGGGTGGGTGGATGGGTGGGTGGGTGGATGGATGCATGGATGGATGCATGGATGGATGCATGGATGGATGCATGGATGGACAGATGGATGGATGTGGGGTTAGGACATTAGGAACATCATTGTTGGCTTCGTGGTTAATAACCTGGCATTGTAGCTGAATAAGTCAGTCTCCTGTGACCTTGGTTAAATCCAGTTTAAGAGGACCCCATACTTGCCTCAAGGTGGCAGAACCCTGAGAGGTGTGTGCCCCGGCTTGCCCCTCTGTGTCCTGAGCCTCAGTGTTCTCAAGCCCAGCACTCACCATCTGCAGGCTCCTCCAAGTTATCATGCCAAGACATGGGCTTTCTGGCAATTGTGTGAACTAGAGAAAAAGAAGCAGCACAATTCACATTAGCAGGTCCTAAGACTGTCCTGAAAGTCACCTTAGACTATCTCCCTGGTTAGCACTCACTAAGGAGTCTGGCATCTGTCAAGAAGTGCGCATGACACTGAGAAGCAAGGCCTCACAGCAAGCATGTCACTCTAGTGCCATAGCCAGGAGTGCCTCCTTGACCTGAAACGATCAAAATGAAGTACAGCTAATAGTCCCTGGCCAAGGGGACACTCTCCAGGTGTCCCACATGGATACTGGCTTCAGGTTTCCAGCATGGAAAAGCATTCTCTGCCCAGTGCTGGTTGGCAGAGAAGCAAACATTCCTGAAGACCGGTTCCTGAAGCCCATCCAGACGGGGATGGACACAGAGGAGGCCGTTCATCAGAGGAACTGAATCCGTATCCCCCAGTTCCTGGTGTTGACAGGAGCACCGCGGACAGTGCTGTGAGGGAGACAGGGAAGCTCTCCCTGTTCGGAGCCTTCCCTCCATGTGCGGTGACTGACAACACACCAACATGAAATAACACATGAGAGAGAACCTGAGAACAGGCTATGTGCAAAGAAATGATGGCATGGGTGTGTGGTGAGTGTCCCAGAGAGGTGCATGTGAGTCCTGAAGGAAGGGGGTGGGGTACACTGTGTGAGAACATGTGGAAAGAAGATGAGTGAGAGCCTGGTGAAGTCAGAAACAAAGGGGGTGCTCAAGAGTAAACAGCTGGTGAGAAGCAACAAAAATGAGCAAGGTGATGGGAACCAGTACCCCCCAGAAGTTCTTTGTTCTCAGACCCTATTCGCTGTTTTCATCCCAGACACACCCAAACACCTACGATGTTTATGTTAAGGCATTTATGTCACTTTCCTTGTGTTTCCAAAATATTTATGGATGAAAGCACACACCAACATGCTATAGTATATTCTCAGTTTATTCCAGGGAACCCCATTAGTCATAAACCCAAGGGAGCTGGGTCAGGAGATAGCACTGTCTAAGAAAGCCTGCATGTGGCCTTCAGGGATCATTTTAATTCTTAAAATGGACACTGTTTAGACAGAACTAGAGAATAATTTTTCTTCTCACTGTGGTGATCAGGGCTCCTGACGAAAACCAGGTTACCTGTGGGGAAATGGAGTCTCCGTACTTTCTGCAGACAGCTGGGCTGCTGGGCACTATGGCTAAGTAGGAACAGATGTTGGAGACAAGGAACTCATAGGGATGGGAGATGGCCTGACACATTTAAGAAATCTGTTTCTCCAGGAATGAAGGAGAAAGGAACATGTGTGTGTGTGTGTGTGTGTGTGTGTGTGTGTGTGTGTGTGTGTGTAGTAGTAGTAGTAGTAGTAGTAGTAGTAGTAGTAGTAGTAGAGTAGTAGTGGCTGAGGCAGAGCAGAGTAGCACTGTGACTTTACTGGAGGATCTTGGGTGGGGTAGGATTAATATGGGGGGTTCGGAATGGATGGAAGCTGGATAAGAACCAGAGCCAGACCCAGTGGGGCCTCAGAGGTTGCTGGGTTGAAACCAGCTCAGAAACCGCAGGAGGCCAACAAAATGTGTACAAAGGGACTGGTCTCCTCTGTTTGGTCTTTTAACATAGGTAGCAGGAAGGAATGTGGGGAAGGAAGTTGGTGCTTGGAGGGAGAGTAGCTTGGAGCCCCTCAGACTACCCCAAATCTGGGGGGTCTGGAGTCCATAGCAGCATACTCAGACACTGTTAGAGAGTGAATGGCCTGAACGGACAGAGCGGCTGCCATGTGCATTGTGACCTTTCACCAGGCTGCGCAGATGTTAACTGGGAAAACTGAGGAATGATCAATGTGTACAGTGAGGTGGAGTGGGCTGGGGGGTGGGTAACTCCTTAGCTAGTGCAACAGGATGGTTAAACCAGGCTAGCAGAGCAGCAGAGCATGGGAAAACATTCAGCTAGCAAGGTACCCGTGAGCTGCTCCCAGGAAGGCTTCTGGGAAGTGGTGGGACACATGGGTCTGGAGTTCTGTTTCAGGCCCAGAAGAGTTTTCACAGAACCTGACCGAGTCACATAGGAGGGAGACAGTGGGAGGTTGGGGGCAGGAGGCGGTTTTGCTGGCTTGAGAGCGAGGGGGAATTTCAAGCTCTGAGCCTAGTAGCCCACCACTTCTGAGTTTAGGAAGGTCTGTGGCAAGAAGTCAAAATAATAATAATAACAACAAACCATACAAGAACAAAACCCCTTGGTGTATTAAAAAGAAACCAAACATAAAAACATAACAAAAAGCAGACATAAAAACCCTGCACAATTATTTGAGAAACAAAACTACCCTTCCCCTGAAAAAAAAAATCATTTACCTTTATTTTGCATCTAAAATACTCAATTCTGGGTGCATTTGAATGCATCTATCATGCCTGTGGTGACGTGGGGGAGAGATCCCCTCAAAGCTCAACATGTCTGAACTCTAAGGAGACTACTAGAGGCAGGGGGTGCTTGCTCTCCCACTCCTCCGAACCCTCTTGTGCCTGCTCACCCTTGCGCAGGGGATTCACGTGATACTGCGTGTACAACTTCTGTGCTCGTAGCTCTTTGAGGAATAGTTCTCGCAAGATCTGATTCTGATGAACTTCATCCTGAATCATCTTCTGTCCCACGTGTCCTGCCATGGCCTTGCCCTTGCTCTGAGAGGTCAGGCTATTTGACCTTCCCTTGCCTGGAGAAAGGTCGCCTTCTACTGTCTCCTAGCAACAGAGTTCCCCTTGTGTTCAGGCAACAGCGTCCTTTCTGTCTCTAGGCAACAGCGCCCAGATTCCATCGCACCACCCTCCCTGGCAGTCTTTCTCTGGCTTCTGTCCACTCCACCCCTCCCAGTTCTCAGGCTCCTTGGTGTCTCATTAATCCTCCACCAATGTCCTCAGACCCGGATCCAGCATCTGGATCTAGAGCGGCCCGGGTGCACTGCTAGGAAAGGGCTGCTGTCCCTCCCCCCACCCAGCAAGAAAAGACTGAAGAGTGGACCTCAACATGGCTGATCATTTCCTAAAGACGGTTTGAGGAGGAGACAGAAACTTATAGGTTTGAAAGTAGGTGCCCAGAATTGAGGGGGGGGGGAGGGAGAGAGAGAGAGAGAGAGAGAGAGAGAGAGAGAGAGAGAGAGAGAGAGAGAGAGAGAGAGAGAGAGAGAGAGAACAAAACACCTCTGGCACACAGGGACACACGAGGGGGCGGGGCAGAGACAGAGACAGAAAGAGTTAAATATTGCTGCTACCGTGAGAACCAGCCTCCAGCAGCTCAGGGCTTGAGATGGGGCCACGAAGTTAGCAGACCTTTGACTTTTCTATCTGAGGGAGTAACACTTAATCCTCTGGGGCCAGCGAGGGGTTGCTAAACTTAACTCTCTGGGGCAGGAGAGAGAGGGAAAGAACACACACGTACACTCCTAGGGTCTTTCTATCATCTTCTGTCTCCGTTCTGTCTTTTATTTTTCCTTTACAGCTTACATATCCCAACAAAATCTTTCAGGCAATATAAAAACTACAATGTGGTTACATTCTATTTTTTAAGTGAATGATTACAATAAATACAAGTAAAAAACAACATGTTTTCCATACCCCTTACATGATTAAATATTTTACGTATTACAGGTGAAAAACAAGTTGTCCCAAGAACCCACATACATTCATATCCAAGCAGCTTGTTAGAAATTAACAGAGTGTGAGCAAGCAAGGCATTTTTCTCAGCCAGTTCTTTTGCTGGCAGGCTGCATTTTGCAGTTACAGAGAAAGAATCAATCATTTTATTACTTATCTTAAAAGTGAATCTTATAAGAAATCTTAAAAGAATCACAAACCTAAATTTTTATATATGAAAAAGAAATAGCTCTGTTTTAAGTCCTCAGGGTGCATAATACACACTCATCAACAGTTTTCTGTATCAGGAAGCCAAGGGCAGAATTAATCATCACCTTTGGTCATCAACCAATCCTAGCAAGAAAGGCACGTCAACTAATAATAATTAGGCTGCTTTGTTCTTGTCCCCCGACTTTAATGAGTCCCTCACTCAGCTATGTGCCTTTCTAAAACTTTAGATTGTTTCCTAGGATTTTTTCACCTCAAGGCTATTGACAAAAACATCTTAGTCTAACCTTAAGTCATTTTCGAAGCTTTGTTTCTGCTATGATGCACTCTGAAACTTAGGAATGCATCTCCCAACATTAAAAGAATTTAAGCTAGTTGGGCTTCTGGGACTCAATTGTTTTTCTTAATCATAAATCTAAGCCATAGTTTGTATATATATGGCTCCTCAAGAGAAACTAGCTGTGTGACCTTTCCTTGTTTTATTTTTTTATCCTCTGCAGCCTCTGCTTTATCAGAGGCAGGGGCAACATTTTATCCTATGTTAATTTTTCCACTAAACTAATCTCTAGCATAATCCCTTACTATATTTATTAAAAACCCTCAACCATCAAAATTCTATTTAAACTGACCCTATTATTATATATAAAATCATTGTTTCAGTTAAACATTATAGCTTAAGAGGAAATCATCTTCATAATAATCTACAGGTAAAAATGCCCAGCAGAACGGGATATTTCCAAGACTACATTAAGGGCAGTGGGGATCTCCCCACACCCATTCACACCATGCCAGATACCAGAGAAAATGGCAACGGTAAACATGCAAAGACACAGCAGGAGCAAGAAATATCCAGGGGCTCTCCAGGCTTCGCCTATCCAAGAATCACACATCAAAGCTTTGCTTCCTAGTGGGCTGGCTTCCTGAACCTCAACTGCCACCTGCTGGTCCTCTGACAGGACCACCTGCAGTCAATCTTCTGATCAGTGCCCAGAGACAGACAGGACCACTGCCCTTTCTAATCTAAGTAATTCCACATCTTTGTGATTTGTTTTATTTATTATTCTTGCAATACAAGGGGTTGAACTAGGAGCTTCTGCATGTTGGGGAGCTGCTCCAACACTGAGCTATACTCCAGCCTTTTTAAGACAGAACCTTGTTAAGTTGCCCAGGTAAAGGTTGAACTTGCAATCCTCCTGCCTCAGCCTCCTGAGTGCTGAGATTATAGGCCTGCCCCACCAAACGCAACTACCTTCAATTTTTCATTGTAGTAAAATGCACATCTTCTAAGATCTCCCATCTTAGCCATTGTCAAGTGTGCAGTCCAGCTGCATGAAGCACGGGCACAGTGTGAAGCCCAGGTCCAGAATTCACCCCTTAGGCAACTGTCTTCTGACCCATCCCCTGGCAACCGCCATCTTTCTATTCCTATGTTCAACCCTTAAATGCCTTCTATAACATAGTTTATGTTTAAATAACCAGAAGTAGCCTACAGTAGGGAGAGAAGCCGTCCCTGGCTCTAGTGAGCAGCTAAACACAGATGCTAAAGCTTGTACTCGTTCATTCATTCACTCATTCCTACATCATGACCCAGGATAGTTGATGTGTGACACTATTTCAAGAGTTTGTGGCCATTGCTTCCCATCCCCAAATCCCCACATCTACCAATGACTTCATAATCAGCTGCTTTTTCTCCTTGGCCTGTAGGGTTCTTTGCCTCTTGTCTGCAGAACTTTTCTACCCAGTGTTTCTCTGAGCTCACATGCAATCGCCTTTCAAAAGCCTTACCAAGCTGTAGAGTCCCTGTCTGTTGATGCTCTGTGGCAAACTTAGTTACTTCCCTAGATGTACTTGTTTATATCTAAGCTACTTAAGATGAGATATATCATGTCTCTCCGCATTTCCAGGCCACGCGGTAGAGGTAAGTATGTGTTTTGTGTTTGCTGGCTGACTGGGTGTCTGTAGTTTTGTTTGCTTACATTATTATATAATCCCTTAAAACATTCAGATAGACTGTTTCACACTGACTTAATAATACGTTTATGACTTATCAGTGTGACAATGCCTGGCCCTCTGTGTTTCAAACAAGGCTCAAATTGCCTCTTGGAATCTTCACTGCCTTCTGGAGGGTAAGAAGGAATAAGCTGAGCCTTCAAACTCACATGGTTGGTTTGAGGATAATTTACAAGATTGCACCTGTGCTCTGTCAATAACACGTCGACTCAGCTTGAGTTATTAGCCTTGTATCTGGGACCCTTCATGCAGGGTTGGTGCTAGGGTTGCCTAGAAGGTCAGAAAGAAATCCTGGACTAAGAAGAAATGGCAATTAAGGGCCAAACAATGAGACATTTAGGGTGTGGAGGCTGCAGATGGACACTTAGCCAAAAGTCAAAGAGGAAGTGAATATTTAAAATTCTTCAGCATGGGACAAAATCAGAGGAAGGTCCAAATGACTGAAAGAGTAAGACAGCTTGACATTGAAAGAGAAAGAACAGTTAGAGTGATTTAAAAAAATGTGTTGCTTGTGGGATATCCAGGAAAAATAAAGCATAAAAAAATAAACATTGAAAATCCAAATTAGCGGCCATTGCACCAGCTGATGAAAAAGACCTGAGATTCCTGTCTCCTGTAATGAGCATAGCTCAGAAAACATGATTCCACAACTATATCAGGTGGGAGATTTGGTTGATTCACTTTTTATTTCTTATATGTATGAGTGTTTTGCCTGCATGTATGTAGTGCATCACATGATGCTTTGCCCACAGAGGTCAGAAGAGAAGGTTGGATTCCCTTGAACTGGAATTGCCGATGATTATGAGCGACCTTGTGGGTGCTGGGAACTCCACGCAGGTCCTTTGTAACAGCAGCAAGTGTTCATAATGGCTAGGCCATCTCTCCAGCCCCTGCTCTGGTTTTTTTGAGCTAGGGTCTCATGGGGACACTAGCTTTGAACTCACCACACAACTGAGGTTGAATTTGAAGTCCTGATGCTCCTGCCTCCACCTTCCCAGTTGATACAAGCCTGAGCCACCATATCTGGCTTAGAAAAAAACAAGACTCATGGGAGGTTTCTGGAGAAATGTCATTTGTGTGCCCTGTTGCAGGATCCATAAGCTGCTGAAGTTAAAGGTCACTGGGAGGGAGTGAAGCTTATCTTCAGGGCCTGAAGATGCTCCTACAGGGCCTACAACAGCCTTGATCAGCAATGCCAAGTGGCACAGGAAGGGAAATGAGATTGGGAGGATGAACTGTCTGGCTCCAGCCACAGCCATCAGACCCTAAGAGCCACACACTGCAGTCTTGTAGGACTCAGGACTTTCTTCCACAATAAAGTTTCTGCAGAGCAAACTTCATATCTTTGTTCCTCAGACAATAGACAACTGGATTCAAAAAAGGAGTGAGGACAGAGTAGCAAACAGATGCCAGGCGACCCTGGGTCGGGGAGTACCGTGAGGCGGGCCTCAGGTACACGAAGCTTCCAGTTCCATAGAACAAGAGGACTGTGGTCAGATGAGAGGAACAGGTAGAAAAGGCCTTCCACCTGCCATCCACTGAGGGGATGCGGACAACTGTGGACACGATGCCCACATAGGAGAGGACCGTGACGGCGAAGGAGCTCATGACAATGCAGCTGCTGACAGCAAAGCCCACCTCCTCATGGAGACGGTAATCAGTGCAGGACAGTCTCATGACTGGAGGGATGTCACAGAAGAAGTGTTCAACAACATTGGCTCCACAGTAGGGGAGGGAGAAGGTGTTGAAAGTGTGGAAGGCTGAGTAGATGGCCCCACCCACCCAGGCAGTGACCATCAGCTCAACACAGCATTTCTGGCTCATATGGTGCCATAGAGCAGTGGTCTGAGGATGGCCAGGAACCGGTCATAAGCCATGGCCGTGAGCAGGAAGCATTCAGTAGATGAAAGTGTGAGAAATATGTAAAGCTGGGCTACACATTCGAGATAGGAGATGCCTCCCGAGCCTGTGAAGGATATAAGCACGGCCTTGGGGATGGTGGCTGAAGTGTAGCTCATGTCCAGGAAAGATAAATTCTTCAGGAAGAAGTACATGGGGGAGTGAAGCCTACTGTCTCTCATCACTGCTATGATGATGGAGCTGTTCCCCAGGAGGCCAAATGTGTAGACAAGCAAGAAAAACGGGATGACCACCCATCTCAGCTGTGGGACATCTGAGAAGCCCCTGAGGATGAAGTGAGTCACTCTTGTGTGATTGGACATGTCTGCTCAAGTTGTGCTCAGAAGCAGGGACCACACACAGCTAAGGGAGGGGACAGAAATAGGAGGCAGGCTCAGAACATGTGTCTGCAGCTCCATGTTGTCTGCAGAGTCATGGCTTTCACCAGAAAACTAACACCAAGAAGTAGCTTATCCAAAAGGCATTTCAAGGAAATGAGAAGGAAGAAAGGGAGGAAGAGGAAAAGGGGAAGGGAGAAGAGAGGAGAGAGGGCACACTTGCTCTTAAATTCTCCATGGAGTCAAGTGGGAAGCAGTCCCATGCATTTGCTTTCTATGTATTGAAGCAAGTCAACTCATAAACATTTCAATGTTGTTTTAAAGGACAGAGCAGGTTTATTTTTACTCTCATTATTAGCACATTTCCTTCTTAATATCCTACAGATTTTCTGAATCTCCTCATATAATCTTTCTATTGCTGACTCAACACACAGACACACACACACACACCTACCTTGTTTAGTGGCAATTTCATTATTAATTTTTCTTAAGAGACTTTTTTAATTAATCATTCTACCAACACTGTTGAAGGAGTGTTGAAGAGCACATGTAACATGAAACACTTGAGTTCAAGGTTTCTGTAAATCCCTGTTCCTAGAGACCTTGCTTTTATTTATCCTCCTGATTTTTTCACCCTGTGGGTGTGTAATGCAGGAACATGTTATACTCTTTCTCTGCCTGTAGAGATGGTCAGTATCTGATGATGAGCCCTCAGTGGACGTTAGTGACTGTAATCCCCCTCAGACATCAGCCTCGAAGCCTAGCTCTGAGCTCTAGGGACTGAGCTGTGAGCAAGCTCATGTGTGTGGACAAACATAAACCCCCAACACTCATTGATGCCGAATGTATAGCCTGCTGATTAGGTTTAGTAGACTATGTTACACCCATGGAAGTATCTGCTGCTCTGAGCCCTTTTCCTGGTTCATCAGCAGCTCCAGAGAAGACAGCTGCCACAGGTGTTGAACGGGGGGCTGAGGCTCCCACTTTTATCATGTATTCCCTACACTCCTGGGAAAGACTGTGCTACTATTTGGCTGAGGACCTCAAGATCATCCCCAGGTCAGCTGGGAGGGAGCAGTGCAGGCATGGGGGGTGATGAAGGCACTGGCCACAGCCTGGGTCCTGTACCAGAGCCTGGACAGCTGGAGGAAACAGTGTGGGGATTTCCCTTGGAAAAGGCAAATGTACACCGTGTTCAGGAAAGAGCAAAGTTTGTATAAAGTACAACTGCTGGTGTACTCGGGGTGGGACAGAGTGGTTTTGGTCTTACCTGGAATTCCTGATACAGCATATCAGATATTTCCCATCAATGGAAGGAGCCTGAAGGAGCTGGGTGGGAAAGAGTGGGTATGGATGCCCCAGTGAAAACTCCGTGTTTCCTGGAGTTTGGGAAATATCACAAAAATAAAGCATAATTATTATTCCCCTAGGATAGGTGGGCATGGACCCACCCAGTACCTGGCCTCAACTACTCTCATAACCCCTCAATCTTGCATCTTTGGCTTCAGAGCCAATACAGACGCATGCCACTCACAGCACTGCAAAGTTCTGCTGTCTGCTCAAGATGTAGCCCGGCCCTTGAAACACATTATAACAGGTCCTGGGAGCTAACCCTGGGGAAACACTTTCGCCATGGAGCTGCTTTTGAGGAGCAGGGAAGGAACCCCTTGGCTTAGGTTTTTTCTCATTAAACAAGATGGTTCCTCCAATGGATCAGGTTTTCCCTCAGGACGCTTTTTCCATTCTCCCCATGCTGGAGGCTTCTCTGCGATGGTGCTGCTCTCTCTGTTACAGCCGGAACACCAGCCTGCCTTGAAATTTCCCCAGCCAAATAAATGAGTCCATTATCTCTCAATTAACCTCACTCGGGTTCTCAGGACAAGAAGCCAAATAAAGCCAAATTCTTGGCCAAAATATCACAGGAATGGTTCTGTCCCAGTTTCTGTTAGAGTTATTGTTACCTCTGAAATCTCATAAGCTGTTTGGTGTCTGTCATTTCTCTGCATTCTTTTGTTGCAAGCTCTGCTTATAGCACTCAGTGGCTTTTTTCAGCCAAAACTTCCAAATTCTTTTACATTTCTCGAAACAGTCCCAAAGGCTTAAAAGCTAGGTAGTCAGGGTCAACACGGCAATGGCTCTGCTTCTCAGACCAATTTTGTTCTGAGTTTGTTTCCTAATACTGTGATAAAATACAGGAGAAATGGTTTAAGATTAAAGTCAGGTTATAGTTCACCATTGTGGGGGAATCACAGCAGTTAGACTGTGATAAATTGACAAAATAAACCATCACAAACACCAAGAAAAATATCAGAATGGATCATGCAGATGGCTGTAAAACCACTGTAAGAGTCTGCAGGAAAAAAAATAGCTTGAGTATATAAAATCTACAAGTTCATAATTTGCCCGTAAGAGGAGGCCAGCAACAACTCTGCACCAACCAGGAGGGTGCTGGGCCGTTGGGCACTATTATGATCTCTTTGTGATGAGGAAGCATTGTCCTGCCCAGGGCCATGACAAACTGAGACAAGGAGAACCACACGCAGGCCTGGGGAGGTCTGCTCCGGGCTTTGAGGAGAAAACACGGACCCACCTGGTACCTTGCAGCACCAGGAAGATGGGCACTATGATGGTGAGCAACTGCATGGTGTGGTATGGGAGAGAGAGAGAGAGAGAGAGAGAGAGAGAGAGAGAGAGAGAGAGAGAGAGAGAGAGAATGGTTCATGTCCTGAGGACAGAGGCATGTCTGAAGATCAGGAGAAAGAGGTAAGGAGTGGGCTGAGTGGGTAGCTTGATTGCCACCCAGGGCCATGGTGATGTCTGGGCCTGGGCTGCTGCTAGGGCCCATGTCTGGATTCATGGCTCTAATGCAGCCACTGTCTCTGTTGATGTCCGTGGCTCCTAATACCGTCGAAAGCCAAGAGGATAGGGCTGTATAGAGTTGGTCCCGCCCCTCACTGACTGCAGCACTTGTGAGAACCGGTCCTGCCCCTCACCAGCTGAAGCACTCAGGAGAGAGGGTTCTACACCTCACCTGGGCAGCAAAATAGAGCTCACCCTGTTTGCAGGGGCATAGGCGAGCTGGCCCTGAGGGCGTGAGAATGGGAGAGTAGGTTGTGCCCCTCTCATATGCCATGTGGTGGCATGGGTAAGGGAAAGATGCCCTCCTCCCCTCACTCCTGCAGCAGGTGGCAGACCTGACTCAACCCCTCAACAGCTGCAGCGCTTGGGAGAGCAGGCCCTGCACCTCACACAGGCATCCCAGTAGAGCCGATCCTGTTGGCACAGGTGTGGGTGAGCCAGCTGCAAAGTTGTGAGCGTGGGAGAGATGTCCCCACGTTCTCCTTGCCCTTCGCTGCCTGTGACAGATGAGGGAGCCCACCCTCCCCCTTACCAGCTGCAGCACTCTGGAAAGCAGGCCCTGCTCCTCACCTGGGCAGCAGAGCAGAGCTGACCCTGTTGACAGGGGAACGGGTGAACCTGCCCAAGATCATGAGCATGGGAGATCTGGCCCCACCCCTCATCTGCCATATGGTTGTGTGGGTAGGGGAGAGATGCCCCTCTCCTGTGTCCCTCGCCACCTGTGGCAGTTGGGAGAGCTGCCCCTGCCCCTCACCAGCTGCAGCACTCAGGAAAGTGGCCCCTGCACCTCACCTGGGCAACACAGTAGAGCTGGCACTGGTGATCCAAGTGTGAGAGAGCCAACCCTAAGGGCATGAAAGCGGAAGAACTGGCCCCACCCCTTCCCCATTGCTGCAAGGGGTGAACTATCCAGAGCATTGCTGGAGAGCTCACCCTGGTGGTGGAAACGGGGGAGAGCTGGCAGGCTGACCAACCCAGAACCAGGTCTATGAGTTGACCCACCCCAAAAATTCACCCCATCTATGATCTGCTAGAGTATGTGAAGTGGTTGGTTCTGCAGACCCAAAGCTGCAGGATCTCCATGACACAGGGCAACAACAGGATGTCCCAGAGGAGTTCCAATGAGAGCCCAGCATTGACAGTGTAGCAGAAACCAGAGGTCTCAAACCAGACCAATGACTCTTTACAATGAACACTTGCAGATAAAAATATAAGGGTGAAGGGGTTTATTGCATGACTCACTGTGTCACACTACAACTTCCATGACGATATTTTTCCTTTTTTTCCTCTTAAACTTTATTTTATTTGTGCGGGGCGGGGGCAGTGTTGCCAGGGCAGAGGATGGATGCAAAGGGATGGGGAAATGAATGGGATCAAGATGCATAATTTAAAAGACACAAAGAATAAATAAAAAAAAGTTTTAAAATTCACAATAATATATAAATGATTCAAAATCAGTTGTTAAGAAAACAACTTTCTATGTGCAGACAGACAAACAAGATATCCCTGTCCGGAAGCCCCTTCTTTTCTGTGTCCATTCTGCTCTCTGTCTGGGTTTCCTTATTCTTCTTGCTCATGAGACATCAAAATTAGAATCCAGTGGCCCAGGAAACCACTGGTTTGGGATCATTGTGATGGTGATTGATTATCCAGGACCCAAGCACCCTGAGCTAAGCTCAAGCAAGAGCCATGAAAGGCTCTGCCACACTCTGAGATCTCACATCGGGAGAATCAGATGGTCTAAGAAACAAAAGATGAGGATTTAGTGTTTTGTGCTGGGATCAAACCCAGGGCCTCGTGTGCTGGACAAGCACTCTACCACTATGTTCCATCTGCTGCCGGAACTTAGCGCTTTGAATAGGAAGAGGTTGCTGTATCACCATTTATTCCTGAAGTTCTTCTCCTGAGGGCAAAAGGGTTCATTTTAATTATATACTTGATTTTTTCAAACATAAGCAACTTAATGTTTATTAATGTTGAATTAACAAATTTTGCAGAATCAAAATGTGTAAATAATATAGATAAGTACAAACAATATAGGGAGTTCTTTTTCTATTCTATTACAAAATACCTTATATACTAAAAAGGTGCAGACAGACTGTATTTAGTAAGTATAGATTCGGTGTGTTTCTAATACTTAGCACAAGCATTATGGCCATGCCACCCTGAACGTGCCTGATCCCATCTAACACTTAGCACAACTGTATTGAATACGATTTTTGTGAAATGACTAATAAGATGGCTTTCATCAGGGAGCTACTCAGTAACTGCAAATGGTTCCTGGAACTGCTAATAAAAGGTTGACCCTCACTGCAGATCAGAATCTTATTAAAAAAAAAACCAGTCAAGTGATTATACTATTTTTACACTGTTTCCTTTTGGATGAGAGTTTTGAATATGGAGCCAAATTTCCTGATGGCCTCTTCAGATACAGTAAGGACCTTTTTTTTTTTTTTCAAAGATTTATTTATTACATATACAGTGTTCTGTCTGCATGTATGCCTGCACACCAGAAGAGAGCACCAGATCTCATTATAGATGGTTGTGAGTCACCATGTGGTTGCTGGGAATTGAATTCAGAACCTCTAGAAGAATAGTCTGTGCTCTTAACCTCTGAGCCATCTCTCCAGCCCCCCTAGTGAGGACCTTTTATGCAAACCCACATATCACACAGAGATAAAGACACTGAATCAGTAATGCTGGCTCAAGCCCCTTGAGCAGGAAAGATGGAGATCAGGATCTTTTGTCAGTCCAGGACACAGAGCCATGACATCCATATCCTGAAGGTTGGGTGATACTCTTAGCTCAGGAAACAGATCCTCCTGCCGTATTTCCTGTTGAAGCCTGGGTGCCTAGTTCACCTGGGCATGCATTTCCAGCGTCAACTTCATTACTCAGATATCTGATGTGTTTGAGCCCTGGATTTCCCCAAATTGGCTCATAATCTGAATTCCTAACGGGTAGTTTTAAAAGGCAGATTTTGTTGCAAATGTTATTTTCATTATCTGTGGGTTTGTAATCTTAGTTCCTGGAAACTATGAGCTATCTTAAATTCTAACCAAGAAAAAAGAAACAATGAAATCCGATGTTGAACCAGAGGGTCAGTCCTCGCTAACCCAGGTGTTGCTTATCCTATACTCAGAGTTCCAGCCTCAATGGAACTCCCTCTAGGATTGGAAACCACCATTCCCCACTCCAGTGATTTAACTGGCTTCTCTGAATTCCACAGATATTGATTACATGGCCTCATTTATTGCAGTTCTATTATCAGCCATTTGTAAAGTTGGTGCTTGGAGAAAGGGGAATTCTGGCCATGCTGGCATTGACAGGCTGGGAAAGATGGTAGGCTTCATGGTGGGGTGGGCAGAAGAGGTGCAAGAAGTTCAAGTTACCTGGGGAATGTATGTGCCCAGGAGCAGTGAAGGACAGCCCTAGACACTTATAAAAGGAGAGAGCTTGATCTACGACACCCAGTACTTTTCCTTCAGTCAGATCTTTCCATGACAGTGTAAAGTGTTTATGTTGTTGCTGGTTAATGTTTTAGTTGCTGCAACATGTCTGTCACCAAAATGCTTGACTCTGGAGAAGAAGCTTTAGAGGATGGACTCTATCAGCATGGGTATGGCAGGCAGAACAGTTCACGCCAATGCAGACATCTACCTAGACTGAGATGCAGAGAACACATCAAATCACTCATACAGTTTCAGAAAAAAAAAATGGACTCATGGGCTTAAATATCAGATTCTTTTTCTGCAGAGGTTCTAGAGCTGGTAGTAAAATGTTTTTAGTATATTGCTGTTATGTTACATTTGGAAGAGAAACTAAATGTGAAAATGAAATGACTTCAGGTAGAAATCAAACTGTAAAAGCCCCTTTCAAACCCCCTTTGTTATGAACAACCTGTGTGTCTTAAAACCCACTGCAGGAGAAACTCTTCATTTCTTGCTCTGCATCTGATAAGATGCTCCCAAATCTGCAGTGCTTCATACCCCAACTACATTCAGAGTGGTGCTGGTTTTGTGTGACCATATCATACACATTCACACTTAAAATCCCCCCAATGCTGTCCAACTTTGCAGCTGAAGGTGAAATCCTTTCCGTGCTCGCAAAGTTGTGTTGGGCCAAGCTTGGCTGACCCTCAGCCTCTCTTCTGCCTTGGCTTGTGTCCTCTAGCCCTCCCAGGCTGCTAGCTGTGTCTTTTATCAAATTGTCCCTGTGTCTGGTATTCTTGAGTCCTTTGGATGTCTTACATTTTGCTTCTTTTAATTGTATTTGTCATATTATGTGTGCACAACATGTATGTGTAGAGTCAGTTCTCTCCTTCCACATTTATGTGAGATCTACTGATCAAAATTAGGCCATCAGGTTTGTAGAGCAGGCGACTTTGTCTATGGAGCCATCTTGCTGGTCTCATTCAGTATCGTATACCAACCATGTATATGATGACAGTATAGGCAGAACATATACTGTCTCTTTCATGTTGGATTGTGATATTAGTCTGAATCTTCCAGAGTATCGCCATTGTCTCCTAATATTTTTTGTGACCTTATTTGGGATCCAAACATCTGATAATTCACTAATCAACCTTTCTTCACATACTTCCTGACCTCTCCATCTATGTTCTGGAAGCTAATGAGTCCACTCTGAACTTTCAGAGTCCACTTAGTAATATGAAAAATTTGCCAGTTTCTTCACGAAGTTCTTCATCACGTGCTGCCTAATTCCTGTCCACTGGACCTGGTGTCCTGTGACTCAGCGTCACACCAGACAACTCTTTTGGTTCTAGTGTCCTCCAGACCCTTGATGTGTGTATTTCCATCCAGAAATTCCCCACAAACACTGAAACTTAGAACCAACTCCCCTCCTGTCTTCTTCTTTGTGTGGAGAAGCTAAATCTGTGTGTTCCTTCCATACTGTGTGGCACTGTGTGGGGTAGGCACTGTGCCAGTATGTTTTTGTGAGGTTTCCATGGGACTTGATATGGCAGCCTCTGTTTTCTGGAACCTTACAGAAGGTCTGAGTCTGAGAACTGATGAATGGAGCATTTTGTGGGATCCAGCATCATCTGGGGCTTCCTATTCTGCTATGATACCAAATCCCCATCCTTTGCCTCTTCTCAAATTGCAATGCTTTTATTTTGGTGTTGAGAGATACCTTTATATATCCAGACTCCAGAGCATTGTCAGATTATGTTCTGTGAATATTTTCTCCAGCTACTTGGGCGGCTTGATAAATCATTTAATCTCGAGACCATCCTTCTTGATGTGTTTTGTCAATGTCATAGACTGTAACCTGCCTTTTTTATGTCTTGCAACTCAACTTGTTCTGTGTCATATTTAGGAATCCATTAGAAAACTCAAAGTCAGGAGTATTCACCCCAGTTTTCTCTAAGAAATTTTTTATTTGTCACATTTAATATTTGATAATTTTTGTAGAAGATACAATATGTTAGTTTCACTGTTTTGTTGGCCAAACTAGGTGACTCAGAATTATCCAGAACCCACTTAAGCAAGACAAACCAAACACAACAAGACAAATGCCACACATTCTCACATACTTACAGAAAGGAATGAGACAATCTTACCAGAAATACACAATGGAGCACTGATTGCTAGAAGTGGGAGTGTGGAGTAGAAGAGAACAGAAATAAATTCAAAGGGTCTTCTATGGTCTAGGAAGGATGCTAAGAGGGAGTGGCAGAGGCATCAAGGGTAGTAGAGGGGTGTATAGACTTGACCAATTCATGACAGAGACACGTGTGAAAATATCAGTAAATCCCATTCATTTGTTCAATGCTATAATAAAGGTCAATTCAAAAAATGTATTGCATGGGGCTTCTTCCCCATGTAGACAAACTCATTTTAAAACAGTTGAAAACCATTCTGAGAACAACTGAAAAAATAACTCAGATCATCTGACCCAAAACAGCTTCCCTAGAATGAGCAGCTTTATAAGGAGTGACTAGCTCTTGTGAAGTCAGAAGTGGGCAAAGCTGGTCAAGGACAAACATTTTTAAAAGTCTTTTGATGAACAAAACACAGTAGGATTCCTTAGGATCGTCCAGAAATATGTTCACCAAGGACCATTGACAACTCGCTGCTCAGAGGTCCTGTTTTCACCCAAACACAAGCTTCCTGAAAGATGTAATATGTAGACACACCAAACCAACACCTGAGAAACCCAAAGCTTATCTCTTGATTTTAGTATAATTCCTGGTATCCTCTCTGGTTTTTTGTTTTGTTTTTTAATCTTAAAGTATTTTTACCTCTTCCTTAAATGCTTAACTCTCTTCCCTTCTCTATAAACCATTTAGTCCTTTTGCATCTTCAGGTTCTTGCAAGCTTGTGTCTTACCCTCTAATTTCTTATTTCCAAGTACCTTAGTTTTTATTTTTTCACTCTTTATTGTATCAGTAGACATACTTGTCACAAAAGCCTTAAAACACAAGTGAGGCTTATTTATTTTACTTCGTGGTTTTGTTTTGTTTTGTTTTGTTTTGGTGTGTGCGTGTGTGTGTGTGTGTGTGTGTGTGTGTGTGTGGTAGGTAGACCGGAAATTATGTTTTTGAGATCTTATTTGTAGATAATTGTTGAAGTTAAATGTGTAATGAAGGTTTCCTGCCCCCCTGCCCACTTTCAGCATGGAACAGTCATGGTAGCCAATTAAGGATGAGGGCAGAGCACGTACTGAACGGAGGCTTGAGAAAACAAGGTTAGGCCCCCAGAAGTACATGATCAATGACCAATGTCAACAACAAAGACTATAGAGAGGAAAAATTCAGAGGAAATATTCCCTGTTCAGATCTTTTAAAGGAGATATTTTCCAATCAAATTCATTTTCCTAAAGCTAAACTCCTAGTCTTTTACTCCCATGTTATGTGACGAAGCTGACTGATGGCAAGGCCAGCAGAGTCACCTAGCTGAGGTAACAAAGTCATCTAGCTGAGGTGGCAGAGTCACACCTAGCTGAGGTAGCAGAGTCACAGCTAGCTGAGGTAACAGTCACCCCTAGCTAAGGCAGCAGAGTTCTGTCCACTTATTCTAGCTCTAGCCTTCCAAGGACAGCAGGTCCACTAGGGCCGCTTCTTTCTTGGTGCATTCCTCCCAGAGAAGCTCTGGGACACTGATTTTTTTTTTCAGCCCCAGAGTGACACTCACTCTTTAGTCCCTTAATTTCCCCAAAGATCCCAACTTTCATCAGAAGTGTGGCTGCGGTGTAAGTCCCAAGACTCACCAAGGAACTCTGAAAAACAGTTTCAGGAGACTGCCATCTTGTTAGCTTAATGGGTCCCATGACTATTGTCCAAATACTTCATTTACAAAAAGTTTTCCTGCATTCCAAAACCACACTCATTATTTCAGCCATTAATGCCTCCATGCCTCATTGCATCACTTTCGTATGTGGTGCTTTGGCTTTGCATGGAGCGTGGGGCGTGCGTCCTGATGTCTATAGGAAAGCCATCTCCATGATCCCAGTGCTGGGGTAGCACAATAAAGTCAAAATATTCTTAAATCTTCCTAAAGGGAGTGCAGACATCAGTTAGTGACTTGGTTGAGTTTATTTAGAATTTTCACATTGACTTTTGCCTGCTCAAAATCAGTGTCCATTAAAACACAGGAAGAAGTATGGCTATAATGAAGTCAATTCAAAAGTTGAAATTCTTCATGCACTGGCTAATGTTATCAGCCACCTTCAGGCACATCCAGTGCAGAGGTCACATCCAGGCAAGCAATTCAGACAAATAATTTACTCTGTAGTAGTAAATTTACCACCACGGAGATACAAGACAGAGCTAAGAAAAAGGGTTAAAAATGGAAATCTCAGCTGTTAAGTTTGTGGAGTCAAATTCATTTATGAAGTCATGTTCATGAACCTTGCTCTCAGGTTTTCAGGCCCAAATGTTAAAAAAAAAAATCTTACACTAAATTCATACCTCAAATCCCCATAATTTTATTGCAGCTCTTAAAAATCATTTTGTATGTCTTTTGAGGAAAACAGGGACATGAACATTAGGTTCTGATTATTCCATAGTGTTCAGTGGTACACATCTTTAATCTCAGAATTAGAGAGGCAGAGGCAGTTATATCTTCTGTGGATTTGAAGCCAGCCTGGACTACATAGAGAGTTCCAGACTTGCCAGGGGTACATACACATAGATAGATAGATAGATAGATAGATAGATAGATAGATAGATAGATAGATAGATAGATATAATAAAGGCTGTTCTCATGACACATACAGGACATACGTTGAGTACATTCACTCATTAACCCGTAATAGATAGATAGGTAGATAGATAGATAGATAGATAGATAGATAGATAGATAGATAGATAGAATAAAGGCTGTTCTCATGACACATACAGGATATACGGTGAGTACATTCACTCATGAACCCATAATAGATAGATAGATAGATAGATAGATAGATAGATAGATAGATAGATAGATAGATAGATAAATATAGATGGATGATAGATGATAGATAGACAGATAGATAGATAAGGTGTTCTCATGACACTTCCATGCACATACAGGACATGCTCTGAGCACATTCATTCATTAACCCATCCTGTACCCGCTTCCTCCCTCCAGTCCCCTGTCTCTCCCCAAGTCGTCTCCCTTCTACTCTTGTTGGTTTTCAAGATTACACATACGACAGCAAGTGTGTGGTGTTTGTCTTTCTGGGTTTGATTTCTCCTACTTAACACAATGATCCCCGGTTTCATCCATTTTTCCTGCCAACGGCATGATTTTTTCCCCTTTAAGGATGGACAAAACTTTATTTTTAAATCTACATGTCTGTTGGTGAGTACCTGGGCTGGTTCTCTTCCGTGCCACAGTAAGCGTGGCTGAGCACACATCTCTGTAGCACTCTGACTTCGGGCCTTTCAGTTACACACCTTGGAGGGCTCCAGGTGGATTACACAGAGGTTCTGATGTTCGTCTTTTTTCAACCGTGGCACTGATTTCTGCAGGGGCTGCATCAATATGTGCCCCCAGCGTTGATGTACACAGGTTCCTTTCTCATTCTCCTCACCAGCACGTGTTCACTGCTTACTGGATGACAGCCGCTCTGACTGGTAGGAGAGGGAATCTAGATGCCGCTTTGGTTTGCATATGCCTGATTACTAAGAATGGCCAATGTTTTTACCATGTACCTATTGGCCATCAATACTTCGTTGAGGTGTCTATTCTATTTTAGTTGCCTACTTCTAAACAATTGATTCTTTTTTGCAGTTTAACTTTTATAATATATTTACTATATATTATATTGTATATATTGTACTATATCATATTATATATCTATATTAATCCCAGAACTAGGGAGGCAGAGGCAGTTATATCTCTGTGAGTTCGAGGCCAGCCTGGACTGCAGAGAGAGTTCCAGGCTGGCCAGGGCTGCGTAGTGAGACCTGGTCTGACATACACACATAAATAAATAAATAAATAAATAAATAAATAAATAAATAAATAAATAAATAAATAAATAAATAAGTAAGTAAGTAAATAAATAAATAAATAAATAATAATAATAAATAATAGATAGATGGATAAATAAATAAATAAATAAATAGTTTTATCATAACACTTTCATATATACATAGTTTGTCAGATGAATAGCTGGCAAATATTTTTCTCCTGTTCTTTAGGCAGGCTCTAATGTACTCTAAAATGTCAGTTAGAGATATTGTTTTATTCTGTCCCTTGAGTCTTTGATTTAGGATGACAGGACCAACCTTTGGGCATGTATTACTTCATACAATTTTCATTTCTCTGAGAAAAAAAACAAACTTCGCAACAGACTATATTATAGCTGTAGTCATTATGTTATATGTGTAGGGGGCGGTATGTGCACATGAGTACAGTGCCCTCAGAGACCAGAAAGTGTCTGATCCCCTGGAACTGGAGTTACAGACAATTGTGAGTCCCTGAATCAATGCTGAGACCCACACTCTGGTCTCCTATGACAGCAGTACACCCTCTTAACCACTGAGCCATCTCTCCAGCCCCTAACTAAAAGTTTCTACTTTAATCAACATTTCTCAGGCCCCTTTCTCCTGTAGCCTACAGTAAACATTTTTCTTGTATTCTATGCACTCAAACTTTAAAAAAAAAATATGCCTAATAAGTAAGAAAATGTGGCTTAGTTTTTCTGTGCCTGACTATTTTACTTAATATTAATGTTCTTTAGTCTCATTTATGTTATTCCAAATGATAATTCGTGCTATTCTAAATGGTTAGAATTTCTTTTCCTTTTTGAGGATGTAAAGCATCCCCATAGAAAATATTATTTATTATACTTTTTACCCATTCATGTATTAGTGGAACTCAGGTTAGGTAGGAAATGAAATAAGTACGTCTTGGCTATTGTGAATACATTTGCAGTGCATACAAGGTGCAGGTATTTCTCTTTGGCACACTGGTTTCGTTTCGTACAGGTAGCTAACCTGTCAGGGTCTTCAGTCCGGTGGGCTGACAGACCTCATGCTGACTTTACTTCTAGCCTTGCAAGCAGCTTCCATGCTGCTTTCTGTAAGGTCCGTTCTAATTTGCACTGTCATCAATTACTATATTCTTTTTCTCCTGATTCCAGTATCCTTTTTTCTCAGATGTTAAGTTAATGAGTATGAGCATCTAAGGAATATTGTCACTGAGGAAATAATATCCTCATGCCAAATAATAATAAGAGTGCATCAGGTCATTTGGCGAAAGACAAAGCCCATTTAAGGTGTATGAGAGGGAGAGGTGGTGGAGTACCTCTGTGATCCAGCAGTTGTGGAGGCAGGGGAATCAAGGTCATCCTCAGCTACGTAGTTTGAGGCTAGCCTGAGCTACAGGAGACTCTATCTCTAAAAAAGAAAAGAAAGAAAGAAATTCAGTTAGTATACACCTCAGTTTTGAAAACCATCAATGTTAATTTGCAGGTGAAAAGTTTTTGGCTGCTGCAGCTATGGGTAACATTGAAAAATCTTTGTACTATAATAATTAGCCCAAATAAAATATAAATTATGTATTAATACAAGATATCATACAAAAAGATGTCCTTGTAAATTTTTATTCAAAAATGTTTTATTTTTAAATATAGGCTATTAAGTTGAAATGTTAGAATTTTTATTATTTAACTGTACTTTTTTTTCACTTAAGTTCTTTCAGGGTTTTTTTTGAGAATTTCCTACGTGCATACTGTATTTCCATCATTTCCACCCCTCCCTGTTCCCTGTCCAATTCTCTTATTTAGGCAACCATATTACTGGGATTTCTTGAGACACCTTCCCAGTCATGTCCAGAAGACATGCTCTCTCAGCAGGTGTCCTGGTTCTAAATCTCTTAAAATCTTTCTGCTCCTCTTCCATGTTTTCCCTTGGGGTGTAGGGTTACGCTGTAGGTGTATCAGTTAGGGCTGCACCCCATGGTCAGTTGTCTGCATTTTAGCCAATTTTGGATTTCTGTAGTGATCTCCATCTGCTGCAGAAAGACGTTTCTTTGCTAAGGGTGAGAGATACACAGCCCTATGGGTGTAAGTATTTTGAAGACAGTCAGAAATTATATTTGTTTAGAAAAGTGGCAGGGCTAGGTTCTCCTCCAGAGTCTAGGACCTCCCTGGTCATGGATACTTAGCTAGGTGTGCAGTACCATACATGAATTCACTCCTATTGAACAGACTTACAGTCCAACTAGACAGCTCTTGGTTATTAATTTGAAATGTAATTTTTAGATGTCTATACCTTTTAAAAATGATCTTGCAACTGGGCAGTGGTGATACACTCCTTTAATCCCAGCACTCGGCAGGCAGAGGCAGGTGAATCTCTGTGAGTTCAAGGCCAGCCTGGTTTACAGAGTGAGTTCTAGGACAGCCAGAGCTGTTACACAGAGAAACCCCGTCTCGAAAAACCCAAAGTAAAATAAAATAAAAATGATCTTGTTGTGTCTTGAAGCATTCCTCAAATCCCCCATACATCTCCTTCAATTACCAACTACCAAATATTTGCTCACTGTTCAGTGTAATCTAGATCCAAATAATGAACTCAGTGCAATAGTGTTAAGTCTAGTAGTTTCCATAATTGTATTGAATTAAATGTTTTCACATGTGTTAAGAAAAATAAAATGATATTTGTTTACATAGTATTGTATTCTGGGATTCCTTTTCTCTCTTGGCTAGCGAGTAAACTAATGTGTTTTAAGTTTTTGTGACTAATACTGGAACAATGCAAACTAAAAGTTCAATATAAAAAAAAGAAGCACCAACTCAGTACTCATTTTAGCAATGAAATAGATTGATTAAAGTATGAATATGTTTATGTCGCATATGATGGCTTTTAAGTACTTTCATATGAACTGGGAAGGCAGAGAATATTGTGGCTTGCCATGTTGTACTCTGTACTTTGCTGAAGGGGTCTAGAGCTGAACTTAGACTCTTTGAAGGATATGTATACATCCTTGTAACTCATAGGCCTGCTTTATCAGTATGGCCCAGAATTCTTTCTCAGTCTTAAAATGTCACCAACCTCCATTTCTTTCCTGTCCATTATCAGAGCTTTTCTGGGTTTTGTTTTTCATTTGGGGTCTTGTTCTATCATGTTACATTTTTTGAGGTGCCACAGTCCTTTGGGTCTTCATATCCCTTAGTGTTTTCTGTGAGTTTGAAGATACGCAAACACTTTGGCTTTTATAGGTACTCTTTGAGGGTAGATGCTTAAGGGCCAAGTGAAGATGATGTGGGACAGCCCAAGTGTGCATGGTGTCTCTAACTGACTAAGGTGCTGCCTTTGCTCTGTTGTTGGATGAGGGGACCTGCTGGACTCCATTATCCAGTGAGACCGAAGGCAGAACTATGTGTGCATCGGATAGAACTACTGGCTGGGACTGAGGTCCACTGGACAGGTGTTCACAGACATTCGCTCTGGGCAGGCAGTTCTGCTATTGGGTTACAAACTGGGCACAGATGTTAGGTATAGAGTCATCCCTAAGGCGAGTCTTATAAAATCCAGTTGAAATTTGCTTTGTATCCAGCAAGTCCAGGCCCTGTCCTCTCTGTGTGGAGGTGGCACCTCTGTGTAGGTGTAGCTATTGGACACTGCATTAAGCAGAGCCACTGCTCAAGTTCCAGGTCAAAGTCTGGCCACTGTGCTTCTCCAAAGTGTTCAGACAGGAGTCTCCCTGTGAGCATGTGGTCACTTCATGCATCTTTGTTGTGAATAGAGAGGCTGTTCTCCTCATAAGCCAGGCCTGTTTACTTACTATCCTTCTCTGAAATGTGAGAAGTCTCTCCCCTAAGACATGAGAGACAGATAGGATTTATTTTGTTTTTATTGGCATGTGCCAAGCTCTGGGTACCGTCCTCATTTCTAGCATTCCTGTTCTTGGCATTGTGTTGGCAATCTATTGGCTGTAAATGCCTACATTCATTCCTAGGTTCTTTCTTTACAGCACAATATGGTTTTAGTTACAAGTAAAAATGAAATTTAATTTCATATCATACTATCTTACGATATAAAACTGCTATAACTAAAACCATTTGCTGAGGTAGGAATGATCTCTTTAAATATGAAGTTGTGGGGAAAAAAGAGTGTCCACATGGAGAAAAATGAAATTAGACACTTACCCCACATCCAAAAATCAGCCTAAATGAATTGCAGGGTTAAATATATGACGACCAATGTAAACATATTGGAAAAATATACGGGAAAAATTCCATGGTTTGGGGCTGGGCCTGATTTGGGAGGCATGACACCAAATCACAGGCAACTAAGCAAACACAGTCAAGTAAGATTATATCAAACCAAAAATGCCTTGTACAGTGAAGGAGAGAAGTAATCCAATGAAGCAAAAGGGAAAAAATGCAAACTTTACATCTTTACAAACTGAAAAAAAAAAACCAACATTAAAACATATCCCTAGTGGGTATGTGTATACCTTTTGACAAATATCTGTTCGAATACTTTGCCCATATTTTAATTTTTATTTTCCTGCTATAGATTGAGTTCTTCATATGTCTGACTAGCAGGCCCTCCTCAAAAAATAACAAAACTTGGGAATACATAAAGATACACATTAGAATTATAGAAAACAACATGCATGAATCTCACATACAAAATGTAAGTCAAAGAAGCCAGATGCAAATGTCAATCAGAGCATATTGGTAAATGTGGATGCCTGATCGTCAGATTAGCTTGGCTATCCATAGAGGTATGTTGATTGGGAGGAGGTACGAAAGACATCCAAGCTGATGGTCAAGTTTTGCTTGACCAGAGCTTTGGTTGCATAAACTTCTTCACGCAGCAAAATCACATAGACCTTTAGACTTTAGATTTGCATATGCTTCCACAATGACTTTGGCAAAGCTCAAGAAACAAACTGTACCAGAGTAGATATTGTAGAGAAAACACCAATAATGTAGACACACACACACACACACACACACACACACACACACACACACACATTTTGCTTTGTTTATCTTTAGACAGGACCCTGCTACATAGCCCAGGATGGCCTCAAACTCATAGTCCTCCTTGCCAGCCCCATCAGGGCTGGGTTTTGTTTTCTGTCCCCTAACCTAGATATATTTAAAATATGATAGATCTTGTTGTGAGCAATAGATAAAGAATTAGTTGTAAGCTTCAAAGGATCACTTATGGCATGTAATAGTAAGCCTGGCACTTAAATGATGTCATCCTTGGATATCTGTAAGGCAAGACAAGGCTCTGAGAGAGCAAGTGTTTGAGGTCACAGGTCACAGTAGCAGATATGAGTGTAATGGAGTTGTCTGATGCTTCTAAGTACCCTAAAAACTCAGACAAAGAAAATGATGAGTTCATATTTCACAATTTAATATTTGTGGCCTGAATAGAATACAGATATTTTTGTCTTAAAATAATTATCTGTCTCATTGAGCCTCAAATCTGAGCTTTCTAAAAATTCAAACCATAGTTTTGTTATACCCACTGGCAATTTCATGTGGCCCCAGGAAACATTTTATTTTAAGTTCTGTAAGATAACCCATAGGGACCCTGAGAAGTCTTAGTCAAAGGTATCTAACAGGAACCAAACATATTCCCAGAGCAAGCTCCCCAGGTAGGTCAGAGCAGGCTCTCTCCTTTCCCAGATGACCTGGAAGGTGAATCAGTTCACAGTATTTAAGACATGCAAATGGAATCAGACAGCTTCCTCCATCCACACCTCCAGCAATTCCCTGCCAGGGCAGCCGACCGACCTCCCGAGACAGTCCTGCTGCCTTGTCATCACTTGATGACCTTTGGACACAGAAAGTGAGCATCATTCCACCAGGTAAGAGCCGACTGAGATAAAACAAAACAACAAAACTCCTCTGTGGATAATCGCCTATCAATCAACTTGTACTTCTTTTAGGAAAATTGAAGGTCTATAAATTAGAGAAATTTCTATGAAAAAGCTGATCATTTTTATATCACAACTTCTCTGAATATGATTCCACCACTACCTCTTACTATATCATCAGCTGGGCACAAGACAAAATATGTGCTTTCTGCTTAATGGGCTTGTTTACATATTGGAATAGCAACTGCTATAAATTACTATTTCTAAAGTTGTTCAAGTATCTTCAGTCTAACTCAGAATATTGACAATAGACTGATAGTACAAAAATGTCAACCCAGCTACGTCAGAGGCAAAGGCAGGGGACATTAGGGAAGTGGGAGGAAATGGGGTTAAGGCCAATAAAGATTTAGACTGGATGAGAAAAAGCTTTGATTTTCAAACCTGAGCTCTGGACTCTATTGAGAGAGCACTTTGATTTCAATATATGGAGAGGTGTCTCACCCCATACTGGCGGCATATATATTTTGCCTATATATTTTGAAAATGACATAGGCTCTATTTAAACAGTTTCTGGCAAACTGCAAAGTAACTTGTTGAAAGCCCAGACTCTGCATCTTGGAAAATGTGATACCTAACACCAGGCCAAGTACTGAGCAGATCCCCATACATGCCCCTGAGATGACTGTCCCTCGTTGTCAGCTTGACTGGATTTAGAGTCACCTAAAAGACTGATGCCATTTCCTTTGTCTCTGGGTGTATGTTGACGTTAGCGACTCCTCCCTGCCTTGTCTTGCTCTTGTTGATGGATCCTATCTTCTAAAATTTCATACCCAAGTCAAGCATTTTGGTGACAGACATGGTACAGTAACTAAGACAATTTTCTAATAAATCATTTGCCATCAATAACCTAAAACGTTTACACTGTCATTGAAATATCTGATTGAAGGAAAAACGCATGGTTATATAGAGTGAGTTCTCCCACTTCACGAGTGTCTCAAAGCCATCCTTCATTGCTCCTGAGTACACTTCCCCCATCTAGATAGACTCAACCTCCTCCACACGTCTTCTGTCGGCACCACCATGAAGCCTGTCTGCTATCTCTCCCAGCCAGTCAGTACCACCAGTGGCCAGAATTCCACTTTCTCCAAGCATCAACTTTACAAATCGCGGATAATAGAATTGCTATAAATGAAGCCATGTAATTAATATCTGTGGAATTCAAAGAAGCCACTTAAATCACTGAGGTGGGAGATGGTGGCTGCCAATCCGAGAAAGAACGCCCGTTGAGGATGGAATGCAGAGCAGTGTCGGAGTTAACTGCTCTGCACCCCAACATTGTATTTGTCTCCTTTATTTTTTGGCCTGAGTCTAAGCTGGCCTTTCTCTCACAGCGTCTAGGAACTAAAATTACAAACTCATAGAAATTGGAAATAATATACACAACCAAAAAAATCTGCCTTTTAAATTCTATCTAAATTCAGTTAATGAGCCATTCTGGGGGGAAGCAGGATCCGAACACACTAGAGATCTGAATAATGAAGTTGACTGGAAATTGAAGCCAAGGTGAGCTAGGGATTCAGGCTGCAACAGAAAACACAGCAGGAGGAAATTCCTCCTCAGTTCACGTCAGGTGTCATGACTTAATTCCATCAACTGAGAGAAAAGGCAGGCAGGTCCCCACCTCTCATGCCTAAGGAACTACAATATTTAATCTCACTTGCCAACTTGATCAGATCTAGAATCCCCTAGAAGACAGAACTTCTAGGCACACCTATGAGGGATTGTTTACACTAAGGCTAGCCTCTGAGAATGTCTTGCTTGGATTAAGTGATGTGTGTTTCACATTACATGTGTTCCTCAATAGAGGACGTTTACCCAACAGTGTTGGTAGAATGATTTTTTTTTTTAAGTTAAAAAAGGCTCTTAAGAAAAATTAACAATGGAATTAATACTAAAGGTGTGTGAGGGTGAATCAGCAATGGAAAGAAAATGAGATTCAGAAAATCTATAGGATATTAAGAAGGAAATGTGTTAATAATGAGAGTAAAAATAAAACTGCTCTGTCCTTTAAAACAACATTGAAATGTTTATGAGTGGACTTGCTTCAACACATAGAAAGCAAATGCATGGGACTGCTTCCCACTTGACTCCATGGAGAATTAAGAGCAAGAGAACTTGGTAGGTGTGCCCTCTCTCCCCTCCTCTGTCTCCTCCCTTCCTCCTTCTCCTCTCCCTCCCTTTCCTCCTCCTCAGTTCTTTGAAATGCCATTTAGATAAGCTGCTTCTTGGCGTTAGTTTTCTGGTGAAAGCCATGACTCTGCAGACAACATGGAGCTGCAGACACATGTTCTGAGCCTGCCTCCTATTTCTGTCCCCTCCCTTAGCTGTGTGTGGTCCCTGCTTCTGAACACAACTTGAGCAGACATGTCCAATCACACAAGAGTGACTCACTTCATCCTCAGGGGCTTCTCAGATGTCCCACAGCTGAGATGGGTGGTCATCCCGTTTTTCTTGCTTGTCTACACATTTGGCCTCCTGGGGAACAGCTCCATCATCATAGCAGTGATGAGAGACAGTAGGCTTCACTCCCCCATGTACTTCTTCCTGAAGAATTTATCTTTCCTGGACATGAGCTACACTTCAGCCACCATCCCCAAGGCCGTGCTTATATCCTTCACAGGCTCGGGAGGCATCTCCTATCTCGAATGTGTAGCCCAGCTTTACATATTTATCACACTTTCATCTACTGAATGCTTCCTGCTCACGGCCATGGCTTATGACCGGTTCCTGGCCATCCTCAGACCACTGCTCTATGGCACCATCATGAGCCAGAAATGCTGTGTTGAGCTGGTGGTCACTGCCTGGGTGAGTGGGGCCATCTATTCAGCCTTCCACACTTTCAACACCTTCTCCCTCCCCTACTGTGGACCCAATGTTGTTGAACACTTCTTCTGTGACATCCCTCCAGTCATGAGACTGTCCTGCACTGATTACCGTCTCCATGAGGAGGTGGGCTTTGCTGTCAGCAGCTGCATTGTCATGAGCTCCTTTGCCCTCACGGTCCTCTCCTATGTGGGCATCGTGTCCACAGTTGTCCGCATCCCCTCAGTGGATGGCAGGTGGAAGGCCTTTTCTACCTGTTCCTCTCACCTGACCACAGTCGTCTTGTTCTATGGAACTGGAAGCTTCATGTACCTGAGGCCAGCCTCTCGGTACTCTCCCATCCAGGGTCGCCTGGCATCTGTTTTCTACTCTGTCCTCACTCCTTCTTTGAATCCAGTTGTCTATTGTCTGAGGAACAAAGACATGAAGTTTGCTCTGCAGAAACTTTATTGTGGAAGAAAGTCCTGAGTCCTACAAGACTGCAGTGTGTGACTCTTAGGGTCTGATGGCTGTTACTGGAGCCAAGTGTTACACACACACACACACACACACACACACACACACACACACACCCCATACCCCCTTTCCCTTCCTGTGACACTTGGCATTGCTGATCATGCCAGTTGCTGAACCTGCAGGAGGTCACCGCAGTCCCTGCAGTGACCTTTCAACTCCAGGGGATTCTATACCCTCTTCTGGCCTCCATGGGCATCCTGACCTATGTGCACTTATCTACATGCAGATATACACATCAAAAGTAGCATTTCAAAAATTCAACTATGTGTCTCAGAATGTCCTAAGAAATTACAGACTAAATGGCTTAAATCAAGTGAAAACAATTATACCTAGATAGATTCTTGAGACAGAAAGACAAACAAGCCAACAAAGAAATACATGTGTCTGCCACCAGAGACCTCTGACCTGTATTCAGCTGATGAAGATGTTCGGTGATTGGTGTTCAACCATATGCTGACCTGCCTTCTAACTCCCCAGTCTTGTACTAGAGGGTGACCTAGACAGTTCCTTCAGTCTTGTTCTCATCTCAGTTTGCAGAACCTGAATTTATACACGAGGAAATGGCCAGCCAGCAGGGCCTGTTTGACTCCCTCTTCCCAGGCTCTAGGAGAACTCTCAGGAGCACCGTTTTTATTGAGTGGCTGCGAAGTCCTCACATGGAATAGACTTTCTCCCCTAACCAGATCCTGTATCGCTCCCCCTATTTCACTGTGAATAATGTGCTATTGTGGGATTTCCACTGGATGTCTTCTACTGATCATAAGAGTGATTTTACTATGTCAGTCCTAAGCATCTTCACCCAGTTCTCAAATGTACCTTTTGGGTTTTACATACTTCAGGAACAGTGTTTCTCACTGCCAATGACAGACACTGTCTCTCTGACAAGCTCTGCAATGTGATTTTATCACAGGCCTTCGACTCTTGGTTCAGGGCTTTGCCTTTGTGTGTATGTATTTATAATCAGATACTGTCCACTCCTCCATGAAGTATTTAAGTTCCTTTATAATTAAAAATTTACTCAAATCAATTTATGAGAAATGTGGTCTCATCCCGTATACTTCAGGGATTGTTCTATAGTGCTGTTTTAACTCCTCCTTTTCCTGCCTCTGCTTCCCAAGTGCTGGGATTATAAGAAAGACTCACAAGGGTTTAGTGGTCAGTAAGAATTCTGAGTCCTGTTTCTTACTTTGTAACAATCATGGCACCCCCAACTCAGTATATTGGGGTACTTATCAAATTTTGTTTCTCAAAACTTACATTAGTGTTGGGTGCTGTGAACTCAAGTCAAACATCTAAAATCTAACATTTAAAATAAATAAAAATTAACTTTCTTAAGCTGGGTGGTGGTGGGTATGCCTTTAATCCCAGCACTGGGGAGGCAGAGGAAGACAGATCTCTGTGAGTTTAAGGCCAGCCTGATCTACAGAGTGAGTTCCAGGACACACAAGGCTACACAGAGAAACCCTGTCTCAAAAAGAAAAGAAGTAGAAAAGGAAAAGAAAAAGAAAAATAACTTTCATCTCAAAAAAAGATGTGATCATAATTTGTGATTATAAATATTTATAATGTTCGAGTATTTCCCTCTCTTAAATATTCATCAAGTTATACAGAAACAAAAAGTTTTCTCATGCAGTCCATACAAAAGAATCAAATATACATGAAGAATGTGAAGGTTCACAATTTATTTTTAGTGCTTTTCTGATAGGGAGTGTTTTATTTAATGCGGCATGATGTAGAATGGATATTATTTTGTGTATCTACATTACATAAAAAGTGGTGATACAGTGTTATTTTTACATTGGCCTAAGTTTTTTAAAAGATGCATTTTAGAAACTCAAGAACAGAGTTTTAAAAAATAAGTGTAACTAATACGCTAAAACAAAAAAATGAAAATAAAAAATAGAAGACAGAAAATGGTGAGAAATGGAAAAACAATTATAAAACATTTACAAATGCGATAGTCAAATCTAATTCTGTCAATAATTATTTTAAGTATAAATTATTAAAATATACCATTAAAAGACAGAGCCTTGCATAATTGCTCATGCTCATTGCTCTAGCATTTCAGAGGGAAGGATGAATAGACCTCTATGAGTTTGAGACTAGCCTGGTTTATATAACAAATTCTAGGCCATTCAGGGATACACAGTAAGACCTTGCCTTTAAAAATGATAGCTTAGATTTTTTTTAAGATACAACTATATTCTATCTATAATTCCATTTAAATAAATATATAGATACACACAAACTAAAAGTTAAGAAATTGAGAAATGTTGGGGCCAGCAAGATGGCTCAGATGGTTAAGGCCACCATCCACAGATACACACATCCACACAGATGCAAACATGCATGCACACATACATGCACACCACACACATACACATGAAAGAGAAAAACAAAAACAGAAACATGTTGCGATACTATCATAGACTCACTTTTCTAGAAAACCATGAAGGATATAAATGCCCCTATGTTCCTTGCTGATAGCATTTTTCTTCCCCATTTTTCTGGTTCATGAGGTCTGGAGGAACATGTTAATTTAGATTCATTTCTTTTTTTTGTTTTTGTTTGTTTGTTTTCTTTTTATTTATTTATTTATTAATGTTATAATTTGATTTAATTTTACGTATCAGCCAAGGATTCCCCTTGGCTGCCCCTCCCCCCGTCCTCCCCCCAGCCCACCCCCCATTCCCATCTCCTCCAGGGCAAGGACTCCCCTGGGGATTCAGCTCAACCTGGTAGATTCAGTCCAGGCAGGTCCAGTCCCCTCCTCCCAGGCTGAGCAAAGTGTCCCTGCGTAGGCCCCAGGTTCCAAACAGCCAGCTCATGCACTAAGGATAGGTCCCGGTCCCACTGCCTGGATGCCTCCCAAACAGTTCAAGCTAATCAGCTGTCTCACTTATCCAGAGGGCCTAATCCAGTTGGGGGCTCCTCAGCTCCCAATGTTCCTCAGCTCCCAAAGTTCCTCACATGAACTTCATGTGTTTCCACTAGTTTGGCTATTTGCAGGCAAATGGATGGATCTAGAAAAAATCATCCTGAGTGAGGTAACCCAGACTCAGAAAGACAAACATGGTATGTACTCACTCATAGGAGGATACTAGATGTAAAATAAAGGGTGACTAGACTGCTACTCACAACTCCATGGAGGCTACCTAGAAAACAGGACCCTAAGAAAGACACAGGGATTGCCCAATGACAGAGAAATGGATGAGATCTACATGAGCAAACTGGACTCGAACGGGGGGGGGGGGGGAGATGAAGGGCAAGGATCGAGGGAAAGAGAGCTTAGGGGAGCAGGAGATCCCAGCTGTAACAAAAACAGAGAGGGGCCAGGTGGTGGTGGCTCACGCCTGTAATCCCAGCACTCGGGAGGCAGAGGCAGGCAGATCTCTGTGAGTTCGAGGCCAGCCTGGTCTACAGAGCTAGTCCAGGACAGGCTCCAAAGCTACAGAGAAACCCTGTCTCAAAAAAAAAAGAACAGTGAGGGAGAACAAGGAAAAAGCAAAGTGCTAGAGAGGTCCCCAGAAATCCACAAAGATACCTCCACAATAGACTACTGGCAATGGTTGAGAGAAAGCCCGAACTGACCTACCTACTCCGGTGATAGGATGGCCAAACACCCTAACGGTCGTGCTAGAAATCTCATCCAGTGACTGATGGAATTGGATGCAGAGATCACAGCCAAGCCCCAGGTGGAGCTCCGGGAATCCAATCGGCGAGAAAGAGGAGGGATTGTATGAGCGAGAATTGTTGAGACCAAGATTGGAAAAAGCACAGGGACAAATAGATTCATTTTTATCAAATCTCTGCCTCAAAGACAAACATTATCTGACTTTATTTAACCTTTGCTGCTCAACACTTAAAGAACAGTATCTCAGGGAGAAATACAAACTTTCTACCTTAAATAATTCACAAGAACTTTTTGTTTTAATTAGCATACTCACTGTCCTTTCCCCTCTGAGAAGTGGCCCCATCTTTCAAGGCTACATTTTGCATCTCAGTTTCATGAACAAATAAGACAATTGAGATTCATGCAGGTCGTTTAGTACACAGACCCGTGTGAAATGACCATGGAACAAAAACGCATCCTGAGCATTCTTTCTGTACCTTTCCTCTTACTGTTCCCAGGCTTGGGTACAGCTCCTTGCATTCACATTGAACCATGTCACACAGGGACCCTGTGGTGACCTGGTACTCTAAGAATGATGCTCAGAGTCTGAAAGGCAGCACAGAAGCCCACAAGGACTGTGCCTGGTCCTGCTCTGAGGCTCAAACAATATAAGTGGCCTGTTCCACATGGAAACATTTGTCACCCTAAGGGAAAGTTCAGCAGAAGCCACATCTCCATTCACCAGGAACCCTATCTTCAAAGCAGAGAAGGAAAGACGGGTTTCATGGCAGGTGAGTTCCTCCAAAGTCCTGATCTTGAGATGTTGCTGATGGAGGTGTGACTAGCAAACACCTGTAACTGTGAGACCTAGATGAATGTTTAACTTTATTCATGGAGAACTCCAACTCCTTTCTCATATCTTACATTCTTTTGGTCAAATACATAATTATCTCACTTTATAAAAATGAATACATGGCTCAACTCCCACATGGCAATTCACAACCATGTGCAAGTCCAATGCCTCGTCTGACCTCTACAGGCTTATGCATGCACATGGTGCCCATACACATACAATTAACTAATTTTAAAATCATTTTTAAAGGTGGGCAAGATGTATTAATAGACATGTCTTACAAAAACATTGAAAATGAACATCTTCATACATAAACAAAGTAGGCCAGACTCAGAAAAAAAAACAAATATTGTGTGTTTTTCCTTGGAAGTAAAAACAATTTCATATGTAAGGTTTTATTTTTATTTACATGTTCTGAATGAGTGTATGCTCCGTGTTTGTGTGTGTGTGTGTGTGTGTGTGTGTGTGTGTGTGTGTGTGTGTGTCCATGAAGGACAGAAGATGGCATTGGATCCTCCGGAAATGAGGTTACGGGAGGTTGTAAGCTGCCCAACATATTATTGATTGGGTCATCTAAAAGAGCAGCAAGTGCTTTTAGACACTGAAAATAGTGGGGAAATGTTTAGAGAAAGTAACAGGACTTTGGCAAGAGAAAGGCAGAGCAAACAAGAGAAATAGGGGTGATGTAATTATTTTCAAATATATCACATTTGAATGAAAATACTATGAAAGCACTTTGAATAATGAATAAATCTTTATTGTAAGAAGGAATTGGCATTACCTTTTTGAGGAGACGTTTTATATGGTTTTATGTGTATGGTATAAAATATAAACTGGCCAAATTTGGGGGTGTGGCTATACAAATGGTAAGCCTTTAACATTAGCAAGTGTCAGGAAAATGCAAACTAAAATCACAATAAGTTACCATTTGTATGAGTGAATTTGTCAGTAACAGAAAAGTTGACAAGTGTTACTGAGAATGTGAAGATGAGCAACCCTTTTTTTTTGTTTTGTTTTGTTTTGTTTTGTTTTGTTTTTCGAGACAAGGTTTCTCTGTGTAGCTTTGTGCCTTTCCTGGAACTCACTTCGTAGCCCAGGCTGGCCTCGAACTCACAGAGATCCGCCTGGCTCTGCCTCCCGAGTGCTGAGGTTAAAGGCGTGCGCCACCACCGCCCAGCCGAGCAACCCATTTTTAAAAGGAGCTAAAAATGGACAGATGTTCATTATGGAAAATGTGAAGATCTCTCAAAAAGATTAAAATGCAACTACTGTAACAATTGGCAAGTCCAATTGTGAACATATAAATAAAGGATTTCAGGTCAATGTGCCCGAGATTCCTGCACTGCTATAGTTATTGAAGAACTATCCATAGGGGTCAAGGTATGACAATTACTTGTGTTCATCCATGGGTGTATGAAAAGGAGACGTGAATATCCACAATGAAATACATCTCAAAAATAGCAAAACCTTGTTACTTTAGACGACATAAATAAACCTGAAGGACGTCATGCTAAATGGAATAGCCAGGTAGAGAAAGAAACACACTTCATGATGTCGCAGGTTTAGTGGGAAAAGTCTAGGAATAAAGTGATAAGGACAGTCAGCCTTGTTCTATCAACGATTGGTACCCTTTACTGTCACTCAAGATATTCTATCCAATCATGGAGGAGACTTGGATCTGTCCAATCAGACCCATGCTCTGAGGCGGGGTGTACTTTCCCGATCTGTCTCCGGCTCCGCCATGTTGCTTCCGGTTTCCGCCGAGGTGGGCCCTGGTATCTTTGGCCCTACGTTCTCCTTCTGGTGAAAGCCACACAGAAGCTGACGTCCAGCACCAAGGTGAGTGCAGCCTCTGGGGAACCGGCGGGAGCTGGCCGGGGTCGGTCCTCAGCTCTTCGGCTGTTCCGGGTGCCGACGGCGCTGGGCTGGGAACCTGTGCGGGGCTGAGCTCACTGCCTATCTCTCTCCATTCTGGAAGCTGTGCTCAGCCTGGCCCTGTTCCTGAGTCCATCTCCTGCGGCTCCTGAGCTTAGTCCTCCCTCCACCAGGTTGTGGTGTGTGTCCCCACGCCGCAGTTCAAAAGGACATTGCAGACTGTCTGTATGATGTTTCATTGTAAGGGCTTCACCGGAGAGGAAGGCATTGAGGAGTCAGTCCCTTGACCGATTAGTAAGGGAAAAGCTGGTGGGAAGGATGTTGACTGAGAAGCGATGGCTGGACCCCTAGGTGAGGGACCAGCGACTTTGGGGTGTTAATCAGCTAGACCACAGTTACCAGAGACTTAGCCATCACTGCGTTCTTGCTTCATTGCTAAGGGCATCTCTTCAGACCTGTTGTGTCTGGAGGAAAGAGCTATGACACAGCGATAGTTCACAGAGGAGCCGAGCTGTCTGTCTTATTGTGGTTTCAGCTCCTTTGGACCCACACTCAGAACTGTGGCTTCCTGGAGCCTATGCTAGTTTTACTTCTAGTGTTCTGAATAACCAAATACTCTTTTTTAAAAAAACAGTATAGAAGCGGTGTGTAGGGACACAAAGTTACCATCTCAGCCAGTTCTCCTGGGATAACATTTTAAAAACTGTACAGATCTCATTTGTTGTAGCTACACTAGCTAGAGCAAGTGAATTTGTGAGAGGGAGCTACGCCAAGGCCTGACTGCAGGGAGACGAGCCATTGTGAAATATCACTGCAAAAGTCCTACAGTGAATTTGCCAGTGTAGTCTTGAGAGGAAACCATCTAGATTGGAGGAGACACACTTTCTGTGAAATTTAAATATGTAAAACACAATCTACTAGTAGACAGTTCTGTATGGTGCATTTGTATTGAACCGTACCAAACTGACAGGAACCTAAGTAATATTGCCTTTGTAGCTTCCTATGATTTCTGTGACTCAATAATGTTCATTAAACACCCATCCTTAAAACATTGAATTATTTTAGAATAACATAGTTGCTAAGCAAGCAGCAGGTGTTTCCATTAACCTGTGTATAATTGAATGATGAATCTCTACCATTTAATAAAATGCCTGGTGCTCCTTCAACAAGATCTGTTGTGGCAGTTTTCAAGTATAATACACTATTTCCGCACAGGGAGACATTTTCGTTGTCTTAGCTTTCTCCCGGTCTTTGTGAATTGGGATCTGAAAGCAAGATCATATCTAGTGAGTTAATTTCTGTTGACCTTCTCTTCTAGCTGTGATTGCACAGTCCTCTCGTGTCTGAAAGAGCTAGGACAATGGACACTTCTGAGGTAAGTTGTATAGTTAGCCTCACCTTGTTTTATACTGTAGTTTAGGACTTTTGAAAATTGGAATGGAAGAATAAACCTAATGTAAGGTAGATACATGCAGATGAGAGCATGGGATGTGTTGACGGAGCCACATTATAAGGTCTTTTGTAGAGTGATTAAGTCACATGCAACGTGGTCTCTAGTTTTCCTGACACGGTCTGTTTGTTGTAGGGGTTGGATTGACTCAGAAAGTGCCAGCTTCTTATGCTGGCATGGACATGTGCATGATGTGGACAGAGCTTCATTCCCAGGCTGGAGATGAACACAGCTTTCAGTAATGTCAGTTCACAAGTGCTCAAGCTCAGATCGATTCACAGGGCTCTTCTTTGCTGGCTAAAGTTGTATAGTTCCAGAGAGCTGTAGGAAGACCCCACTTATGTCACATGAGACCTGGAATGTATGAAGACAACGTACTGTGGGTCCTTCACTTCTCTCCCTGCGTTTCCTCTGCTTGTGTGTGTATGTAGATCATAATAATGTCCCAACATAAGTTTCTAGTAATAATTTGTCTTTACAGTTTGCATTTTTTCTCCTACTCACTGTACTCTTGGTTCAGATTCTCAACATCCATCGCAGTCAGATGGAAACACTGTTCTCTGCCGGCTGCCTTACTTAAATCTTCTGCCATGCTGCAGAGTTGTGCCCATCATCTTCACGGGAAGGTCTTCATTTCAGTCCTGATATTGCTGCTGCTTTCTTAGCTCATTTTCTTAGTTCTTTTTCTCCTTGTCATAGCTTACCCTTTTCTTCTGCTCAGTTCCCCACTCATCCCACCTTAGAGGACTTCTGTAATCCAGCCCTTTGAGTTTTAGTGACTAGTTCTTGGTAGCATGAGCCACTTGTTAGCTTTCAGATTTTAAGTTTAACTCCTGTGTTGATATGCAAAGGCATATCAAGCTCTCCTTGACAAAATGGAAGTCATAGCCTCCATTTTTTCCTCGTATATGGTATTGACACTGATCTACCTTATGGCCTTGATGAGTGTGCTGGAAGGAGGGATTTCTTTTTTTTTCTGGACCGTTTTTTTTTTTTTTCCCTCCACTTCCGTTCCCTGTCCTTTGCTCCCTGAGGTCTAATGTTAGGAGTTGCAGTTCCTGCTGGCTTTGTTTGTTGTTCATTCTTGGTCCAGTGGCAGCATGTGATGCTGTGGATGGTGAGGAAGTGTGGCTGCCTAAAGACGAGTATGTACTTTCTTGCTCACACTGGAACTGTCCATCTCTGCTAGGCTGGAAGGGTCTGTTCCTCAGTGGTGATGCCTGAGTGCTGATGAGCTGTACTGCTACAAGTGGGTGCAGTGCAGGCCTTGGGAGTGAGTGGGAGAAAATAGAAGTTAGTGGGATACCATTAGTGTGGGAGTCCTGAGAAAGGCACACAGAGCACAAGTAAAAACAGGAGCTTGGATCTGAATAATGTACATATCTTGATTATATATTTTATAATCAAGGTTTGTAAATCATAAAGAATATATTTCTTGCTCAAAAATGTCTTGACATTACTTTAAACACAGGAAACAGGACCAGCTAGATTGCAGTCCTGACAGGGTTGGGGCAGGATTCTCTACAAAGGCTATAAGTACACTGGGTCAAGTTCAACAGCTTGCCTGATGTTTCCCATAGACAGAAGCCAGAGTATAGGAATCCGCAGGTAAAAGTGAGAAGAGTACCATGCACTCGTACCTTCATTGACGTACACAATGGCTCAGATTCATGGTCAGTAGCTAAGAAGGAATTCTGGATTCAAAAATTGAGGCCAAACACATTTGGGTAACAGGAGTGTTGACATATTATCTGGATGGCAGAAAGAGATAAAGGTATTTGTGTCTCCTGTCAAACCTCATCAGAAATGACCTCAGCAGAGGACTTTACAAGTAAAGTACCCGGCACTAGGAACTTTTAAGACAAGGTCTCACTAGGTGTCTTTGGTTGGCCTAGAACTTGCTCTGTAAACCATGCTGGTCTTGAACTCACAGACCACCTGCCTCTGCTTCCCGAGTGCTGGCCTTAAGGTAAGCACCACCACACTCAGCAGCTAGGACTGTTGTTTTGTTTCTGTTCCCATAGCCACATGCGCTACTGGCCTTTCTCTCTTATATTGATAAGGGGCAGTGCTTCTAGCAAAGGCCACACCCATGAGACTGTTCAGCTGGAGGGACTGATTTTATCCCAAGCACTTTGCTGCTTCTGACTCCAAGGCAATAGGTGGAAAAGGAGCTAGTGGTGGTTTTCCTGAGTAATCTAGATTACCAAGGGAAAATCCGACTAGTCTACAATGGCGATAAGGGGGGATATTCATTACTTTTGTACTGCTGTGACCAAATAAATACCTGAAGAACCCACTTAGGGGAGGGACATTTATTCTGGCTCATTGTTTCAGAGGTGTGAGTCCATCATGGCAGTGGTGGCAGGTTGGAGTGGCTCCATCAGTGGAGGTGTGAAGAGGAGCAGCTGTTCACACCATGGCAGACCTGGAACCTGAGAGAGAAGTGGGAAGGAACCAGGGGCAGGTATAATCTTCAAAGACACCCCATTTCTAGTCTACTTCCAGCAGCCAGACGCTACCACCTAAACCTTCCAAAGCCTTCAAAGTAGCACCACACACTTTGGATCACATGCTCAAAGCAGTAAGCCTGTAGGGAACATCCCATAGTCAAACCACAAAAGGAAGAGTATGTCTAGAGTACAGGAGATCACTCAGGGCATCTCTTAGTATAACTGTGCCCTCTTGTAGCCAAAACACTCCCATCAGGAAGGACTACAAATATTCCAGACACTTTAGTTATGACTGTGGGTCAGGAATGTTTTTGTGTATGTCCACATATATCAAGCAAATATTTTGGATGCTGATTTTTCTCTGTAATTTTTTTTTTAGGTATAGAATTAGGAAGTAAATATTTTTAGAAGTGACTGCATCTTTTTGTGCCTGCTGTTTCTTTGTCTTGGGATCTAATTTTATTGTATATGAATTCAAATTTCTCAGCTTTTATTATAGTTGTGTATTTATTGACTACTTCCTTTTATTTCCTTACTGAAAATTAAAAGTAGAACAGTTCAGACCCAGAAGTCAGTGTAAGCTGTGAAACTCGGTTCAGTGTGCATGTGTGGGTGTTCATGAACGTTTGTTTGTGGTGTTCCTGGTCCATCCTCAGGCTTGGATCTTCTCTAGCTGATGCAGTCTATTTCCTTGGATGTCAGAGCTATAGGTTATGTTTTGATAAACAACACCTCCAGCTTTGGTGGTTATATAAGCAAGGTGTATATCACATCTGTGACCATGATAGCTTCACAGAATGGCCTTCCTGGAGTTTGCTGATGAGTGTGGAAAAGAGCAGCAAACCAAGTGCCAGCTTGAAGGTCATCAGAAGTGCAGGTCTCTTCTGTAGATAATTCTTTAGGCAGCATTAGCTGGTCCTGATTGAGTTGAAATGAGGTGGGAATGGAGGTATATGTTCTGTTCACATAAACAGCACCGGAAATGAGTAGGCAGTGGTCACTGTGTCCTGGAATCCTCTTCCACACATATGCCAGCACATCCAAAATACCATCTTTTTAGTGCTTTGTGCGTATTGTCTTGTGTCTCAAAATGATGCCAGGAATTCATTTAACACCCATTATGACTACTCTTGTCTCAGATATCTGGCATTTATAGATGAATTTCAACCTACCCTGTACAAAGTATAATAGATTGGAGTATGTGTGGGAACATGGTAATGAGCTGAAGGGGTAAACCTTGAGAGGCATCATCTTCACTACAGTCTTGGAGTCTTGGGCAGGTATGGTGGATGGCCTTAACCCTGAAGATTGGACACCTTCCTAGATGAGGCTCTGATTCTGCGCCCTGGTCATTACTTCCCAAGCTCATGGCTCTAGTTAAGGAACTTCTTATTCTGTTTCCTAGGAAGTTTGGTCTTTGCTGATGATAAATAAAAGCCTTTCCGATGTATTATGCTCAGAGAATAAGCAGCCCTTTCCTTCTCTTTCTCATTCACAGTCTCAAATGCTGCTTTTTGTCTAAATCAGTTACTAGGCACCAGCTTAAAAAGGTCATCAGAGATGACAGGTCACTTCTGCAGATACTTCATAGGCAGCATCAATTAGTTGTTACTGAGTTGAAGTAAGGTGGGAATGGAGGTATATGTTTTGTTCTGGTCTATACATACTACCATAATTTGCTTGTGTTCGAAAAGAAATTAGGAAACAAGTTATCATGGGAAAACAGTTGTTTCCAGGTTAGCAAAACCACAGGAGAAAAGAAAATCTATTGTTTCCTTCAAAAATTGCCTATCTTCTTTCATGTCACATAGTTAACACATCAGCTCCCATATAATTGTTTATGTAAAAAGTTTGGAAACAAACTGGCATTTTTATCAAAAACAAAATAAATTAATGAAAATGCTATTCTTAATTTTTATTTTCTGTTGCTGCTTTGTGTTTCCTTCTGTGATGAGTTCCCAATTCCTTACTACCTGTTTTGTCTGCCTAGCCCCTAACTCCTGGTCCCCCTGCCTCAGCCTTCCTGAGGAATGGGATCTGTGGAGCTTACCACATTGCATGTCTTCGGTTCTCTGTTCTTAGTGCTCTGTTTCCCAATATGGAAATTGTGGAGTGATTCTTCCCCTCTGGCTCTGCCCTAAGACCCTCCCCTTTCTCCTTTCAAGGGATGGCATTCAAAATGTCTAGGTGTTGAACTGGCTTCTGCTTGTTCAGATATTGCCCTATAGGATGCTAGTGATGTTTCTTTCTGTTGGATCTAGCAGTTCTAAATTTTGGAAGGGCATATGAGGGTGCCTATGACTGTACTTATGTAACTTACAGACAACATTACTTAGATTTGTAATTGTTAGAGTCAGAGATGTATTCAGTAGGGAAACCAAAGGATTATCAATTGCTTACATTTGTTTTCTGCCTTTTGTCTCTCATCATTGCTAAATTAGTTTGTTTGTAAGGCATTTTGCAGGTGATTTTTCTTCCAGGATAAGAAAACTTATATGCATATTGTGTGTAAATGATGCTTGTGGAGAGGTGTGACCTCCCATATTCCTATTTCTTGCCCAAGGCTGAAGGCTTGGGCTGAGGAATGTTGTTTCATTACAGGGGTTGGTGTCATTTGAGGATGTCTCTGTGGACTTCAGCTGGGAGGAGTGGCAGGACCTGGATGATGCTCAGAGGAAGCTCTACAGGGACGTGATGCTGGAGACCTACAGCAGCCTGCTGTCCTTGAGTGAGTGAAAGTCCCCAGTAATCCTATTAGAAGCTTTTTCCTTTTTCGTAAATACAGGAACTACTTCCAAGGATTTTTTTTTTTTTTTTTGGTGCTGGTGGCCAAACTGGTTCTTGTGCAGTATAGGTTAAGTACCCAGCACTGAGCTTAATCTCCAGACTGTTTGTATTTCTTTAAGATTTATTTTATTATTTTTTATATGTATGAATATTTTGCTTCCATGTATGTGTGTGCACCATGTGCATGCAGTGCCCAAGGAGGTCAGAAACTGCATTGGAGGCCCTGGAACTGGAGTTACAGACAGTTGTTAGCAGCCATGTGGTTGCTGGGAATCAAACCTTGTCCTCTTCAAGAACAACAAGTATTCTTAATTGCTGAGGCATTTCTCCAGGCCCTGCCCCATTTGTTTGTTTGTTTGTTTGTTTTTTGAGGTAGGGTCTCAACATAGCCCTGGCTGTCCTGGAACTCACTATGTAGACCAGGCTCTCCTTGAACTCATAGAGATCCGACCACCTCTGCTTTCCAAGTGCTGGGATAAAAGGCGTGCTCCACCACATCCAGTGCTATTTGTGATTTTAACTGGCACGTCATAGTTGTACATATTCATGAAAATATTCCTCCTCCCCAGTCTTGCAACATTAGGCTCGAAGAGCAGCTCCTCTGTAGTATTCTCCTGTGCCTCATTGTGGTGGAGTAGCCTGAGCTGTTAACACAGTGAGAAGCAGCAGAGAGAGCATCAGCACTGTCACGTTCAACAGCAGAAGCTAAAGTTTTGTATTCATTTTTTCAAAAGCTCTTCCTATATACTGCACATGATAGTGCACACCTTTGATCCCAACGCTTGGGAGGCAGAGACAGACAGATCTTTGTGAGTTCAAGGCCAGCCTGGTCTACATGGTGAGTCTAGGCCAGCCAAAACTACATAGAGACTCTATCTCAAAATAACAAAACCAAACACATTAAAAAAAAAAAAAAGAAACAAAAAAACCCAACTTCTTCCTGTTACCTGCTCTTTTGGTTTTGTGCTTGTATCAGTTTTTACACTGGTGCTCTCACTGGTATTTTCTTTGTACTGACTTCCACTTTGGTGTTTGTCCCTTCTCTGTTCCTCTTTCATCCCTTGCTTTTGTGTAAGAACTTACTGCTTTCTTTCTATTGCGTTTACCACATCTTACCACATTGTTGAATGGCGGTAGACTCTTTATTTGTTGCAGTGCACTTTGAAGTTTTTTGTTTGTTTTTGACAGTTCCTCATTCAGGACAGTGCTATCTACTTTCAGTATACTTTTCTTTTTAATGCCTGTCTTGGGTGGGGGAAGGACTGGATGTTTTATTTTTTGTTTGTGTGTGGTCCATGCACATCAGTTTGTGGAGTTTGCCTGACCTTTTACATGCATGAGGCAGCCACGGGAGGCTTCCTCTACTTTCCCCCTTATATCTTGAGGCAGACTCTCACTAAACCAGAAGCTTGCCTTTCCAGCCAGGCTATTGTTGGCCCACAATCTTCTGGAATGTGCCTGTGTCTATCCTCCTTCTGCCCCCACCCACCACCCCCTGCCACCACACCCAGCTTCATCCGATTACTGGGTTTCCTACCCTGATCATCTTTTCAAATCTGACCCCATTTGAAGATGGGCTCTTACTGTGTAGCTTTGGCTAGTGTGTTAGTTAGTTTTCTGTTGCTGTCAAAACACACCATGACCAAGGTAACTAGACAAGAAAGCATTTAACTGGGCTCCTGGTTTCAGAGGGTCAGAGTCCATGATGGCAGAACAAGGCATGGAGGCAGGAACAGCCGAGAGCTCACATCTTGATCTGCAAACATGATGCAGAGAGAGGACACTGGGAATGGCACAGGACTTTTGAAACTCAAAGTTTGCCCACAGTGACACACCTCCCCAACACCCAAACAGTCCTACCAAATGGGGACCAAGTGTTCAAACATGAGCCTGTGGACACCATTCTCTTTCAGAGCATCACAGCTAGGCTACGGCTCCCCATCCTTTGCCGCACTCTCCTCAGCGTGCAGATTATAGGTGGGAGCCACCATGTTGAGCCAGTCCTTACTGTTGATTTCTAGTCTTGTTCTTTGTGGTCTAGGACACCCAGGGTATGTTTCACTTTGTTTTGTTTTGTTTTACGGTACACTTGAAGCTTCTTTTGTTTCCTGACATTTGATCTGTTCTGGAGAGTGCTTTGTTGATGAGGGCAATGTGTGTTGGGTGGAATAATTCTGTAATGTTTAAAGCCTCTTTGGTCTCTAAGTAAAGTTTAACTGCACTGTTGATTTACTTCTCATGTGTTTGCATTGTGTAGTTGGGTCCTCCAGCAGTGGGGTGGGGTGTGTGTGTGTGTGTGTGTGTGTGTGTATCTGTGTGTGTGTGTCTGTGTCTGTGTCTGTGTAAAATGTTATAAAATGTCTACTATATATGTGACTGACTATTAATATACATATATCATTATAATGAGCCTTGTTTTTTTTTTTTTTACAATGTTTGGTTTTAAAGTCACTTTGTCTGACTTAAGTATATTTAACAGTTGTGTGGTCTGTATGTGTTGGCCATAGTTAACAGTTGTGAGGTCTGTATGTGTTGGCCATAGTTAGCAGTTGTGAGGTCTGTATGTGTTGGCCATAGTTAGCAGTTGTGAGGTCTGTATGTGTTGGCCATAGTTAGCAGTTGTGAGGTCTGTATGTGTTGGCTATCATTTCAGTCCTTAACCATCAATCTAGGTGTACCTTCATTGGCACACTGACTTTTGCTTAGGTAGTGAATCATCAAGTTTTTTTTCTGTTAGCCATTCGGCCAGCCTGTATTCTCTGACTCACAGATTACATTCTTACAAAATGCTGTTTTGGGAGTTTTGTTGTTGCTGTTTCTCTTCATACCTTCTGTTCTTTTCTCATAAATCTTGGTTGTTTTGTGGTTTCCTACATAGATAGGAATTATTTTAAACTTACTTTTTGTGCATCTGCTCTGCATTCAAGTTTTACCTTTCCATATGTTTTCATGATAGTATCCTGTGGACATTAACCATTTCTTGTCAAGTCAGCCTGAGGTAATAAAAGTTTTTACTTGTTTACATTTGAAAGTTGTTGTTTCTGTTTGAATGTTCTGGTTATGGTATTGTTGCTTGGAAATACTCTTTGATATTTTTAATATATGTCTCATTTTTTCTTGGTCTGTAAAGTTTCTGCATTTGGAGACATTTACTGTGCTATATGGGTATTGTTCAGTGTATGACATACTGTTTGTCTTAACGTTTAAAAGATTGTATTGCTTTTATTATATTTATTTCTGTGTGGTGGGGGCATGTGTATGCCTTGGGGTGTATGTGGAGGTCAGAAGACAACTTGCAGGAACTGCATCCTTCTTCCATCATGTGGTTCCTGAGGATTGCACTCAGGTCGTGAGTCTTAGATGCAAGTGCCTTTACCTGCTGAGTATCTCATCTGCCTTTTTTCCATTTTCTTACTGTGTAAAATTTAGTTTTTTTAAGCTATAATTTCTCGGCCAGGTACAGTGGTGTACACCTTTAATCATCTCAGCACTTGGGAGGCAGAGGTAAGTGTAGCTCTGATTTCAAGGCCAGCCTGGTCTACAGGATGAGCTTCAGGATTGCCTGGCTACACGAAGAAAACTTGTCTTGAAAAAACAAAAAAGAAAAGATCTCTCTCCACAGACTTTCCTTCAAAATTCAGTTCTGAAAGTATTAAAATATACCACATGCTGGCTCTCATGCTATCTTAGAGTTCTGTCTTTGTTTTGTAGGGTTTTTTAATCATATTTAATTATGTGTGTCTGTGTGTGCGTTTATGTATGTGAGTACAGTGTTCACACAGGATGCAAGAGGAAGGTAGATCCTCTGGAGCTGGAGTTTACAGTTGTTTGTGAACTGCCTGGGTTAGTGCTTAGAACTGAACTCTGGTCCTCTGCAGAAGCGTCCACTCTTCCTTCCTGGGTCATCTCTCCAGTCCTGTTTTGGACTTTAATAGTTGACTGTGATACACCTTGGGGATTGATCTATTTTGATTGAGTCTGTGGATGTTCTTAAAGCTCTTACGAAATGTTCTCATTGGTCCTGTCACTGCCCAATGCCCATAATAAGATATATATTGGTTTTATGTGTATGGGGTTTTTGCCTGCATGTATGCCTGTGCAAAACTTGAATACAGTGCCTTCAGAAGCCAGAAGAAGGCATCTGGTTCCCTGGGACTGAAGTTTGAAACAGTTGTGACCCTCCATTTGGGCTCTAGGAATTAAACCCAAGAGCAACCAGTGTTCTTAACCTCTAAGCCATCTCTCCAGCCCAATGTTTTGTCATTATTTAATGTACCTGACTTAGCAGTTAGCCAAAACTTGACAATTATTTCCTATTAATAGACCAGTGTGATCCCAAACCTGAGTTGATCCTGAAGTTGGAACAAGAAGCTGAGCCATGGAAGGAAAAAGATGTCCCAAACCAGAGCCTCCCAGGTCAGTGAATATACCCTGGACAAGGATGCCAAGTTGAGGAAGCTCATCAGATGGTGGCTGTGTTGAGCTCTTGTCTCCATTTTTCTCTTGTTCCAAACTTGAATTTAAGTGTTTTTACTCATCCAACAATCAGTATGTACAGTATATACAACAATCTGCAAGGAAGGCTCTTTCATGTAAATGCATACCTCTTACATTAGTCAGGGTTTCTTAGAGGAACAGAACTGATAGAACACACACACACACACACACACACACACACACACACACAAATACGGGATTTATTAGAGTGGATTACAGGCTGTGGCCCAGGTAGTCCAACAAAGGCTGTCCCAACAGAAAGGTCAAGATTCTGGTAGTTGTTCAGTCAGGTCAGTGAGACTGGATGTCTCCCCAGTACCATTTTGTGCTGGAGTCTCTGAGGATTCCTAGTGAGCTTCGGTCTTCAGTATGCATTGGAATCCTGAAGAGGTAGATCCTAAAACCAGTAAAGGAACGCCTCAGCAACAAGATAGATGCACTTGCCAGTGAGAGTGAAGACAAGCAGGGAAAAAGCAGAAAGCCCCTTCTTCCGTGACCTTTATATGGGCTGCCACCGGACAGTCTGGCTGATATTTAGAGTGGGCCTTCCCACTCAAATGATCCAATCCAGAAAATCCCTCACAGGTCTGTACAGCTGCTTGGGTTTAAGTTGGTTCCAAATATAGTCAAGTTGACAGCCAAGATTAGCCATCACACCACTTTAGTTATTTTTTGCCGTGTATTATCTTAGGCTTAGCAAATTCATTCCCCTTTCTAGATTTTTCAATATATTATCTTAGGCTAAATAAATTCCATTCAATCTGTGGTTGTTCTTAGACATGTTTGTTGGTGAGGTTATTTTATTTAAATTCTTAGTTGTCCTTTCCTCATTTGTATAGCTGTTTTGAGCATTTATTTATGTGTTTATTGCTTGTTATTTGGGTTTGATATTCTGGAACAAAAAGTGGAAGTCAGGAAATTTATCAACAGGCTAAAGAGCTCTGTTGTGTTGAGAAATAGAAATTTTGGCATTTAAGAAATCATCACCTCTCACCCAAAGTCTTCCCTGAATAAAAGAAGAAAAAAAATAGTTAAGGTCTAAAGAATATGCAATTTTAAGATTATCACTTTCTTTTGATTTAATTTAATTTTAGACCACTGGTTTCTAAACATAGTATACAATATGTAGTGGACAAGAACTCTCGAGTGCTTATTATTTTATTAAGAGTCCAATTTTGATGTTAATAGTTTGAAACTAACACTGAAAACATAGTCCTTTAGACAACTCACCAAGGGATTGATAAAATATGAGAAAAGTTGCTGAAAATAAAATCATGTATATGAAGATAGCAGAATTTGCGAAGTTAAGAAGCACCTAGGTAGATTCTAGGATGGAGTACATCTAGAGATTAGTGTGACATCTAGGAGACCTTGGACTTGAAGGTCAAATGACCTACAGATTGCTTGTTTCTGGGCTCATATTTTGTGAAGGGTTATGCTATTAGCCTTCCACTTTTCTCTTTGTGGAAATCACTCTGATTCAACATATGCAGTGAATTTGTAGAGGAAACTCCATTTGTTTTTAAATTTTAACATGGTCAACGTGCCAAAGCATAAATAAAGGAATAGATAAAGGAGAAGCATGATCCTATGAGTCAGTGTGTCTGTGTGTACACTGATAGGGAAGTGCCAGTCATTAATTTCAGACCTGTGCAGCAGTTCTCAGTATTGTGGGGACACCTTGGCTTAGGGAACCAAGTGTTTGCAGATTTCCCTATGTGTTGTATTTAATTCAGATTAAATTAGGAATATTAGTAATCGTTCTTCTGTATATGGAGGAAGATTATTAGTATTTGAAAAATACTGGAGGTGTCTGCATCATTTCATCAAGAAATTTTTTCTTAGGTAACAGACAAGTGTACCACACTTGATCTGTATGGGTACTAACCAGAAAACCTTCCCTTTCTTTATTTCTTCTAGATATGCAGCATGCGAATGAGATCAACCAAGACTATCAGAAGGTGCATGGATGCAATCTGGTAATTGCCAAGAGCAGCAGCACATCAGCTGAGCAGAGGGCTGTAGCAGGAAAAACGGTGACTAGCTCAAGCCATGTTTTAAGGCTAGCTGTAAAGAATGACGTGTCTTCTGGAATGAGACCTGGGAGGCTTAATATATGGGATCGTGTGCTTCTCCCTAGTGAGCCCAGTGAGATGCAGGCTATAGAGGAACTTGATCTTCCTCATGTAACCAGGGTGTCCCCCAGACTTCCTGAGCCTCTTAGTCTTTATCACAGTACTAAAGGTGAAGAAAAGCATTTTCAGTATTGTGGGCACAGTGAAGCTCTCCACACGAAGACAGTGTGGATACAGAACGCATTTCCTATCAGAGATCCCTCCAGTAAGTTGAAGAACTACAGGAAAGGATTAGAAAAGTTAGCTCTTCCTGCCCAAGGGGGGACCCAGGTACAGGAACACACTTTTGAATGTAAAGTGTGTGGGAAATTGTTCTATAAAAATTCTCATCTAACACAGCACTTAAAAACACACAAAGAAAAGGAATGTTATAAAAGTAATGATTGTGAACCAATATTCAATATACAATCAAACCTCCGAAAACATCAGAGTTTGAATGTGGGAGAAAAGCCTTATACATGTAATGAAGATGAGAAATACATTTGTCAGAAATCAGAAAAAAGTGTTCAGCAGAGAATCATAGGGGATGGAAGGAATGTGTATGAGAAAACTGTTTGCTCAAAATTAAATTGCAGTGTTCAACAGAACCCTCACAAGGATGAGAAATCCCATGAATACAATATATCTGGAAAAACAATTAGTAAGTCCAACCTCCAACTTGAGACACTGCACAGATACGAGAAAGCATATGAATGTAATACATGTGGGAAAACCTTTAACCATACACCAAATATCTACTCACATTCGAGAGCTCACACAGCTGAGAAACCCTATGAGTGTAAAGACTGTCAGCAGTCAAAACCCATTGTGAGTCAGCAAGCTCACACACAGGAAAAACGCTATGTATGCAATGTATGTGGAAAAGCCTTTTACAAAAGAGCCCACTTAAACGCACATCAGCGAACTCACACAGGTGAGAAGCCATATGACTGTAATGAATGTGGGAAATCTTTTAGGCTGAAGTCATTTCTTGTTGTACATCAAAGAATTCACACAGGTGAAAAACCCTTTGCATGTACTACATGTGGAAAAAGTTTTAAGCAGAGGACAAGTCTCTACACACACATAAGAATTCACACAGGTGAGAAACCCTATGAATGTAAAGAATGTAGGAAATCTTTTATTCTCAAGTCATATCTCACTGTGCATCAGAGAACTCATTCGGGTGAGAAACCCTATGAGTGTGATGTATGTGGAAAGTCCTTTAAGCAAAATTCCCACCTTCATGCACATAAGAGAACTCACACAAGTGAGAAACCCTATGAGTGTGTTGTATGTGGCAAAAGTTACAAGCAGAGTCCAAGCCTCTATACACATAAGAAAATTCATATGAGTGAGAAACCCTATGAATGTAAACAGTGTAGAAAATCATTTAGTTTGAAGTTCCATCTCACCAGACATCAGAGGACTCACTCAGGTGAAAAACACTATCAGTGAAATGTGTGTGGATGAGCCTTTAAGCAGAGTTCACACTAGTGTACATCAGAGAACTCGCCCAGGTGAGAAATCCTGTGAATGGGAAGAATATAGAACATCTCTCTACCACTAGTCATCTGCCCATGTTTATTAGGAGCTTTAGTGGGGAGAAACTCCATCAGTGTTATGTCTGTGGAAAGATCTGCTGCCAGATGTCAAGCTGGTACACACATCTGTGAATTCACACAGGTGACAGACTTTTATAATTAAAAACTAAGAAAATATTCCAGCCAAAGATACATCAGAGAACTCAGAAACATGAGAAACCTTAAGAGCATATAAATGTAAAAAATATCTCAACCATAAGATACAACTCATTAAAACATATGCAAATGGGTGAGATGTTGAAAAACCCTTCCCTAGATATCATATCTCAGCAGTTATTAGGTAATTCACATCCTATTAAAGAAACCCTATGAATGTAGAAAATCCTTCAACCATAGGTCATTCTTTACTGCATACCAAAGAAGACACATGGGAACATCTACATGAATGTTGTTTATGTGCAGAAAACACACACTCAAGACAAACCTTTGTGTCCACCTGAAAACTCAAAACTGAGAAACCCTATGACTATAAATACTGTAGGAAATATTTCAACCATAAGCCATCTGTTGCTGTACATGAAAGAAGTCACATAGGTGAGTAACCCTAAACATAGGTGAGTATAATGTAAGCAGAGAACCTTTTAAGGGATGCCAAGTCCATTTGCATTAGACATGCACTACTGAGGAACCCCAAGAGTAATGTATACGGAAATGCCTTTTTCAGTAGGCAGACCTCTCTGAACATCAGTGACTCTGCTCGGAAGCACATGAGTAATGTATGTGGGAAACTCTTTTACTAATGTCAAACCTTCACTCATACAGATGTAATCACTGTGTGTATCTGGAAGAGCCACATAGTATAAAGCAGACCTCAGGAAACATTTGAATTAGCACAGAGGAGACCTTGTAAAACAGATAATAATGTGGGCAGTGTTTCTAAGAAATCACTCAGCAGGAATTCATCCCACAAAGCCCTTAAGTCCAGGAAGCAGAGTACCATGTGCTTCCCAAGATTTATTTTCTTTGCTGCACTCATCAGCCTGTGTTTTGCAGTCTGTTTCAGTTTGTGGGACCTCGTGCTAAGCTCTTTAGTGGAATGTAAATGTACGTATCCCACTAACCCCCAAAATCTTAAACTCCACCTGGGAGCCCATCCATAGTTGGCCTGAAGTGCAGATAACCTTCAGTGTGTTTAGCAGCCATGAATAGAAGGGCACTGTAGCTTAGGAATGTTCTGTCCAGAGAGCTATGATCCTCCTGCATGTTTCTACCATCTCCAGTGTATGGAAGGGAAGTCTGCAGAATCTGTAATAGTGCAGAGCCACAGTCATTAGTTCACTCTAAGAGGTGGTGAGACAAACAGATTGTCTTTAGAAAACTATCAGGAAAGAGATCCTGTGGCCACTCTTCATTCCCATGCTGCCTTGTGGGGAAGAAGAAATCCTGGTAAAATTCCCAGAAATACTGAGTGTGTTTCTGGTAGGGATCTTCCATTAAACAGATCATTGAATGCACATTGCTTTTATGTGTGAAACCTTTCAATAAAATTTCCAGTCAGGTTTCGACCAAGGAAGATTATCACTATGGAATCAATACATTAATTTAGGGGGGTGGAATGTTAAATCTCATATTCCAGTTGTTTTTCAAAATCTGCATGCCAGGAGATGAATATTGGTAATGCCTATCAGTGAGCATCTGCCTGTCTGGGGACATTTGTGATGTTTTAGAGTTTGGGAGAGGCCAGTGGCACATACAGGGATGTAGCTGAACAGCCAGCCTACAGTATGTTGGATAGTACACTCATGTATGTATGGTTCATGGATATGAGTATGTCATATCAATTGTGTTCCATGATGAGAATAAACAGAAGAGACTCTCCATGGTTTTGTGTAATATGTTTTGCAGTGTGCATTGATTCATGTAATACATGTTGCAATATACATTGATATTTCCCCCATTTGATGCCATTCTGGCCTCTTTATATCTTCCTACCCTCAGACATTGTATTATATACTTTCTTAGTCTTGTGTCATCTAAATGTGCGTGACAGTTGTTACTGGCTCAAGTAAATAAAGGTATTCTTTTCCTAATGTGATGTCTTGGAGTGGGCCTGTGTGTCTGATAGGAAGAGTATTTACAGTCAAAAGCACAAAAAAAGGAGGTTTGTTCACAGCTGGAGTGAGAGTTGATTTTGGACTGTTGTGAACTGTAGTGCTCATTCCCTCCCACCCTCAGAGGGGTAATTTCCCCTTTGTTCCTCTTTCTCACACCTTTAAATGGGACATCAGCATCTGTGAGTATGTGCACCAAATGCTCTGTAACTAAGGTTCTTTAATATCCATTACAAAATAGAGCCTGTCTCAGTGTGATGTGCTGAAATTAAAGTACTTGCCATGTAACCTGGAACGTGATGAAACATCTGTCCTCTAAGCATTTTAGTGAATTCGTTTTCCTTCTTCCAAGTTGCTAGGAGCCTGCAGCAGAATGTTGAGCTATCCTCCAGCATTTCCTACTTTGCCAAAGCTGGATTTGATTTTGTTCCCAGTCCTACATACTGATCTAGGGATTTAGCTCTACTGTATTTCTAGTAATTACTTGTGATCAGTATTTTCATCAGTATTTCATGCTGTGCATGTGAGCCAGCTCTGCCTGTTGACATCCTGGGAAAGGTCCATGACAGCTCTTAGAATGTGCCAAAAAGACAAATGGAGACATGGAAGAAGTGAGTCTTCTGTTGTACACTGAAGGGGACAGACCTTCAGGTTCCAAATAATCCTTTATCAGTAGGATCCCATAAATTATCAGTATACAAAAACTATAAAAGCCCACTTCAGTGGTGCTGTGTAGAGCCACTGAAATAGCTGATATGAGAACTGAGGGATTTTTCTTTTGCAGGGGAGGGGGCATTTATTTACAGAATTGTGTTTATCTTGTTCCATAAAAATAGTTACCTCTGGGCAGTGGTGGTACATGGCTTTAATCTGCACTCAAGCAGAAGCAGGCAGATCTCTGTGAGTTCTAGGACAGCCAAGGCTACACAGAGAAACCTTGTCTCAAAAAACGGGGGTGGGGGGGGATAGTACCAAGTTACAAACCAATATAAGCAATCATGCTTGTGTGAAATTCAAGCACTTTGGAGGGATTGCCAGTATTATGAGTTTGAGGCCTATGTAAGGAGTCATTCTCAACCCATACACCTCCTTCCTCACACATGCGCACACGCACGCACATTTGTATCCTAGACTCATCAGTTTGAGTTAAGCAAAACTGCCAAACTCCCCAATAATAGACCTACTATAATAGTCATCATAGATAAATACTATTTTATGTGCAGACTTAAAGGAAAAATGGTGAGGCATGTAGAAGAAACAACATAGCCAGATTTAAAAAAAAAAAAAAAAAGTATTTCAAAGAATAGTAGATTACAGTTCAAAGTGGTATTTCAGACTTAAAAGCAAAGTAGATACAGAGTATTAAAACTCACTGATACAACATCTTTAAACGAGTATTTAACAACACTTCTTAGTATAAAAAGCAAAGCACTCAAGGGGGGCAGGCTTGGAACTAGAGTCCTGTGGTCAGAACATGAGGGCTAGAGGAGGTGTTGAGGGAACAGTATACATTTGAAGAAAACTTACCTTAAGTGAAAGCCATGGTAGTCCTGCTTAAGCAGACATTTGGATATGTGGAATCCTAATGCCGGGCAACCAGAGCCAAATCAATACCTCCCCGTAACAGGTACCTTAAGAAAATACGAGTGCCCAGAGCTTGTTGGAGTTGATTCTAGGCATGGTCAAGATGACAGACAAGCTTAGCCATCACACTAGACCATGGTCACTTACATTTAGCTCCAGAAGAAACCTTTATCTCCCATGAAATGAGCGATAAATATAATTATTTTATATTATTATTGACAAGTGCCGCCAGTCCATCACCTGTCAGTCTTCAGCCATCCCAATCTGGTGCTGAAGGCCTGGAGAGTTCTTCATGAACCACTGCTCATCAGTCTACACCAGAAACTAAAAAAAAAAAAAACAGGTTATAATAACAGTGACGGAATCAGCAGCAGCAACAAGGTAATTACAAAAGAAATGAAAAACAGCTTCCATATCATGGGAGATAAAGGTTTCTTCTGGAGCTCAATGTAAGTGACCATCGTCCAGTGTGGTAGTTAAGCTTGTTTGTCAACTTGACTGCATCTAAAATCAACTAAAACAAGCTCTGGGCACTTTTATTTTCTTAATGTTTAAGAAATTTGAATTGGCCGGGCGGTGGTGGCGCACGCCTTTAATCCCAGCACTTGGGAGGCAGAGCCAGGCGGATCTCTGTGAGTTCGAGGCTGGCCTGGGCTACCAAGTGAGTTCCAGGAAAGGCGCAAAGCTACACAGAGAAACCCTGTCTCGAAAAACCAAAAAAAAAAAAAAAAAAAAAATTTGAATTGAGTTTTCTCAGATTATTTGAAAATGGAAGACCCATCCTGAATCTGGGTAGTGCCTTCTGGTAAAAGGACATGAAAGAAGGGGACTGCTTTTTGCCTGCTTATCCTAACTCTCGCTGGTGAGTTCATCTATCCTGATGCTGCAGCATTCCTTCAACGATACAAGAACCAACATCTTTAGGATTCCAACAGAGACTGGAGACCAGTGACTCTCCCTCTCCAGGAATCCTCCGGGCTTTCAGTGCCAGATTGAGACTGCAGAGACATCCAGCCTCATGAACTGAGCTTACCCACAAACCAAATAAACGAAACTTCATAAAGCCACAAGATAGTCAAACTGCAAAAATCCAAAAATTAACACAACTGTCTTTAAAAACCAAAACTCCATTGGGACATTAAGCAGAATTCAAATGATTGCAGAAAATAACAAGCAAACCAAAGTATTAGAAATGTTTTGTACAACATTACAGAAGCAGAGATGATGAACAGTCCCGACTTAGTGACCTAACAAAAGAGGCTCAGAGTTTAGACTCAAAGAGCTGAACACAAACTTGTACTCTTATTGTTAGCTAGGGCCTCTTACAGCAATGTTAGCAATGCTGAAACTACCATGAACTCCAGTAAATACACTGTAGGAACCTGGTGTAGTCTCCTCCGTAGTCCACACAAGTACAAGTGAGCAAACACAGCACACTGCAATGAACCTGTGGCTCTGGGTTACAGTGGGCAAAGTCAACTGATTCACTGACAATGTCAGTATATCTGTGCAGAAAGTCAGACAGAGTGCTAGATCTGTCTTCAGCAAAGGGAAACAGGTTCTAGGGAAAACAGCTAATTCTAGGTCTGGGAAAGAAAATGTAAAATGAACCTTGAGTATTTCTCAGTGTCAGAAAGTAATGGAGTGGAGATGTAGCTCAGCTGATGGAATGCTTTCCTATTTCACTGCATGCACAATGTCCTCAATTAGATTTCTAGCACAGCGTAAAACCCCAATGGTAATTCATGCTCATAATCTCAGTACCCAGGAGATGGAGTTGGAAAACAACTCCCTGGGTAGGAACAAGAGAACATGTTCTGGAGTGAAGGGGTCTCTGTGACCACCATGGCCAGCAGAATAACAATTGGTGGGAGGCAAAGTAATTCAGTTCAGCATGACTCAGAAGTGGTGTTGGTTCAAACTTCAGGACTCTGACCCCGAGTAGTTTATTTTAGGCACATTTAAGCATAGCACAATTTGGTGAAAACTTTTCTGGTGATGATAAACTCAGTTCCATGTGCACAATAAAGCTAAGATATGACTACATCGAAACTCTTTGTAAAGTACACGTGACATTTTCCATAAAGATGGATTCTATAGATTGGCTACATGTGACACCTTCAATGAAGATAAATCCTATAGGTTGACAAGCTCAGGATAAGGGTCTGGGGGAGGATCCAGTGTGGTGCCACCAGATAGTGCAAACATCACCAGGCTACTAAGCACCTCCACTCCCAGCCTTCTGGGCAGATTACAGGTTATGCATCTTTCTCCTTGAAGGAACAACCCTATGTGTTTAATATTTCTGGTTCCCTTAGTGCTTGTCTGTGAGCACAAGGACCTCTGTGCCTCCCATGCTAGCGAAGTATAAAATATTAAAACAAATGAAGAATCTATGGAGGTATTTGTTTGTCAAAGGTGTACGTTTAAGGAGCTGGAGAGATTGCTCCGTGGTTAAGAGCACTTACTGCTCTTTCTGAGCATCCAGGTCGGTTCTCAGAACACACATGGTGGGTGGCTCAAAACTGTCTATAACCCCAGTTCCAGGGGGGGTGTAACATTCTTTTCTGGCCTCTGAAGGTACCAGGCATGCACTGGTGCACAGACATACATGCAGACAAAACACTCATACATATAAATTTAAAAAAAAATAAGTGTACATTGCTGTGGGATGGTCTGTATGTCAAGTGTGTTGCTGATTGGTCAGTAAATAAATCACTGATTGGCCATTGGCTAGGCAGGAAGTATAGGCGGGACAAGGAAAAGAATTCTGGGAAGTGGAAGGCTGAGAAAAAGACACTGCCAGCCGCCATCAGGACAAGGAAGATGTAAGGTACCAGTAAGCCATGAGCCATGTGGCAAAGTAAAGATTAATAGAAATGGGCTAAATATAAGAGTAAGAGCTAGACAATAACAGGCCTGAGCTAATGGCCAAGAAGTTTAAATAATGTAAGAGTCTGTGTGTTTATTTTATAAGTGGGCTCTGGGACTGGTGGGACTTGGTGGCGGGAGCTGGAGAGAAATTCTCCAGCAACAGTACATTTAATTGTGGCTTCATAAGCCAGGGGTGGTGGCACACACCTTTAATTCAAGCATTTGGGAGACAGAGGCAGGTGGATCTCTGTGAGTTCGAAGCCAGACTGATCTATATAGGGAGTACCAGGACATCCAGAGCTAAATAATAAAGAGACCCTGTCTAAAAAATAATAAAAATCTTAAAAAAAAATTGTAGCTTTGAGACTAAGAAGTGATTCAGTGGCTAAGAGCACTCACCACTCTTGATGGAGAACCCAGGTTTGGTTCCCATATTCAGGGGCTCACAATTGCCTGTAACTACAGTTCCAAGGGATCCAGTACCCTCCTGTGGGCACCGCACAAGAAGTGCACATAGAGACAAGCAGGCACACACACACATAGATTTAAATAAAAGAAAGCCAGCACTCGGGAGGCAGAGGCAGGTGGATCTCTGTGAGTTCGAGGCCAGCCTGGGCTACCAAGTGAGTTCCAGGAAAGGCGCAAAGCTACACAGAGAAACCCTGTTTCGAAAAACCAAAAATAAATAAATAGATAGATAGATAGATAGATAGATAGATAGATAGATAGATAGATAAATAGATAGATAGATAGATAGATAGATAGATAGATAGATAGATAAATAAATGAATAAATAAATAAATGAAAGTTTGCTGCTGGAGAGATGGCTTGGCAGTTAAGAACACTGCTGTTCTTCCCAAGGACCTGCGTTCAATTCCCAGCACCCACACTGAGTTGCTCATAGGAGCCTATAACTCCAGATCTGGGGGCAGGGAGAAACTCAAATGGATGCCTCCAGCCTCTTATTGTGAACAATAGGTTCACAATAAGACTGATTCAGATGAAATAGTTTCCAATATATGTAAAAATGTACATAGGCTTCAAAAAGAGATAAAAAGGAATATATACAGTTTTATAAACAAATAGTTTTTAAAAGTAAAGTCTTTAAAGAAACAATAAAGGTAATAAGCCACGTAAAGATGGCTATCACACAGAGAATCTGGATTATATTGTCTTTGATATTCGTAACTGAAGAAAAACATTTGATTGTAAAAGCTGTTCAGTTATGCCAAAATGTAAATTTTAAAAGTGCCTTGACTTCAAAATTTGGATATAAGGATATGTTACTTTGGAAAAGAGGTTCTGCTTTTGTTTCCACAGAAAGCCAGAGGCTATGGATTTGTTCCAGATTAAGATACATCAGGTTTGACCAGCCAAGACCCCCTGAAAGGTCTCCAATGACACCATGGCCCTGATGATCCAACATCCAGAACAGTTTGAAGGCATCTGGCTCAGACGATACACCCTCATGGACTACTCCATAATCCTAAAATTTTCTTTGTGTCCCCATAAGATACAGCGCCCCCCTCCAGCAGGAAGTAGCAAGAGAAGCTACGCCCAAATTCCCAAATATATCAAGCTGGCTTTAGGAGATGGAATTGGCTCACTCCCCCTCTAAACCCAGACATAGTGCTTAAAAAAAAAATGGTTAAAAGATTCTTGTGTCCCAAATCAGAAGAGCCCTCTGATGTGGGACAGAGAAAAACCAATGTTTTTATTTAAAACAGGTTGATTATAAATACAATCTCTTTCTAAAGAAAAAAAGGGGATAGTTTAGATATGATAGGATGAAAGGGTAGATTAATGAACCTATTTTTAAAGAGTAACAACTTGTTTAAAATGTTTTACATTGCTATAGATTTTAGTTTATTGATACAAATTTAAACTTAATTTTGTTATACTGTATATATATTTCTATTCTTGTTTGAGGTATTATGTTTATGTAACTCATTTAAAATTGTAATGGATAATTAAAAAATAGATTAATAGTTAGTCATCTATGATAATATTTGTAGCCATGTTAGTTAAGTCTTCTAGGTATACATAGATATATTTCAGATAGATAGGTAGTCTTCAAACACTTCAAAGACCTACAGAATATGGCATTTAAAATGTTTTAAAAGTTTAGACTTTTTGAACAGTGAGACATGTCTGCTCCTGACAGCACCGATTTACTTCAGAGAGGAGGATGGGCATCGAAGACACTCCATATGGAGTTTATCTTCACCTTGACAAAAATAGCCATTTGGGCAAGAAACTGTTCTTGCCTGGACTGCTTGATCAACTGGACATGCAGGACCCATAGAAAGATGACCACTGAACTTTGCTTGACAAAATGGTCCTTCAGGTTCCTGCTTTGCAGAGAAAACTGCCAGACATTCTACAGGACACAGAGAAAAATGAATAAGAGACTCTAGGCCTATGGGCTGAAGACAGATGCCCCAACTTTACAAGAGAACTTTGAATGACTGTCCAGGCTGCCAGCTGTCTCTGTCTACCCTACAAGACTCCTAAAAGTTGCTTATATCCTTCTCCATTTCTCAGGTAGTAGTATATCCTTCTGAGGTCTTTGATGTGGTTAAAGACTAGATACTTACAATTTTCCTTAGTTATAATAAAAGATAAGTTAGATATAAAACCTTAAACTTACAAATATAAGATAGATAGGATCTCTTCTTTAATATTGTAACTGTAATTCTTGCTTGATAATTGTTTTGTTATATGTAATTTTACTATGTTAAAGTTAAAACCTTCCTTTTTAAGAAAAGAAAAGGGGAAGTGCTGTGGGATGGTCTGTATGTCAAGTGTGTTGCTGATTGGTCAGTAAATAAATCACTGATTGGCCATTGGCTAGGCAGGAAGTATAGGCGGGACAAGGAAAAGAATTCTGGGAAGTGGAAGGCTGAGAAAAAGACACTGCCAGCCGCCATCAGGACAAGGAAGATGTAAGGTACCAGTAAGCCATGAGCCATGTGGCAAAGTAAAGATTAATAGAAATGGGCTAAATATAAGAGTAAGAGCTAGACAATAACAGGCCTGAGCTAATGGCCAAGAAGTTTAAATAATGTAAGAGTCTGTGTGTTTATTTTATAAGTGGGCTCTGGGACTGGTGGGACTTGGTGGCGGGAGCTGGAGAGAAATTCTCCAGCAACAGTACATTTAATTGTGGCTTCATAAGCCAGGGGTGGTGGCACACACCTTTAATTCAAGCATTTGGGAGACAGAGGCAGGTGGATCTCTGTGAGTTCGAAGCCAGACTGATCTATATAGGGAGTACCAGGACATCCAGAGCTAAATAATAAAGAGACCCTGTCTAAAAAATAATAAAAATCTTAAAAAAAAATTGTAGCTTTGAGACTAAGAAGTGATTCAGTGGCTAAGAGCACTCACCACTCTTGATGGAGAACCCAGGTTTGGTTCCCATATTCAGGGGCTCACAATTGCCTGTAACTACAGTTCCAAGGGATCCAGTACCCTCCTGTGGGCACCGCACAAGAAGTGCACATAGAGACAAGCAGGCACACACACACATAGATTTAAATAAAAGAAAGCCAGCACTCGGGAGGCAGAGGCAGGTGGATCTCTGTGAGTTCGAGGCCAGCCTGGGCTACCAAGTGAGTTCCAGGAAAGGCGCAAAGCTACACAGAGAAACCCTGTTTCGAAAAACCAAAAATAAATAAATAGATAGATAGATAGATAGATAGATAGATAGATAGATAGATAAATAGATAGATAGATAGATAGATAAATAAATAAATGAATAAATAAATAAATGAAAGTTTGCTGCTGGAGAGATGGCTTGGCAGTTAAGAACACTGCTGTTCTTCCCAAGGACCTGCGTTCAATTCCCAGCACCCACACTGAGTTGCTCATAGGAGCCTATAACTCCAGATCTGGGGGCAGGGAGAAACTCAAATGGATGCCTCCAGCCTCTTATTGTGAACAATAGGTTCACAATAAGACTGATTCAGATGAAATAGTTTCCAATATATGTAAAAATGTACATAGGCTTCAAAAAGAGATAAAAAGGAATATATACAGTTTTATAAACAAATAGTTTTTAAAAGTAAAGTCTTTAAAGAAACAATAAAGGTAATAAGCCACGTAAAGATGGCTATCACACAGAGAATCTGGATTATATTGTCTTTGATATTCGTAACTGAAGAAAAACATTTGATTGTAAAAGCTGTTCAGTTATGCCAAAATGTAAATTTTAAAAGTGCCTTGACTTCAAAATTTGGATATAAGGATATGTTACTTTGGAAAAGAGGTTCTGCTTTTGTTTCCACAGAAAGCCAGAGGCTATGGATTTGTTCCAGATTAAGATACATCAGGTTTGACCAGCCAAGACCCCCTGAAAGGTCTCCAATGACACCATGGCCCTGATGATCCAACATCCAGAACAGTTTGAAGGCATCTGGCTCAGACGATACACCCTCATGGACTACTCCATAATCCTAAAATTTTCTTTGTGTCCCCATAAGATACAGCGCCCCCCTCCAGCAGGAAGTAGCAAGAGAAGCTACGCCCAAATTCCCAAATATATCAAGCTGGCTTTAGGAGATGGAATTGGCTCACTCCCCCTCTAAACCCAGACATAGTGCTTAAAAAAAAAATGGTTAAAAGATTCTTGTGTCCCAAATCAGAAGAGCCCTCTGATGTGGGACAGAGAAAAACCAATGTTTTTATTTAAAACAGGTTGATTATAAATACAATCTCTTTCTAAAGAAAAAAAGGGGATAGTTTAGATATGATAGGATGAAAGGGTAGATTAATGAACCTATTTTTAAAGAGTAACAACTTGTTTAAAATGTTTTACATTGCTATAGATTTTAGTTTATTGATACAAATTTAAACTTAATTTTGTTATACTGTATATATATTTCTATTCTTGTTTGAGGTATTATGTTTATGTAACTCATTTAAAATTGTAATGGATAATTAAAAAATAGATTAATAGTTAGTCATCTATGATAATCATATTTGTAGCCATGTTAGTTAAGTCTTCTTAAATATACATAGATATATTTCAGATAGGTAGTCTTCAAACACTTCAAAGACCTACAGAATATGGCATTTAAAATGTTTTAAAAATTTAGACTTTCTGGACAGTGAGACATGTCTGCTCCTGACAGCACCAATTTACTTCAGAGAAGAGTATGGGCATCAAAGACACTCCATATGGAGTTTATCTTCACCTTGACAAAAATAGCCATTTGGACAAGAAACTGTTCTTGCCTGGACTTCTTGATCAACTTGACATACAGGACCCATAAAAAGGTAACCACTGAACTTTGCTTGACAAAATGGTCCTTCAGGTTCCTGATTTACAGACATTCTACAGGACACAAAAAAAAAGTAAATGAGAGACTCTAGGCCTGTGGGCTGAAGACAGATGCCCCAACTTTACAAGAGAACTTTGAATGACTGTCCAGGCTGGCATCTGTCTCTGTCTACCCTACAAGACTCCTGAAAGTTGCTTACATCCTTCTCCCATTTCTCAGGTAGTATTATATCCTTCTGAGGTTTTTGATGTGGTTAAAGACTAGATACTTACAATTTTCCTTAGTTATGATAAAAGATAAGTTAGATATAAAACCTTAAACTCACAAATATAAGATAGATATCTTCTTTTATATTGTAACTATAATTCTTACTCGATAATTATTTTGTTATATGTAATATTACTATGTGAAAGTTAAAACCTTTCTTTTTGAAAAAGAAAAAAAAAAAGGGGGGGAAGTGCTGTGGATATCGCTCTATATAAATAAAGCACTGATTGGCCAGTGACCAGGCAGGAAGTATAGGCGGGACAAGAAGAGAGCAGAATTGAGGAAGGAGGAAGGAAAGGGAGACCAGCTGGAGCCACCACCAAGACAAGGAAGATGTAAAGTACCGGTAAGCCACGAGCCACGTGGCAAAGTAAAGATTAATAGAAATGGGCTGAATATAAGAGTAAGAGCTAGACAATGATAGGCCTGAGCTAATGGCCAAGCAGTTTAAATAATGTAAGAGTCTGTGTGTTTATTTTATAAGTGGGCTCCGGGACCACTGGCGGGACTTAGCGGTGGGAGCTGGAGAAAAATTCTCCAGCTACAGTTCTTCCCAAGGACCTGAGTTCAATTCCCAGCACCCACACTGAGTTGCTCATAGGACCCTATAACTCCAGATCTGGGGGCAGGGAGAAACTCAAATGGATGCCTCCAGCCTCCTTAGATAACTGTGGGGTGTTACCCACCAACCCCACAGCTCCCCAGAGTTTTCTTGATTGTGAGCAGCAGGAAATATTAGATAGAAGGATTTATTGTGGAGATAAATGGATAGAAAATAAAAGATAGCCTCGAGAGGGCCTGGAACCTTTTCCAATGGCCCCCCGACGACTGTCTCTGCCCCAGGGTATTTATAGAGATGTCAAGGGGTGGAGCAAAAGACCTCCTCCCCCAGCACAGCCAAGTGCAGACCATCTCAGACACCTGCACTCAGGCCCGTGGTCCTAATCATCCTCTATGCGGACATGCTGGGTAAAGCCACGAGAAACCCGAAAATGGGCTCCCACAGATCCCCTTATGCAATGCAAAACCCCTACACACATAACTGATGAAACACTTTTTCAAAACTGTAGATCTCGATGTATGCACATCTGACTATACAAACAAAGGAACTAAAAATAAGCATGTATGGGTTGACGGGGTAGGGAATGGGTTAAAACAATGAAGAAAGTTTAAAGGCGCCTAATAAGTAGTTGTTGAAGCTGTGAAAAGTCTATTATATTGTTTAGTTCTATGTGTCTATTTACATAGGTATGTATATTTTTCTATAATAAAATATTTCCTAAGAAGCAAAGTTAAGCCAAGTATAGTAGCAAATGCCTATAATCCTAGATCAGTTCAGTGTTATCTTCATGGTACATTTACATACATACAGGCAAAACACCTATACACCTAGAATAAAAATAAATTAGTCTTAAAAACAACAACAGGCCGGGCGGCGGTGGCGCACACCTTTAATTCCAGCACTGGGGAGGCAGAGCCAGGCAGATCTCTGTGAGTTTGAGGCCAGCCTGGTCTACAGAGCGAGATCCAGGACAGGCACCAAAACTACACAGAGAAACCCTGTCAACCAACAACAACAAAGATCTTGGATACCTTTTGGAATAGGCAAGGCCAAAGTTATTGAAAGCATGGGAGAGGCTAATTTTTTTAACTGTTACACAAGTGTACTCATGTAATAATTCATTGAGCTTTTTCACATTTATTTTTGTTTGCATGCTATACATTAATAAAAACTTCAATATTACATATTGTCACAAAAAATTTCATGGCAGTGTCTTAGAATGATGAAAGAATTTAGTGTCCCTTAATGTTCATCTATCCCATCATCAGAAGGTAATCGTCTCCAAATCCTAAACCTTGGGCAACCCCATAGACTCATCAGTTGTTAGCTCAATTAAGTGATAAGCTCTACATTTAATTAAAAAAAGCTGTGTATGTGGGGGGAATGTGTAAATATGAGTGAAGGTGCCAAAGAGTCCAGAAGAGGGTGTTTGGGTCCCCTGGAACTGGAGTTACAGAAGGCTATGAGCTTCCTGGTGTGGATGCTAGGAACAGAACTTGGGTTCTCTGCTCTCAGGTACACGCATGCTTTTTACCAATGACACATCTCTCCAACCCCAACTCTGCATTTTTTTTAATGATACAACTTTTCCTTACAGTGTTCCAATACTGTGATGCTCCCCAGGCTCACAGTTAGAACAGTGTTCTTCACACAGCAGGGCACGTGTGGAACTGGGTTCAATCAGGAGCAAAATCAGTAGGAAAGGTTTTAACCAAGAATATACTTCTAGGAAGTCACTCTGGTTCTCCTTCAGGTCCTCAGGCATTGTTCTCCATCTAGTGAGATCAAATAAAACATTGCATCGTACAGGACATAGTTATTACAGAACAAGGTGAAACATTGTCAAGGGTGAGAGTGAGCATGGACCAAAGACTCCATTAGAAAATAGGCTTTTATACCACACACTGAAGTTTCTGGAGCAACTTCCCCAAGAGATTTCTATCCACAAGATTGACAAGCTTATTTGGATTAATTTGTAAGAATGGGGCAATGTTTTATGATTTTGTATTTATTGTCTTTATTTATTCTTTGATGTTTTATTTATTGTCTTTTGAGACAAGGTCTTGCTGTGTATCTTGGCTGTACTGAAATTCTTTATACAAACCAGGCTGGCCTGGAACTCACAGAAATCTGCCTGACTCCACCTCGTCAGTGCTTGAACTAAAGATGTGGGCCACCACACCCAGCCTGTGTCTTTGGTTTTATAATCCTTGAAGCAGTTTAAAATACCACACTTCTACCCAGAACCAGAGGTATGGCTCAGGTCCTCTACTTATTATTTTTAAAAATGTGAAAATATTTGAAGAAAGTTATATATCGGAAACAGCCTTCCCTTAAAGGGCCTCAACGAGCGGCTATTCTCTTCTTTCTCTCACGAAGAATTTTAAATTTTGAGAAGGGGCGATTGAATCCATGTTTCCCTCTTTTCATGTGGTGGTTTGAATTCTAAGGGCAGTTGTGGTACTTTGGTTTTCCTTAACTTAAGGTGCGTCCATCCACAAAAGACCTGATGGAATGCCTGTCTAGCTATTCTGGCTACCTAATAATTATAGTTTATTTTATGTATATGAGTGTTTTGCCTGCCTGTAGGTCTGTGCACATGTGTGCAGTGACCATAGAGAGTCCAGAGAGGATTCTGGATCCTCGGGGCTGGTTGTAAGCTGCCATGTAGGTGCTGGAAGTTGAACTCAGATCCTCTAGAAGAGCAACCAGTGCTCTTAACCACTGAACCATGTCTCTAGCTCCACAAGATGTGTGTGTGTGTGTGTGTGTGTGTGTGTGTGTGTGTGTGTGTGTGTGTGATGAAAAATAGGGTCTCTCTATGTAGACCAGGCTGTCCTGAAACTCAGAGATCTGTTCACCTGTCTCTTTGATGCTGGGATTAAAGGTGTGTGCCACCATGCCTACCCAGCTAAAGTTTTGTTTTGTTTGCATAAAGCAGTTGTTTCTGGGTTTAGCCTCACAAAGCATGCACTTTTAGAGCTTTGATGTATTCCAAAATGCACCGATGTCACCGGCGACCAGGATGCCCTAAACTGTCCAAGAACCCAAGACAGTTTCACACGCTCTGAGATCAGGACGGCCTCCGCCCACTTCCGGTCTGCTTCCGGAGCCGCCATCTTGCTTCCGGTTTCCGCCGGGGGTTGGATCGCTACCACAGTCCTGCGCCAGGCTGTTATGACATCTAGAGGTAGTAAGACGCCTGCCTTCTGGTGAGTGCAGCCGGTTTCTGCCGGCCGGGGCGGGTGCTCTGCGGTGTGCACACGGTGCGATCTGGGAGCCCCGTGCTGGGCTGAGCTGCGCCCCTGTCGCCCCCGGTCCTGACGTGGCTGAGCCTCCCCCGTCCCTGATGCTGCAGAGAGACTAGTCCTCAGCCGGACCCCTTCTCCTCCTCTTCCTGACCCCGGGACCACAACTGTAGTGTCTGGTGTCCCATTGTCTAGCAGTGACAGCCCTGGGACCTAGAGCAGCCTGAGGTGTGGGGTGAGCCTGGGCAGGGGCATCTCCTGCCCTCTCCTTCATCTAGAAGGCTCTTACAAGTGTTGGCTTCTATGGAGAGTGCACAGTAGTTGCACAGACTTTTACTGGGGAGACATACACAAATGTCTGTTCACCTCAGACGGGCACCTAGGAATGACTAAAGTAAAGACTTCATCATGGTCCAACTTGGTGATCCAGTGAGTTTATTGGGCTTACTTATATAGAGAGGATGGTACACACACACACACACACACACACACACACACACACACGCATGCACACACCCGACCACCAAGTCCCACCCCATTATGGATAGTGACCTCATGGAAGTCACCCCATCAAGCTCCATGTTCAGTTAATTTTTCATCTCCTGCATACTCTAGACCACTAGCAAGGTGAGAGAGGTGCCCTGGGCGGTAATGGTTGGAATCCCAGATGAAGGTCTGTAACGCCCCGCCTCTTCTACTTTAGAGTGTAACAGCTCCATTACCACTATTGCAGACCTGGGTTATTTGCCTTATTTCATTATTATGTCCGCCTGGTCAATCTTTGCTGCAAGATGGAGATGGGAGAATGACGTTAGCCCAGAGGAAAAAGCCATAGTACAATAGTGAGCAGTGAGCTGTTTTGTACAGTGTGATTTCAGTTCTTGTGGAAACATGCCAAACTGTGATTCCTGGATCCTGTGGTAGTTGTACTTTTAGTTTCTTGGGAAGCCTCGATGCTGTTTTAAAATGGATGTTATTAATAGGACATGGTAACACAGACTATAACCCTAGCAGGACGGCATGGGAAACCTCATTCGGAAACTGTACTTTTGTCGAATTGAGGCCCTGCTGGCCAGAGCACATGCAGAGACAACGCTAAGGAGCATCGTGGGAGGGAGCTCCCCCCAGGCATGGACACCATAGGCAGGCTCTGGTTAAACAGTACTTGGAAGGTTCTGCAGTAAATATGGGTCATGTTCATTTACAGAGACAGTCCTAGGCCAGAATGTTTAGACTGTACAAAGCATTTTGTCTGTGAAACTTAAATATGTAAACCAAGAGATGGAGATGGAATCCTCTGTGGTGCCTCTGCATTGACAGGAAAGTAGAAAATCCTGCCCGAGTGTTTTCTACAATTTCTTTGACTGCGTCTTGTTCATTAAACATCCGTCCTTAAAACGTTGCAGTATGTCTTCATGATATAGTCACTAAGCAGGCAGCAAATCACTAACCTATGGGTAAACCAGAAGTTTAATCTCTAATTCATTGTGTTCTTTCCTTTAGATCTATTGTGGCAGTTCTCAAGAGACTGTTTCCACACAGGAAGCTTTTTTGTTGTTTTCTAGCTTTTTCCCTCAGCAAGTATGTAGCAATCTTTGCACGGAATTCACCAAGGCACAGCAAATGCCAGTTCACCTCTGTTGGCCTTCTCTTCCAGCTGTGATTGCAAGGTGCTCCATGTGCCTTAGAGAGCGAGGAAAATGAGCACAGTTGTGGTAAGTGGTGTGATTATTCCCGACCTTGCTTTACGTTGTGGTTTCAGAGCTTTGTGAGAGTTCCTTAATTAAAATTGGAATGGAAAAACAAACGTAAGACAGATATGCACAGACAGAATAAGATCATAATGTAGACAGAACCATGTTATAAAGGCTTCAGAGTCCTTTGGACTGTGCACTGGTTTTTTCTTTCTTTTTTTGGGGGGGAGGGCGTTGAGACAGGGTCTTTTTATGTAGCCTTGGCTGTCCTGGAACTAGCTCTGTAGACCAGGCTTGCCTCAAACTCAAAGAGATTCAACTGCCTCCCTAGTATTGGGGATTAAAGGCATATGTCACCACCACCTGGCATCACTAGTTTTTCTGGTCCTGTGTCATTTGTTATAGCGTTTGGATTGACCTCAGGAAGAGGATATGATCAATTCTCATGGCCTGCGACATCTAAACAGGCTTCATAGACACATGCACAATGATGTGTAAATGCCTCACGCCCAATCCAGAGCCGAGCAGAGCGTTCACAGTTGTCAGGATTCTCTGGTACTCAGACACATGGCTTTCATCAGAATTTTAAATCATAGTCAAATGCCAGCACAATTCTCTAGCTGCCTTATGTGAAACTTCTGCCACATTTGAAATTACTATCAGTGATCTTCATGTGCAAATTCTTCCATTTCAAGTTTTTTTTTTTCTTGTGTGTGTGTGTGTGTGTGTGTGTGTATGTTTGTAGATGTGGGCAAATGTGCATTAGAATGCATGAGTGGGTGTATGCATGTGGAGACCCGAATTGATGCTGGATATCTTCCTTCATTACTCTTTTTTATTTATGTGGCAGTGTCTCTCACTGAGTTGATGAACTGGCTGGTCTAACCAGCCAGCTTGCCCTAGGGATCCTTTGTCTCTGCCTCCCAAGTACTGGGGTTACAGGCTGCCGCTGTACCTGCCTGGCTTTAATGTGGGTTCTGGGGGCCAGGACTCTGGTCTTGAACAGCAAGTGTGTTATCCTCAACCCTGCTTTCAGTTTCTGTCGTGACCCTGCTGGAACTTAACATGCGATTATCTTTGTGTTCAGCTCTGTGTCCCTTCCATTCCTCTGTAGACTTCAGGCCTCCCTGGCTTGCCTTTCTTAACTATTTCTCTGCAACTTGTACCCTTTGCTCAGCTTTCAGATCATAAGTTTGACGCCTGTGTAGCTATGCAAAGGCACCTCAAGCTTCCCTTGTCAAAGTGAAAATCACATGATCCATTCTTTCCTTATATGGTATTGATAACAATCTACCAAATGGCCTTTATCCTATACGAAAACGAAGAATTCATTTTTCTTTCTTTCTCTTCTCTTCTTTCTCTGGACTTTCTTCTTCCCTCCCTGTCCTTTGCTCCCTGAGGTCTGATGTTAGGAGTTGCAGCTCCTGCTGGCTTTGTTTGTTGTTCATTCTTGGTCCAGTGGCAGCATGTGATGCTGTGGATGGTGAGGAAGTGTGGCTGCCTAAAGACGAGTGTATACTTTCTTGCTCACACTGGAACTGTCCATCTCTGCTAGGCTGGAAGGGTCTGTTCCTCAGTGGTGATGCCTGAGTGCTGATGAGCTGTACTGCTACAAGTGGGTGCAATGCAGGCCTTGGGAGTGAGTGGGAGAAAACAGAAGTTAGTGGGATACCGTTAGTGTGGGAGTCCTGAGAAAGGCACACAGAGCACAAGTAAAAACAGGAGCATGGATCTGAATATTACATATTTTTGCTTTTGTATGTTTATGTCAGTGTACCAGCCTAGTTGGTAGACCACACAAAGTCATCAGTTTCTAGCTCAGACAACACATGACTTTTAATGGAACACCTCACTTCACAGGCAGCAAGCATGGCATGAGCCTGGGCTCTTAGAATTCACAGGTTTTGTTTGCCCTGGTCTCCACCTTCCTGAAGCTCCTGCCCTGATATAGAATATGGGATCATCATGAAGACACACGATGCAGAACCAGCTAGACTGCCATCCCCACAGTGTTGGCTGTCCATGGCTGTATGTGTGTTGGACTCAGGGTCAGTGCATTGCCTGATATTTTCTTCATAGGCAGAAGCCGGAGTGTAGGAATCAGCAGGGAAAGATGAGAAGAATACCACACATTCTTACCCATACTGACCTGCATAGTGGTTTGGGTTCATGATCAGCAGCCTGGAAGGAACATGATTGGAAAACTGAAGCCAGAGTCATTTAGGGGACAGAAATGCTGGCACACCTCTGTAAATACTGGAAGGAGTGAAGATGTCCGTGTGCCCTTACAAACCTCACCAAAAGGTGATCTCAGCAAAGGACTTAGAGTGCTGGGATAGGCACACTTTGCTTTCTCTTCCAAGTGACCTCATGCTCTGCTGGCCTAGAAGTCTCAGCTGCAGAAGGGCCATGCTTCTCTCAGGAGTCACAGGTCTGGTTCTGTCAAGCTTGTGGGTCTGTCTTCAGCCTGGACAGTGGTGATCTTTTTGACCTGAGGAGTACTCAGAAAGGAGGTAGGGTGCTGGTGAGGCTGGTGATCCAGACTGTCCTGAAGCACTAGCAAGCCTGGGGGACGGTCACTTCTGGCCTTAGGAAACCTGCCATTCCTCCTGACTCGTTTCTGACCTGAAAAGTTGTAGGTTCTGTTTGTTCCTGTTTGTGCCACCTGGCTAACACTGCTGTTACATACAAGCCGGCTAAGACTTGCCGACCGTACACCTCCCGTCTTTATGTCAGCTCCTTCCTCTGTCTGCCCTAGACCCAGACCTCCTGTGTGCCGCTTTGTACTGCTGCCTTATTATTATTGCTTAAAATTACCGTACTTTTAGAATTTTAAAGGTTTATTTTGTAAGTATGAGTGTTTGCCTGCATGTATGTATGTATAATGTGCGTGTCAGACTCAGAGACCCTGGAATTGAAGTTAGAAGTAATTGTGAACCACCATATGCTAGGTGCTAGGGACTGAACCCAGGTCCTTTGTAAGAGCAACAGGTGCTCTTAACCACTGAGCCATCCCTCCAGCTCCTAACATTATTTTAACATTTATTTGTGGGGTGTGTGTGTGTGTGTGTGTGTGTGTGTGTATGTGTGTGTGTGTGTGTGTGTGTGTGTGTGTAGGTCAGAAAACAACTTGTGAGATCCAGCTCTTCCACCATGTGGGGTCCGGGGGTCCGGCTCATGTTTGACAGACTTGCCAGCCAGCTCATTTACCAGTGGAGCCATCGCCAAGTCTTTAGGAAAAATCCCTAAAATAGAATCAAGTGAGTGACAGCCGCAGTGGCAGATGCGGCTGTGAGCCCTGTTGCTCACTAGCTGTCACTCAGTGGTGGTTACGTCACAGTTTTCCTTCTAAAGTTGTGTTTTCCCTTTAAGGGGCGTGGCACTACTTCCTGTGGTGTGCAGGCTTTGTAGTAACACAGGCGGGCTTCTTCCTGTCCTGCTCTGTGTCATGATCCCTAAAGACTTTATTCTGAAGCGCTAGAAGCCCACCAGACCATGTTTCCCCCCTGTTTGAAATGCTCATAGCTTTTTGAAGAACTTGAAAGTTAAACAAAGTGTGTTTACTTCCATGCTGGCCATTCTCAGTGTCGCTGCATTCATGAAGATTTCTACCTTTTTTCCTTGGTTTTTGGCAGCTTGGTCCTACCTGCCTCTGTGCGCTGACTTCTGTGCTGTTTCCTGATTTTAAATGTTCAGTTTCCCCTAAGGAAATTGTTGGTCACTACCAACAAGTTTTGAGGTTCCCCCACTCATCTACAGGTTTCGTAGTACCTAGAAAAAAAGAGAGAATTCAGAGATGTCATTGTACTTGTGGTTACAACTTATGCATAGGAGAGGATTCACTATAGTCAACGAGAGACCAGGAGCACAGAGTGAGGTCCAAGAGAGTCACCTTGTAGAAACTCCTGGCTGTCTTCGTCCGTGGAGGCCTGTGTCATTAGCTCTTTGTTTAGGCAACAGTGCCTGACAATAACCACAGCCAGTTAGCAAGTAAATCTCCTCCTAACCAATATTTTTAGCATTTCTTAGGATTCAGTTATATGCATGTCATTGACCACCATTGGCTGCTTTAGTCTCCTGCATATCAGGTCAAGCTGATAGCACATGATCCAAGCCTGTCCCCACAAATGCCTGCCACTGTGAGCATAGAGACCATACACAAGGCCCAAAGGCTTAGGTGAGTAGAGATTCATGCCCAGGATCTATGCAGAGGGCTCAGTCTTTCTTTGGGTAACTTTGACCCTCTACTACATACATAGCTTGTGATCTGTAGGCTGAGATTTATAGATTTGGGGGTTTGTGTATTATGTTATATTTATAAAATATTTGGCTTTGACTGTGGGTTATTTGTTCTGACTTTACATGATAGTAAATTCTCTAGTCACACGTGTTACACCACCTGTTTTGCCCTACTTATCATTGAGTTTCCAATGTTTTCAATTGAGAGTTCACAGTTTTTAAACCTTTTATGTGTATTATGTGTATATGTGTGTATGATGTGTGCTCATACATTTGTACATGGATTTGTATGCATGGACGTGAGTATATTCAAGTATGTGAGCGCCGTGACTTAGATGTGGAGGTCAGAGGACAGCCTGAGAGGTTGGCTGGCCCTCTACCTTATTTGAGACAGTCTCTGTTGTTTGCCGTTATATGCGAGGCTAACGAGCCTTTGAGACTCTCCTGTTGTTGCTTCCTGTCTTGTTGTGGGGCACTGACGTCACAGACATCTGCTTCCATGCCGATTTTACATGGATTTGGGCTTTGAACTCAGGTCTAACCGATCTCATGACACGTGTACTTTATGCACTGAGGCGTCTGTCCAGTCAAGGCTTTATATTAAATGGAGTCTTTCCCCTACAGTTTCTTTTAGAAAGGCCTTTTTTCTAAAAAAAAAAAAAAAAAAAAAAAAAAATGGCCGAGTAGTCCTAGCTTGTAATTCCTCAGTTCTTATACACTCTGTATGTGAATTTAATGTCACTTCATATGTGTATGTAGTGTAGTTATTCATAGCGTTTGTTGAGATGCTCACTGACCCAGCCTCAGGGTTCACGGTGCCTGCCGTCAGCTAGAACGATATTCTTTAACTGATGCCTCTTCCTGCATTTAGGATGTCAGGTGTGGTGGTGCTTTGGTAGCAACAGCTCCAGCTGTTTTTTACATGTTCATGCGTGTGTCCCCTCTGTGCCCAGGACATTATAGTTCGTTCTTGTTTTACCACTTGAAGTGCCATGTCTCTCCTGTCCCCACCTCCTGGCTGCTCTCCTCCGCCTCAAGTGGGTCCCCTTCAAATGTCGCCTGTGTGCTACTGTGCCCCCTTGATTCCTCTTCACTCTCCCGTCAGTTTCCCCCTCTTTCAGGGCACCTACATATATATGCACATATGGTGAGCATTGGAGTCTAGATCCCATAGCTGAGAGAAAACGTGGCGCTGGTCTTTCTGATTCTGCTTTACTTCAACGTAATAGTTAGCTCTAGGTCCACCCATTTTCCTAACTGGTGTTCTCATTCATTTTTTGTGGCTTAATAAAATTCCGTTGTGTTTTTATCACATTTTCTCATCTGTTGATGGACACTTAGCTGGTTCCATTTCTGACTAAAGTGAATATCACCACATTAAACATGATGATTGGATGTCTCTGTAAAAGGCTGGCTCAGATCTTTTTGAGTATATTTCCAGGAGTGGAATATCTGAATCACGTGGTAGTTTGATTTTTAGTATTTTGAGGAACTTTCATATTGATTTCTACAGGTGTATAAGATGTATAAGTGATATATAAGAATTCCTGTTTCCTCACACCCTCAGCAACTTGTTTTTTGTTGTTGTTGTTGTTTGTTTTTTAATTTGTTTGTTGGTTGGTTGGTTTTTCTAGACAGGGTTTCTCTGTGTAGCTTTGGAGCCTGTCCTGGAACTTGCTTTGTAGACCAGGCTGGCCTCGAACTCATAGAGATCCGCCTGCCTCTGCCTCCCAGGTGCTGGGATTAAAGGCGTGCGCCACCACCGCCGGGCTCCACTTGTTTGTTTTTAATTGATAACTGTTGTAATGGTGAGATTGGGATGCCAATGTAGCTTTTATTTGCATTTTCTTGGTAGCTGATAACAGTGAACATTGTTTTCATCTACCTATTGAGCATATATACTTCCTCATTTGAGGAGGATCTGTTTGGTTCTGGCCATTTATCAGTTGAATTGTTTGTGACTTTAGTATTTATTTTTTTGAGGTCTTTGTGTATTATATATGCTAATCTACTGTTAGATGTATAGCTGGCAAAGTATTTTTAACTCCATGCTGTCTTACTCATCAATTCTTGTAATAGATTCCTGAGCTTTTGAAGTCTTTTTCAGACAGTTTTGCCTGTGCCTGTATTTTGACAAACTCCTAGCCACTGTTATACTAAATGTGAAGTGCTGAAGCATTTCCTTTAACATCACTAACAAGACAAGGCTATTCAAACTGTACAGTGCTGGAAGTGTTGTCCAGGGCAGGAGAAGGAAATACAAGGAACACCAATGGGAAGGGCAGAAATCGAATCACCTTCATTTGAAGGTGATCATACACCTATCACTCTAAGGACCCCACCAGAAGATTCTCAGATCTGATAACACTTCCAGCAGGATGTCAGGAATACAAAATCAGCACATAAAACTCAAGAGATGTTCCATAAACTAGTAACAGTTGTACAGAGAAAGAAGTCAGTCACATTTACAATATAAATTTAGCAAATCTAATAATATGATAACTCTAAATTATGAAGTTAAAGACCTCTATAATGAAGACTTCCAGATATTAAAGAAAGAAAATGAGTAAGAAAGTGTAAGATTGAAAGAATTCCCATGCTCATGGATTGGCCATGTAGTTTTCCATAGATACATATTTATGTTGAAATGTTTGTACACACATCTGTGTGTGTGTGTGTGTGAGAGAGAGAGAGAGAGAGAGAGAGAGAGAGAGAGAGAGAGAGAGAGAGAGAGAGAGAGACTTAGACTTTTTAAAACAAAGTATCCTGGGATGCCTGTGAACTGCTTGTATAGCTGGAGATGGCCTTGAACTTCAGGTCCTCTTGCCTTCACGTTCCAAGTGCTAGGATTACAGATAAGAGCCACCACCATGCTCTTAGTATATTATCTAATACTGAACTTTCCTGTTTTCCCAGAATAAATTTTCAAATCTTCTGCAGTTCTCAGCATCTGCATCTTTTCCTCGGTCAGGGAATGCATTTCTGATTCTTTGTTTAGAGTCCTAAGTTACTTTAAAGCCATTTCACTCAGTTTGATGAAGTTAGATACTGCTGAAATTTTTAATTCTTTATGTTCCTGTAAAAATGTGTTGTAAGATCTTGTTTGTCCAATTGCCTGTTAGGCATCCGTGCATTTGATATAAGAAACTTTAGACAAGTATGTCTAAGATCGGTTGTAACTCCTCCCCATCATAGTGATTGTCATTTATCCCAAATGTTGAGGTGTCTCAAACTCAGAGGTCCTCCTGCTTCTGCCTCTTAGGTGGTTGGACTAAAGGTGTGCATCAACACACCCGGCCAGTTTACCCTTCTTTACAGGAAACTAGCGATGTGTATTTCTTTGTGGGTACTAGCGGCTCTTCTGGTTGGAGTTGGGCATGTGTTTAAGTGAAAGCCAAAGGAATATCCATTATGTATACATGTTTACTACCTCAGTCACTCATCAAGCTAGTGAGCAGGCAAGGTGTTTTGTAGGTTTTTGTTTTTCTTCTTCCTTAATAAAGAATGCCTGTAAAGTATATCTCACGGAAGAATGCTTGTGGAGAGGAGTGACCTCCCATATTCCTGACCTCCCATATTCCTATTTCTTGCCCAAGGCTGAAGGCTTTGGGCTGAGGAATGTTGTTTCATTACAGGGGTTGGTGTCATTTGAGGATGTCTCTGTGGACTTCACCTGGGAGGAGTGGCAGGACCTGGATGATGCTCAGAGGAAGCTCTACAGGGATGTGATGCTGGAGACCTACAGGAGCCTGGAGTCCTTGAGTGAGTAGAAGGCTACAGTAATCCTGTTAGCAGCACATTCCTGTTTTGTAAATACAGGAGCCACTGCAAAGAGTGGTGATTGTTGGTTTTGGGTTTTGTTTGTTTTTTTTCCTGAGCTAGTGGCCAAACCTAGAGTCTTGCACATGCTTGGTAAGCCCCTGCCCAGCCAGCTTTCACTGACACGTAGTAACTGCACATATTTATAATGAAAGTTGTCATTTCAATTCTTGTGTGCTGTATGTAATGATCAGTATTTTATAAGTCTGTAAACTTAGATTTATCATTTCTTTCTATTGAGAGCATTTAAAACCCTCCTTCTTGTTTGCTTTCTATTTATTTAATGTGTATGAATTTTTTGTCTGACTGCACGTGATGTGCACTTTGTGCCTGGTGCCCAGTAAGATCAGAAGATAATGTCAGATCCTCTGGAACTGGAGTTAAGGATAGTTGTGAACTGCTATGTGTGTGTTAGGAACCAACTTCAAGTCCTCTGCAAGAAAACCAAGTGCTCTTACCCACTGAGTCATCTCTCCAACCCCTAAAGCCCTCACTCTTACTTTCAAGTAATTGTTGCCAACAGTATTTAGTTTCTGTGTGCTATAGAGCAATGGGAGCTATGTCTCCCATCCAGCTGTTTCCCTGCATCTATGAACCATCTTCTCTCCTTCCCTCCGTCCCACATACCATTCCTAGGCTCTGGAAGCCAGATGTTCTTTCTTTGTGTTCAGGTTAACAGTAGCTTTCAGCCATAAGTGTGAATATGCAGTGTTTCTTTTAGCTTGATCTTCCTCACTTAATACAAGTATCTGTCAGTTACATCCATAGTCCCATGAGAGAAAATTCAGGGCCTTTTCCAAGCTGGATAAGGTCATCCTCTCTGTATTTAGCACATTTTCTTATCAGTTCATCTGAGGGTGGATACTAAAGTAGATTCCATATCATCTCTTCAGTATATGATGCTGCAGTAACTGTGTGCACAGAGTTCTCTCAAAACACTGAGGTGGATTTCCTCTGGATGTGTGTGTGTATGTGTGTGTGTGTTCCAGGGGTTGTGTTGTGTTATGTGGCAGTTCACTTCCCAGTATTTTAGTAAGCACCATGCTGTTTCTCATAGTGCCTGTTAATTACATCTCTAGGAACATAGACTTTCCTTCTGTGTGTCCTCACCAGCATTTGTAATGTTACGTGTAGTGTGTGTGTGTGAATGTGTATGGGTTTGTACATGTGAGTACAGGAGCAGTGGAGGCCAGAAGAGGGCTTCTCCCCTGGAGCTGGAGTTACAGGCCATCGTGAGTCTCTGTACCTGGGTGCTGGGAACTGAGCCCAGTTCTTCTGCAAGCTCAGGAAGTGCTTTTAACCCCTGAGCCGTCTCTCCAACCCCGAGAATTCTGGTTTTCAGTGCTGCTCTGTCGACTGTGCCTTTGGTGTCGGGTCTGAAGTTCATCTTTGCCTAGGTTATATCCTCTTGTGTTTTCCATATTGGTTTTAGAATTTCAGCGTCGACTTGACTTCCGTGTATGGTGGGAGGCAGACTTAACACCTTTCTCCATCACAAGGTTATCCAGCTTCACGGACATTGAGATAGATCTTCCTTCCAAACGCTGTTCTTTTTGCCTGGTGGGGATTGGCTGGCTGTGACCCTGTACATTGGCCTTTGGTTTTTCTGTTATGTCGTCGTTATATTCTGTGCTTTTTCTTCCTGCCTGTGCAAGCTGTTTTGGTAACTCTCTTCTGAGTATGTTTTGAGGTTAGGTTTTCTTGATTGTCTGTTCTTTTATTCTTTTTGTTTGTTTGGTTGGTTTTTGCTTTTGTTTTTAGAGACAAAGTTTCTCTGTGTAGCCCTGGCTGTCCTGGAACTCACTCTGTAGACCAGGCTGGGCTTGATCCTAGAAATCCACCTGTCTGCCTCCCAAGTGCTGGGATTAAAGGTGTGTGTCACCACAACTAGCCATTTATTCTTTTAATTAAAATTGATAACTGTTTCAGAATGTCGTTGGTATTGATTACTGTGAACATATGAATCACTTGTGTAGTATTGACACAGATGTGGGGAATTGAACTTTCCTTGTGGTACTGGGCAGGTGTTAAGCTGTGGAATCTTTTTAACGCTGTTTATGTTGATGATAAGTGCATTAGATTACTGTAAGCACTCCTTCGTGTGTCCTTCCCCCCTCCCCCCATAAGAAGCAAAGACTTTGAGAATTGGTAGTTTGATGAACTAGCTGCCCTGGTTGCCTTGAGCAGAAGGACTGACTCCCAGTTGATAGCCGGTGTAAGTCCTCTTAGGGCGGTACTGGCCGCTTTAACATTGCCAGGGCATTTTGAGGGCAGCTGTCTGTTCTCACTCCTGAAGATGCAGTACAGCCCAGCACAGTTTCAAAGTTTCTAACTGACTTTTTTTACTCTCACGGGTTTTAGTGGATTCTGGGTGACCAGGGGTCAGAAGGGGCATGTCCCTTGTGGCCTGACAGAGACGGTTGTGACTGATGGAAAGTAAATGAGGCTTTGACTGGTGCAGACAGTCCTCGTTGACATGCGTGCCTTCCTGTTTGTGGACCAAGTCCCTCTCTGGCTATGGCCGCAGACTGGTCAGCTCGCTTGGAGAGCTGCCTAGGAGACTCCCTTCTGTGCTGTGTCCCCTGGTGTTCCAAGAAAAGGCTTCTCTCCAGTCGGCTCTTCTTCCCTGACTAGTGGAGTAAGCTGATCTGGTAATACCAAGACTAGAGTAGCAGAGACAGGAACTGAACCCAAGACACCAAAAGATGATTTTATCTTTAAAAGAAAGGAACTCTTTCTGTTGATGCTCTGTTGCTGTTTTGTTTGTATTAAATTCTTATACATTGTTTTTCTCCTGCTTTCCTCTGCCTCCTGTTGTGTTGGGGATGAGGGGGGTTGTACAGGGGACAGGAGGTTCAGAGGTTCACTGGTCACTCATCTGATCTTGCCAACTCCTGCATCTTTTGGCTGAAGAGCTTTAGACTTTTGTAGATTCAATGCATTGTGAGATTCTTTTATTTGCTTTTCCCCCCCTTGATCCAGGTGGTCAGTCAGAATAACCCTTTTATGCTGTATGTATTGCTTTTATTTTAATGTCCTCAACATTGGTTATAAATGCCATGTTCTCACAGAGTGTTCATGTTGGTCCAGTCTTTGCTCAGAGTCTGAAACCAGTATTTTGTGTTTGGGGGTACAATTTGTACACTGTTTCCTATTACTAGATCAGTGTGATACCAAACCTGAGTTGATCCTGAAGTTGGAGCAGGGAGCTGGGCCATGGAAGGAAGAAGATGCCCTAAACCGAAGGCTCCCAGGTCAGTGAATGCGCCCGAGGCAGGGGGTCCAGACTAGTGAACAGTCATCGGGTGGTGGGAATGTGAAGTTCTTTTCACTCAATTCTGCCGTCTTCCAGAGACTAACTTTGTAATCAGATGCTTGCTGTCTTGTGTCCAGGGAGGCTCTCCCTTCCAGGTGTACCCGCCTTTCCTGGTTTTGCTGTGTATTTTGTAATCTAGCAAATTCTGCTCGCTCTTCCTGAACATTTTGTTAAGTAGTAACTCTAAGCCTCATTGTCCCTTCCCCTCTGTGTTTATGTGATGCTTCATTGTAAGCATTTATTCATGGCCTTATTAATGCATTTATCACTTTTTATTTGATTCCCCATAGACAGTGGTCTATTGTGTGGGACCAACAGTGGTGACCCTACAAATTTGCCTTGTTTAAAGAGCTTCTGCTGTGTTAAGACACAGAAATCTTTGGCATTGAAAGAATAACCACAAAAATATGTTTTCTCAGTTGAATAAATGAGTGAAAAAATATAGGATGGTTCTAAAGCTAAAGCAGTTTTAAGGAAATTGTTTTAAAATTCATATCAGATTAATTTTGAGACTTACCAATTTGGTACATAGTTCATAGTTTGATAGGAACTCTAGTCTTCAGAGTGGTTATGTTTTCATTAGAAGTTCCAAAGTGGCATTAGTCGTTCTATGTTAATATTGAAAACATAGGTTTCAGGCACTCACCTGTAGAATTCAAATATGTAAAAAGATGTCAAAATCAAACAGTGCATATCAAGATGCCAGAATTTATGTAATTTAAGGAGCATCTGCAAAGACTCCTAGTAGGATAGACCCAAGGGGTGGTATGTTATCCAGGAGATTGTAGGCATGGAGTCCAGATGAACCAAGTCCTGTTCAAAGGTTCCTGTTTGATGAGGAAATTGTAATATCTAGTTAGCCTTGGACCTTTTTCATTGTGGAACACACTCTAAGTCAACAGATTTGTGCTGATTTGCTATGAAATTGTAACCCAATGGAAGGTCTACAAGAGCAGCAAGTGCTTTTAGCCTCTGAGTCATCTCTCCAGACCCTGTTTTACAATATTACTTCATGGAGGGGCTACTTCTTCACTTTCGTGTTAGAATTCTATCAGATTGACTTCTGTGTTGTTCATGTAGGGCAACTTTTATTTCCTTTCAGCTGTGGAGAATGTGAAGAGACTGAACGAGACCAGTTGGGACAATCAAAAGAGACATTTGAACCACCTGGTAATCACTGGCAACTCTTCAGCTGAGAAGAGGGTCAAATTTGGGAAAAGATTTAATATGAGTTCCAACCATGTTTTACACCTGGCTATTAAGAATAGGAACTCTTCTGAAATGAGATCTGAGGTGCTTGATATATGGGAAAATGTGTATCTCCCTGATGAACCCAGTGTAATGCAGCCTATAGAGGAACTTGATCACCTTACTACAACCAAGATGTCATACAGACCTCCTGAGCCTCTTAGTGTGGATCACGGTGTTGAAAGTGAGCAACAGCACTTTCTGTATAGTCAACACGATGAAGCCTTCAATGGGAACACTGTGTGGACACGTAAGGTATTTCCTTTGGGAGATAATCCAAGTAAGTTAAAGGAATACAGGAAAGCCTTTGGTAAGTTAGGTCCTAGTGCCCAAGAGGGGACTCACATAAGGGAAGACACTTTTGATTGTAACTTTTGTAAGAAATCATTCTCTGACAAGTGTAACCATACTCAGCATTTTAAAACATGCATAAAAAACAAATATGATAAATGTACTGATTGTGAACCCACATTCAATACAAAACCAGGCCTTATAAACCTTCGGAGCACTCTGAATGCATGGGAAAAGCCCTGTGGGTGTAGTGACAATGAGAAATGTGTGTGTCAGATGCCAAAACAGAGGATTAATCAGGGTGTCTTCTCAAGTAAGGAGAGTAATTGTGTGAAAAAATTATGCCCAAAGTTAAATTTCAGTGTGCACCAGAGACCTCACACAGGTAAAAAACCCCATGAGTGCAATACATCTGCAAAAATCAACAACCAACCTCGTAGACATCACAGATGTGGGAGAACCTATCAATGTAAAGTATGTGGGAAAGCCTTTAAGCACACACAAAATCTCTACTTACACTACAGAACTCACACTGGTGAGAAGCCATATGAGTGTAAAGAATGTAAGAAACTATTCAGTGTAAAGTCAAATCTCAGTGTACATCAGAAAACTCATACAGGCGAAAAACCCTATGAGTGTAACATATGTGGAAATGCCTTTAAAAGGAGGTGTGACCTAACTATACATCAGAGAGTTCACACAGGTGAGAAGCCCTATGAATGTAAAGAGTGCAGAAAAACTTTCAGTATCAAGTCAGGGCTCATTGTGCATCAGAGAATTCACACAGGTGAGAAACCATATGAGTGTAATGTATGCGGAAAACGTTTTAACCAGAAGTCAAATCTCTCTACACACGAGAAGATTCACACAGGTGAGAAACCCTTTGAATGTAAAGAATGTAGGAAATCATTTAGTGTCAAGTCATATCTCACTATACATCAAAAAACTCACTTGGGTGAGAAACCTCATGCATGAAATCTGGGCAAGCCTTCTATCAGAAGACAAACCTCTACAGACATCATAGAGCTTGCACAGGTGAGAAACCCTAGGTTCATAAAGAATGTAGGAAAAGTCATTTGTCATCTCTCCCTGAACCTCAGAGAGTTCAGAGGTGAAGATCCCTGTGGATGTAAAGGCTGCAGCAATCATCAGTCTTAAGTCACATCTCATAATTAGTGAACCCAAAACACTGGTAGGTACCAGTGTGGGATATGTCCAAAGACTTCTGCTAGATGCCAGACTTGAGTTGTTGGAGAAATCTTACAGGTGAGAAACCCTCTGAAGGTAAGGTCTGGAAATAATCAGTCCTCAGCAAGACTGGAGAATTCATACTGATGAGAAGCCCTGTGAGTGTAGTTATGTGGAAAGCCTGTTAGTCAGAAGTCCCATCTCTGTGAATTTGAGTTCACAAAGCAGAGAAGGCCTGTGAATATGAGGAATGTAGGAAAGCACTTCAGACGTTTGTAACCTCTTCATGTGTCTCACAGAATTGAGAGTTGAGAGATACTTATCAGTGCAATCTATAAAACAGTCACCTATCACCTGCCACATGTCAAAGCTGTCTACACATTAGAGAAATCTCACAGTTGAGAGATACTCACCAGTGCAATCTATAGAAAGGTCACCTACTACATGTCAGAGCCGTCTACACATTACAGAAGTCTCACAGTTGAGAGGCCTTCTGAATGTAAGGACTAGGAAACATTTCCAACAAATGTACATCAGAGTACTCAGAAATGCAAAGGGGAGGCGCTCTCAGCAGCAGATACAACTCACTGCATGTCAGACATACACAGCCAAGTAACTGTTTGGATGCAGTGTGTAGAGAAACCTGTTCCTAGATGTCAGATCTCAGCAGTCATTAGGTGAGGAGCCCTCTGAATGTGAGGAATCCTTCACTGCATACCAAAGAAGACACATAGGATAAGCCATATCAATTCAATATGTGCAAAATCTTGGTTCTGTAAGATGGACATCTGCCTTCCCTGGAGAACCATATGGGCACAAAACCCTGTGAATATAGAAACGGAAAAAAACCTGTGAATTTAAAGAATGTAGAAAATATCTCATTCTTGGGGTGTGTGTAAGAGCTCACACAGCTAAACATGCTCCCACCTAGGTAAGTATAACAGACATTTGTGTGCATCAGAAAACCCCTCACTGCTGAGAAACCACAAGAGTGGTATATGTGGACAAGACTTTTACCAAATGGAAACCCTCTGGCTAGCTCATGGGCTGGAAGTACATGAATGCAATGGATGTGGACGCGCTTTTATAGGAAGTTGACCTCCACATTGGAGAATCCATTAGAGATGAAATGCTGTTAACGTGGAAAAGCCTATCTAGAATGGTAATGGATATAGAAAATGTCATTGTGAGAAGTCCTGTAAGCAGAGGTCTCATGTGCTAAGATTTACCGTTTTGTTCTAAGACTGGCAGCCTGTATGTGTAGTGTTATGGAGAGAACATGGCCAGAGCTCTATAGGAATTTTAACATTTGTGATGACTTTTCTTTCTTGCCTCAACCCCCAATTCCTGCAGTACATTATCCCGGGATTTGTACTTATGGTCTGAAAGCAAATAAGATTATCTGTGGAGAGAAGTGGGTGTAGAGAAGGACACTGATTTACAGACATGCTTCATTGGAGAGAGCAGAGGTTTTATATGTGTTTATAAATCTCTTGTTTGTATGAGTGATATAACCTTTTTGCAACATAATGCAAAATCATTGTAACCCATTTTAAAAGTATTTCAGATAGGGGACCTTTCATGCTAGAAAATTCACCCAGGAGAGGGCCCTTCTTGTCACTTTTGTATTTTCAAGCCATTTAAATGGAGAAAAAGAAACATGAAATTTCAGTAAATTCTAAATGCCTTACCTGGCACCAAGACTTTGTCTCAAGAAAAGATTGTTGAATATGCCAGATGATAAATATTTATGATGGTGCCTGATGCAGTGGTTTGGTCCACATTTGAGGACATCTGTGTTTGTCACAACCACAGTTTGAGAGATGCAGCTGACACTAGTGGATACCAGGAATGCCGCTGAACTGAAGGACTGTTGTCCTTTCCTGAGGAGGTACGGACAGATATGTACTCGGCCCAGATAGGGCACTGACAACAGACCAAATACACAGTTCTGTCAAACTGCAGTCCCACCAGTTGAGTGTGTGTGAGTATGGGTGAGAGGTTGCCTAACAAGCACAGGAGTGATTCCGCAGCTGCATCACTGAAAAGACCCCAGCCTGGGGAGGACTCTTGAAAACTGAAACAAAGTGGGTCACATAGGGTTAGGCAATCTCCCCCCACCCCCAGAAACCCTTCCCGCTTTTATAAACATGGGAATGGGCCTCGTGAATCTTATACATTTTCGGGGTATATTTCCTAGTCTTAATGAGCCTTCCTCCAGGATGGGAATGTTTTAATTCAGAGGGTACTGATACACATCAGGCACAACATACCCTGATGTATGTAAGGTTTGTGCATATGATTTTATCACATCAACAGATGTTCTCTGTATTCGGGGACATGCAGGAAATACACTTATTGTAATGGTTAGTGTGATTTCATTAAGGTTTTCTACATTAAATACTATCCTAGCCTGTTTACATCTTGTGAGTCTCTAGTTTGTATTTTCTTAATCTTTTAACATATAAATGTATATGGTGATTGTCACCAACTGTCTGCTAAGTATTGATGTTTGTGTTTTTCTAAGATGGTGATGTCTTAAAGTGAGCCAGTGTTTCTAAGAGAATAAGTATCAGGGTAGAAAAACATGAATAAAGATATTTTTCACAGCTATCTTGTGAACTGATTTAGAACTTTGTGAACAAATGGTACTTGTTTCCCTCCTCTGGAAGAAAGTCTCAGAATAAGTTCCTTTTCAGTAGTCTCTCATGCTTGCTTAAAAGAATAGAACCAGTTTCAACTCTCGACATGACATGCCTAAAGTAGATACTGTCAATGCTACCTAGAATTAGTAAACAGTACATCATCTCAACATAGTAATGAGAGTTACAGTTTATAAGTACATATTAATAATTTGGTAGGAGGCTACAACACAATGTTCTTTGACCACACAACACCATCTTACACTTTGCCAAAGTGCAATTTGGCTTTGGTCTCTTCTGGATACTATTCAGAGATTTATCTCAGCTGTACTTATTATAATTAGGTGAGATCAATCTTCCAATTTTTTTTAAAGCTAAGCATATGACCTAGCTCTGTCTATTAGCATACTGGAATGGGGTGGGGTGGGAGTTCCATAACAACTCTTAGAATAGTTCCTGGAGACATGGAGGAAGTCTGTCTTCTGTTATACACTGGTCTTTTCAGTCATAATTTCTGATTGATAATTTTGTCTCTCCAAATGTGGTTCCTATAATTGTTATAATACAAAACTTTCCAACCAGTGTGAATGATGTTGTGAAGGACAATAAATAGCCAATGAGGAAACTGCTTTTTTGAAGGACTTGGGACATGAATGGAAAACATTAGGTTTCTCTTGGTAAATAAGCAACAGCCATGTACTTACCCAAAACAAGCTTTCTTACCTAAAACAAGCACAGTTCCAGGATTTGGGAGGCTGATTCAAGATTGTACATAGGGCGAAGCCAACATAGGGTACATAGGACGTCAGCTCTTGCATGCCCCCCCTCCCCCCCCCCCCCGTGATTACAGAGAAGTCAGGCATCACTTCTGCATCCTCCCCTAGAAATAGCCCTTCTGTCCCTGGTGATACCTTGTTTTAGCTCCCAGATTATAATTGTAGACAAATCTTAAATAAATGCACAAATTTAAAGGGAAAAGTAGTTATGTATATAAGGAAATATATAGTCACATTATAAATTGACCAGAGGATAATTTACTATAGGACAAAAATCTTATTTCAGAATTAAAATTTTTTGAAGGGAATTTTTCCAATTGCTTGAAAAATTCATTGGAGTGTAAGTTTAGGAAGTTCCTGAAAATTAGAATAAGAAGGATGTGGGCTGTTGACATGACTCAGCAGGTACAAGGATGCAGGCTGTTGACATGGCTCAGCAGGTACAAGGATGCAGGCTGTTGACATGACTCAGCAGGTACAAAGATGCAGGCTGTTGACATGGCTCAGCAGGTACAAGGATGTGGGCTGTTGACATGGCTCAGCAGGTACAAGGATGTGGGCTGTTGACATGACTCAGCAGGTACAAGGATGTGGGCTGTTGACATGACTCAGCAGGTACAAGGATGCGGGCTGTTGACATGACTCAGCAGGTACAAGGATGCAAGCTGTTGACATGACTCAGCAGGTACAAGGATGCAGGCTGTTGACATGGCTCAGCAGGTACAAGGATGTGGGCTGTTGACATGACTCAGCAGGTAAAGCCTGAGGACCTGAATCAATCCCCAGGACCCACATGGTGGAAAAAAATAGACTCCCACTGGTTGTCCTTTGACCTCTACAGGTACCATGGTACAAGCACACATGCATACACAAAATGTGGACTAACAAGGATGAGAATGTGACTGCAGAAGCATTAATTACTAGTTATTTACAGTAGGTTTTTTGTTATGTTTTGGTTTTTTGATTGCCCTGGCTGTCCTGAAACAACCTATGTAGACCAGGCTGCCATAGGACTCAGAGATCTGCCTGCCTCCATGAGTACTAGGAATAAAGTCATGTGCCATCAGGCCTGGCTTATTAGTTTGAACATGTTGATAATGGCAGCAGGCAATACATGTATGTTAATTGGACAAAACAGGAAATGGATATAAAAGTAGAGGATCATTATTGTGGTTCTGTTATTCCTTGCAAGTCTTACGTCATTCAGATTTTATGTGCAGCAAATGTCATCTGTAAAGCACTGAAGTCTATTCTCCAAATTATTGGAATATATTAATAAACACTCTTTGTTCCTGTTCTCTGAAATTAAAATGTATTCATGATCTCAAGTATTAAGGTCAGTGGGTAAGGGAGCACAGAGAGAGGAAACTCATGGGGTGGGATGGAGACATGACTCATCAGCCAAGTGCTTTCATTACATGGTGAGATCCTCATCTGATGCAGATCCCAGCAATGGCTACGGTGCATCCCTGTAGTCCTGTTGCTGAGGTGGCAGAGAGGAGGATTACCGGAGATCATTAGACAGCTATTTTTGTCTAATAGTTGAGCCCAAGGCTCAGTGAAAGATCTTATCACATGTGCATTGATTACTTTTTTGTAACTATGATAAAAATAAGCTACCACAGCCATAAGTGAATTACGGAAGAGTTTATTTTGACATAGAATTGCAGCGGGATGAGTCCATCATAGCAGGGAGGTAAGGCAGCAGGAAGCTAAGACATCATGTCTCCACAAATACTAAGCAGAGAGTGAACAGGAAGTGGGATGAGGCTATGAAATCTCAAAGCCTGCCCCTAGTAACATCTTCTAGAAAAGCCATACATCCTAAACCTCCCCAAACAGTGCTACCAATTGGAGACCAAGTGTTCGAATGCCTGAACATATGGGGACATCTTAATTCAAACCTTGGCTCCCAGAGGCTCATAGCCATATCATAATGCAAAATGTGTTCAGTCTAACTCCAAAGTTCCCACTGTTTTAACACTGTTTCAAAGTCTCTTCAGAGACTGCTGGCACTTTTTAAAATTGTAACTCCTTATAAAATCAAAAAGCAAATTACACACTCACAACATAACGGTGCAGAATATATATATACATTACCATTCCAAAAGAGTAATGGGATCATAGTGGATGGGGCCTCAGCAGCTCTCTGAAACCACAGGGGAAGAATCTTTAACCCCCTCACCCCTGCATCCTTCATTCCTCTAAAGCCAGTATACCGTGTGGATGATAATGCACAGTTCCACTGTCATCTTAGGATGGACTCTGCCCACCTTGAACCACATTAGCATCAGCTTTTGTATTCAGTTGCTTCCTAGGAACATGAAACTTTTTTCCTTTTCCTTTCAAAAAGTGGAAGCTTATCTGGGTGGGATCCTGCCCTGGAGGAACCCTCCCCTTGTTCTAGTGCAGATGAGGTCTCATTAAGGGTGCTAATCTTCTTAACAATTATAGCCTGTCTTCTAGCACAAGCATTGAAGAACTGCATAAATATTATCAGTAACAACTATTCAACATTATGGTGTCTTGAAATTTCCTCCACCAAAGAAATTAGACCATTACTTTTTCCATTTACCCTCAAGCAAGTCCTTAGGACTTCCTCATGAGGCAGCTAGATTATCTACCAAAATATCACATGAATGGCCTCTAACCAAGTTTCTAATAGTGTTCCCCCCTTCTGAAACTCCTTGAGTCTCCACATTCTGCATAGTGCTCAGCACTACTGTATTCCAGGATCCTACTAGAATGTCCCATTAAGCTCTGCTTACAGCATCCAACAACTTTTCTAGTCCAAAATTGCAATGTCTACATCCTTCCAAAAAGCAACATGTTTAGGTGTAGCAAATCTTTCTCTGTACTGCCAGCTTTCAAATAACAACACAGAGACTTATTAATTATAAAAGCGTGGCCTTAGCTTAGATTTCTCCCACTAGCTCTTGTAATTTAACTCATTTATTTTAATCCACATTCTGTTGCATGGCATAGTACTTCATCTCTCCATACTGCTAACGCTTTCTCTGTGTCTGGCTGGAGACCCTGCCTTTCTTCCTCTCTGAGTCTTCTCTGTCCCTAGAAGTCCCACCTAACCTCTTCCTGCCTAGATATTAGCCATTTAGCTCTTTATTAAACCAATCACACTGACACATCTTCACAGTGTAAAGGAATAATCCACAACATTCAGGTCCTTCAGCAATACCCCACTCCTGGCACCATCGTATGTATTCGTTACTTTTCTGTTACTGTGATGAAATACCATGACCCAAAGTGACTCTTGGTAGAGTTTGTTTTAGTTTACAATTCCAGAGGGATAAGAGTCCATCATTTTGGGTAGGTGTGGCAGTAGGAGAAGGAAGCCTGAATGATCACAGCATCTCAACTACAAGCATAAAGCAGAGAGCAAAACAGAAGAGAAACACAACTGTGAAATCTGTTAAGCAAGCTCAATAAACTCATGGGTTCCTTAAGTTGGACTATAATGTAATATATATTTTTTTCAGTCTGTCATTGGTTCCCTGTCTGGGTTTTGTAGATGTTTGGACATCTCCAAGAAGAGCCTCACTGAAGTGTCAGAGGAGGGTGAGTTCTCTCTTCTGCTTATGTTGGAAAAGGACCATGATGAGAGCCTGTTTGCTGCATCTAGATTGATAGGTCTCTGTTCTGGCCTGGGTACTAAGGTCTCCAGATCTGAAACCACATCTCAATTCTACCTTAAGTGCTGCCTGTCTGGTTTGCCATTTCTGAACTGGTAGCTGTTCTAGCCAATAGATTATTCTCCAAAGTGTGAAGGATCATATTGGTTTGTGCCCCCTTAATGGACCCCAGCTGACTGTATGTAAGCTGCCGTGTGTGACTTGCAAACCAGTTCAGTAGTCTAGACTCCGGCATGCCTCTTTGCTCAGTTCTTCTCTGCTAACTCCAGCAGTGCTGGAGTTTTTCTAGGCATGGTTCACAGGGCATCTCCCTGACTTAGTTAGAAGCAGTCATCCTACACCAGGTCCTCATCAGAACCACTTGAGCAAGTGCTCAGGTATGTCGTGGAAAGAACTGTTCAGATTCTAGAAAGATACATGGACAACTGAGTTCCTCAGAGATTGAGAGAACTCATTAGTACCCAGGAGGACCTATCATCTCAAATACCTTCTGAATTTAGTCCAGTAAATATTAAAGATGTCAAATTATTTAGAGGAAGCCAGAGGAGGTTGAAGTTTTGGTGTTATGCCGAACAATAATTTTTGTTGTCAGAGAAAGTGTTTTCTAACTTCAAGATTGATGACACATGAAGAGAAAGGGAGAGAGGGAGAAAGAGAGAGGGAACAATCTGAGCACAGTTTCTACATAAAAAGAAGAAAACATAGGTAACTCTTAAGTCGGTTATGTGTTACTTTAGTTCTCTAAATACTGGGTGAATTTGAATTGCTTCCTACAAGCCATTCTACCTGTCTAAACTCTCTAGCAGATTTTAAAATTTCAGTATTAAGGAAATAAAAGACAATCCTATTCATACCAGAAATATGGAGACATTTTACTTTGTTTCACCAAGTTTTTGAAAGGGAAGAGAGGCACTTAGGTCCTGTTGGGCTGTTACAGATCAAGGGTTTGCAATGAGCAACTTCAGCTATGAGAACAAAGTTGCGTGAGTGTTAGAAAAGTTTGCTATGTATTGCCAAGGTATATTAGGAGCGTGACTGAACTCAGTCACACTTACCATGTGCTGCAGGGGTTGGGCCTGACCCAGGTGAGGTCTCTTCTTTAGAGTAGGGCAAGGGCACCCTGACAAACTAAGTTTAGGTGGAGGCTGTTTGCTGTAAATCCACAGAAAATCATGATCAGAATCAGCTTTTTGGCCATTTCACAATTGAGTTAGAGGACCAGCATCAATGCATGTGAGCTGCCAGCCACCTAGGAAAGCAAATCTTGAACAAAGAGCATGAAAATGATAGGGACACAGTAACCACTGAACTGGGCCAGTGTTGCGCTCACATCTTTCCTGGAAGTTGCATCTGGAAAACTATTCCAAATAGACAGAGAATGTCATCCCCACAGAGATGGGACAACTAGTCATGTATGACCTGGTAGTGCTGATGGAGCATCAGGACATCATCTCTACATCAGCTCCCCTCATCTTATCAATATTAATGTTAGCAAAGCAAGGTTTTATTTAATTATGGAGAGTTCAATCTCTAAGAATGCTACCGGTAGCTAGGCAATGGTGGTTCATGCCTTCAATCCTAGCACATGGGAGGCAGAGGCAGGTGGGTCTCTTGAGTTTGAGAGGCCAGCCTGGTCTACAGAGTTCCAGGAGAGTCAGGACATAGAGAAACCCTGTCCAAAAAATGAATGTTACCAGTAGGCAGCCATCCCTCACAACACCAGCCTCCATCATGCCTTAGCAGACTGAGCAAGCCATAGAGAGCAAGCCAGTAAGCAGCATTCCTTCATGGTCTCTGTTTCAATCGCTGCCCTGACTACCTCAGTCACAGACTGTGACATGGAAGTGTAAGCCAAATAAAACCTTTCCTCTCCAAGTTGTTTTTGGGCAGTGTTTTATCACAGTACCAACGAAGCTAATAGCTAATCAGGACAGTTTCTTATCAGCATCTCAAAAATGCTGATCGTAAGATACAAATCTCAGATATCAAGGGTTACAGATTTTTAAGGAAAAACAGTTTTGCACATTATACAAAACTATTTTATTCAAGGCAGTTAAGTGTAGGGCAAAAAACATCTTTAGAGCTAGAGCAGAATGTATTCTGACAAACGACTTGGGCTGTTGGTGATACAGCAGTGTTCAGTATGCCTTCCAGCTCAGTGAGAATTAGGCAACCTAAAGGAATCTTCAGGAAACCGACGACAGCAGTCACTTCTGTTCAGTGGTTTTCTATTGGAAATAGAGTGTAGAAAATTGGGGAGGGGATGCAAACAAATGACAATGAATTGTTGACTACCAACTCAGCACTGATGCTGACATGACATCTGTCGTTCACAGCTCTTTAATTTAGGTGCCAGCTCTGAATGCCTTAGGGAGTTCATTTGTCCACTTCTACATGGGCAATATTCCTATTAGATCAGCTAGCAGGCTTTATATTAGCTTTATAAGCTACAAAAAATCTTGCTTAAGGGATTATTAAATAGTTCGCACATACTTACACTAGGAGAAAGTAGGGAAAGTGCATAGTACTATTTGAGAAAATAGGTACATGTGCTAGAATAGTATTTGATGTAGAAATGTTTAGTTTATGCATGTATAGGGGGCTGAAACCAGAGCCTCAAATGTTACCCATATACTTTACCATTTCACAAAGAAAAACAAATACAAAGCAAATATGCTTTCTATCCTTAACCTAAGTCTCACCAAAGGAATTTCCCATTAGTATAAAACACCCGCATACATGTGAATGAGGGAATGCTTTGTGCACTTCAGGCTGTTACAAAGCACGTCTGGCCCCTATCTACTGTGTACGAGTACCAACTCCCAACCTCCAGTTACAACAACCACAAATGTTCCCAGACACAGTGTACTCTGACAGACAATAACATCACTCATATTATTTATTGGCACATGTATACCTCCATTTGAAAGTTAGTATTAAAACTACAAAAACTGGTAGTTTTCCTTCATTACAAACTTCTGACATTTAAGTTTTGTTCAAAGTGTCACACATTATCAACATTTATTCAAACTGTTCAACAAAACTTTTCTAATAAAGTATTCTCAATTTGCTATGGAAGTTTCCCTTGTGTACAAATTTTGAAATATTAAAGAGCATGTAAGTTCTCTCAAAAACTTCATTAAGTGAATTAGTTATGGAGATTTGCATTCTTTTCAAAACATCATGCACAATGATTTGAGAAAGTATTCCTCAACTAAACTAAGAGTATTTGGGGATAAAAATGAGAGCCTCTCTGCTCTCTCCAATCAGTTATATGTCTCTTAAATTGTTGACTCTCTGACAATGGATGTCAAGGCCATCTTGCAGGTCACATTCACTTCAGGCCCAGAGCTCATGTAAACTCAGGGAGAAAAAAAAAAAAAACTTACAGCATTTCTGTGGGCCTGGTAGAAACAATGATCATCATATATATGCACATTTTTCTCTACGCCTGTTATATGGTCAGACAAGACTACATAAGAGACTGTGTTCCAAAGAAGACAGCCAACTTGTGCCACACAGAATTTTCTATATAAATGTAATGCTTGCTAAGGTGGCCTTCTCACAAAAACATTGTCCTCAATCATCACATTTTTAGAATATCTCCTGTGTGTGTGTTGTCTGATGCCTGCTGACAGTTTCTGCTAAAAGGGCTTTCCACATTACACTCATAGGCATGCCCTCAGGTGAATTTTCTGATGCACAGTGAGGGATGACTTATGATAGAATGTTTTCCTACATTCTTGACATTCAAATCGTTTCTCACTTTCATGAGTTATCTGATGCCTGTTTAGGTATGATTTCTGGTGAAAAGCCTTTTTACATATCTTACATTCATAGGGCTTCTCACCTGTGTGAGTTCTCTGATGTACAGTGAGATGTGACTTACTGTAAAATGTTTTCCTACATTCTTCACATGAGTATGGTTTATAACCTGTGTGGCTCCTTTGATGGACAGTGAGGGATGACTTATGAAGGAATGTCTTCCTACATTCTTCACATGAGTATGGTCTATCACCTGTATGATTTCTCTGATGCCTGCTGAGACTGGACTTCTGGTAGAAAGCTTTCCCACATTCTTTACATTCATAGGGCTTCTCACCAGTGTGAGTTCCCTGATGCATGCTGAGGTGTGACTTCCGGTGAAAAGTTTTTCCACATACACCACATTCATAAGGTTTCTCACCTGTGTGTGTTTTCTGATGTACAGTGAGGTTTGATTTACGATTGAATGTTTTCTGACATTCTTCACATTCATATGGTTTGTCACCTGTGTGAATTTTCTGATGGATAATGAGGTGTGACTTAGAGTAGAAAGTTTTTCCACACTCGTCACATTCATATGGTTTCTCACCTGTGTGAGTTCTGTGATGTACATTCAGGTCTGACTTACAGTAGAAAGTTTTCCTACATTTTTTACATTCATAGGGCTTCTCACCTGTGTGAGTTCGCTGATGTATAGTGAGGGATGACTTATGGTAGAAAGTTTTCTTACATTCTTTACATCCATAGGGTTTCTCACCTGTGTGAATTCTCTGATGCCTGTTGAGGTGTGACTTCCGGTAAAATGATTTCCCACACATATGACATCCATAGGGTTTATAACCTGTTCTCTGAAATCTCCTGAGCTTTGGCTTCTCGTTAAAGCTTTTTTCAGATTGATACATTTCATACAGCTTTGTTCCTCTGGGGACTCTCTGACGTACATTTTGCTGTTTTTTCTGATGAAAAAATTTCTTACATTGTCTGCATCTGGAGGATCTGACTCCTGCATGTATTCTCTGTTTTTTGTGGTATGATTTCTTAATGAAGGTTTTCTCACAATCACTACACCTGTAATATTTCTGTACTTTGTGTGTTTTCTTATGTTTTGTGAGCTTGAACTTTGAACAGAATGTTTTCTTACAAATATTACATTCCCACGTTGGTTCCCTTACCCAAGTCATCTCTTGTGAATTAAGAGCTACCTCATCAGATGCTTTCCCAGACTCACCAACTTCACTGGAACTAGGTGCAATGTGGAACCTCTTACTTGTCCATAATGCCTTTGTGTTGCAGGCTGCTTCTTGCCTACAACATTGAAAATGCTCTTGAGTACTTGGAGCGCTGTTATACAACCTATGATGCTGTGCATGTATGGGGGGCTTGCTACTTAGGGAGCCATCAAGTTCCTTTCCAGTCTGCATGTTATCAGGCTCATTAGGGGGAAGTCCATTCTGCCATACATTAAGTGCTGCAGGTCTCATTCCTGAAGAATTTCCATTCTTTACAGTCATATTTGAAACATTCTTTGAGCTCACATTAAATATTTTTCCTAATTTAACATTCTCCTTAGTCGACGTGTTGCTGTTGGTAATTACAAGGTGCCACAAATGTCTCTCTTGATTGTCCTGGCTGGTTTCAACCAGTTCATTTACTTTCTGGATATCTAAAAGAAAACAGAAGTAGCCAAGCTCATATACAGCAGAAAGATAAAGCATTGCCTTCTCATTCTCACTGCATTATGATTTCAAATAATATTGATATATGATGTATACAGATTTGTCCCCAGTGAATCTATCAATTAGACAATGTAAAATCACATCACTTCATTGATTTAAAATGTTTTATTCAATTGAAACATGAGCGAGTTAAATATTCACCTATGCCTAGCCGTATATTTCAGTACACTCATTTCCACCTGCTATTTTCCTGTTCCTTTATTCTAGTTCTTAGTCATCCCACTTTCCTTTCCTAACTGACTTGTAAGGTCAGGTCCTTGTCAGTTAGCTATCTGCAGGTGGAGGTTCATGTGGTGTGTCTTTCACCTAATCAGAAATACAGTTTAGACTTAGGAAAGGATTGATACCTGTGTGTTCAGTTTTCACTTTTCTATGAGGAACCACAATAGAAACTTAGGGGGTTGGTTTATAAACACAAATGCCGTTATTTTCACATGAAAACAGCTAACTCTATCCCTCCAGTTTCCTAATCAAAATCTATTTTATGCTTCCTAGAACCCTGAGAGGGTCAGGAAGCTCCAGCCTACCTCCAATGAATTCATTCAGGAAACAAAGCAATGCCCATCATTCTTTGAAATGTTTTTCTGGATATTTCTGAGATTCACAGAACTGTCATTCTCCACTTAGGTTAAGGTACATGCACCCATGCTTTGTAACTCTTTGCTTCTGGAAGCTTCTATTTTGTATTAAGCTGTCTTCTACATTATATATGTAGCCTTCTACGTAAATCTATTGTCTTCAAATTAGTTTCACAAAGAGAGACTACTGATGAGAGACTTCTACACCCACACAGAAATCTCAGCCTTTCAACATGAAATCCTGCTGCAATTAAGTCTCTTCACATCAAAGGCCTACTTGTCCTGTCAAGCCTAGGTTTCCCCTTTCCATGCTGGGTCATTTGGTTGTGCTGAGTGTCCCCCTCACTTTCATGGATTCTGATGCTGTAGGACAGAAGACTTGATTCTAGGCTTCTTTTTCTATTTTTTCCCATCAATCACCTTGGTTAATACCTGAATAACTATAATAATAAATATTTACATTAACCTACCAATTTCCAAAGGACTAAGATCATGACCACTCTCAAGTCTATATTTTATGCCCACTTATATATTAGGTATACCAAATTTGGAAAAAAGTAATATCAAGATTAAACTAAATGAATAATAATCTCCTCAAAATTCCCTTCCCTTTAGACTTTTCCTGAAATAAAACAGTATATACTTTTATTTCTTGTTTTGTGATAAAACATTCTTTGTGACTTTTATCTTACAACCAAATATTTTGTGTGTTTAATATTCAACAAAATGTAAGCTCTTTATGTGCAGATGCATGTTTTATTATTACTTACATGTCTAATTTTAAAAGTGCAATGTTTAGGAGATAACCAAATACCATGTGATAAAGAACTAATGGAGTCAAAAATGCCTGGGGTAGAAAACACAAATAATTGAGAATTTAGAGAAAGTAGCGAAACCAACTAACCAAAATTATCTATGATAATTTTGTTCATGTGAGACTTCTCCTTGGAGAATGTACACAGGAAACATCTGATATATGATACCAGCTGATCCCAAGACTAGGACCAGAGCCATCAGTGAAAGCAGCTCAACATGGCCAACGTCTACTAGATTCTAGTCATTCTTGTCTGTTTGTCCAGGGTGCATTCACTGACCTGGCCGACTCTGCTCTGGGACTTCTTCTACTCTCCATGGCCCAATTCCTTGCTCCAACTTAAAGATCACCTCAGGTTTGGTAATGCAGTGACCTGTTAATGGGAAATAGCATAAGAGTCTATCAGATGCTAAGTCAAGAACACGCAGAAAGATAGCACCTTTGGGAACGGAGTGATTGCTAGACAAATCTGAACCCTTTGTCAGTGTCCACTCATGTCCCTCATGGTCTGCAATCTTGCCTTTATTAAGTAAAGTTAAATGGCCTGAGAAAGAAAGCAAAGCTGTGGTTAGTGCAGATCTGTGATCTCAGATGCCTGAGAGGCTAAGACAGAAGGAATACTAGTTGAAAGTCTGTCTAAGCAACTTAATAAGAGCCTGTCTCAAAATAAAAAATAAACAGAGTGTTGGGAATACAGCTCAGTGGCAGAACACTTGCCCAGTATGTATATGAATCCCTAAATTAATCCCCGGCACTAAGGATAAATAAATATGAAAAGGAAATCTAAGAATGAGTTTTAAAATACTTAAAAAGACACGATACAATTAAGTTTTTAAAAAAGGAAGGAAGGAAGAAAGGAAGGAAAAGAAGGAAAGAAAACAAGTAAGCAGACTCAGATATGTAGGAGATAAGGGTGACTAAAATCTGAAGTGATCTGGCTGTCAAGATGGGTTAGCAGGTAAAGGCACCTGGTACCAAGCCTCACATATGAGTTCCATCTCTAGGACCCGTATAGAGGAAAAAGAACACCAAGTCTGCCAAGCTGTCCTCTGAACTCTAGACATATGGCATGGCATGTGTGTGTGCTTAAAAAAATTTTAAGCAATCTGAATTTTGGAGCTAAAGCTCAACAAAAACTTAAGGAAAACAAAAAGGTGGGTGCCTCCACAGCAGAATTGATTAAAGTTTAGAATATTGTGGTCAGATTTTGTTTTTGTTTTGTTTTGTTTTGTTTTTGAGACAGGATCTTACTATGTAGCTCTGAATGTCTTGGTCCTCTGGAAGAGCAGCCAGTGCTCGTAACTGCTGAGCCATCTCTCTAGTCCCCAATATTTTTTTCTTAATGAAGAACACCTTCAACACTTTTGGTTTAAGTAGTTGTCTGACTGGTGTTCAAAAAAGAATAGAGAATAGATATAAAAAACAAAACATTCAGCCAGGCATGGTAGACTACACCTGTAAATCTCAGCATTCTGGAGGCTCAAACAAGAAAATCAGGGAGTTGGAGGCCAGCCTAGACTATGTAACAAATTCTAGGTAAGCACGAGCTACATGGTGAAACCTTGTTTCAAAAAAACAAACAATAGGAGGCAGAGGGGATCCCAGGAGTTTGCTAACCAGCCAGCCTAGCCTAAAAGTGAAGGGCCCTGTCTCAAGGTATCCAGATTGGGTTTTTTGTTTTTGTTAACTTGACAAAGGCTAGTTATCTGGGAATAGGAACCCCAATTGAAAGAATGCCTCCAAGGAAAGCTTGTGGAGAAATTTCTTGATTAGTGATTGATGTGGGAGGCCCCAGCCCATTGTGGGCTGTGCCAAACTTGGGCAAGTGGTCCTGGATGTACAAGAAAGCAGACTGAACAAGCCATGATGGAGCAAGTCAGTAGCAGCACTCCTCTATGGTCTCTGCTTCAGTTCCTGTTGTGGCTTCCCCTGGTGATGGCCATATAAAGCCTTTTATCCTCCAGTTGTTTTTTAAGATACAAAGGAATAAGGAGAGAAAGAAAGGTATACACCTAACATCTTCCTATCCTCTAGCCTCCAAATGTTTATGCATGTGTGTGTGAAATTGTACAAATTCATGCACACAAGCACATATTCCACACACATATACACACCAAGTTTTTTTATCCAAATAAATTATTTAAAAATAAAATAAATGATTTAAAAAATCCAAATTCAAGAGAAAATATAACCATCTAGATGCAACAGATTTGCCCAAAAAAGGTTCTGAGTTGTATTGTATATAATCAGACTGTCAAAAGCAAAACATGCATTAGAGGAACAACAGAGACCAAGAAGAATCCCCCAGGTGAGGACAAAAGATTGACTCAAAGTTAAACAAAAACCAAAACCATTGCCAGACCCAGAATACTGTATCTAGAGAGGTTAACTTTCAAAAACTGAGAATTGGACTTTCTAAAAGAAACAAAAACTAAAAAAATCCATCACCACTAGATCAGACTGTGGTAATTAATCTTGTCAACTTAATAGGGTCTGGAATCAATAAGGGACAAGCCTCTGCACAGGTCTGTGTGGGTTCTCCCAGGAAGGATTAACTGAGGCGAGAAGCCCCTCCCCCACTCAACAGCACCTTCTATCTGTGACCCAGATCCAGTGGGGTCTGAGGGAAAGCAGTGCTGTTTGCTGCCTTCCTGTACTTCTTGCTGGTGAGTGCATTCATCTCTGCTGCTAGTGTCGTTCTTTCCTGATAGCAGACTCTAGCTTCTCCAATTTCCAAAATGGATCGAAGCAGCAACTCCCAGGATTCTTTCAGGCTTTAAACTCTAGACTGAGACTGCTGAGGTATTTGGCCTTGTGGACTAAGAAGCTACTGGGTTCTCAGGCTCTCCAGTATGTAGATAGCCACTGTTTGACTACCTTTCCCTATCAGCTGTAAGATATTCTAATAAATCTTCTTTAATACACACAAGCACACACACACGCGCACACACACACACACACACACACACACACACACACAGATGTTCTGTTCCTCTAGAGCAGTGGTTCTCAACCTTCCTAATGTTGTGACCCTTTAATATAGTTCCTCATGTTGTAGTAACCCCCCCCAACCATAAAATTATTTTCATTACTACTTCATAACTGTAATTTTGGGGTTTTTTTTGGGGGGGTTGGTTTTTCAAGACAGGGTTCTCTGTGTAAGTCATGGCTGTCCTATAACTCACTCTGTAGACCAGGCTGGCCTCAAAGTCACAGAGATCTGCCTGCCTCTGCCTCCTGAGTGCTGGGATTAAAGGCATGCCCTACCACGCCCAGCACTTCTAACTATAAATTTTGCTACTGTTATGACTCATAATATAAATCCCTGTGTTTTCCAATGGTCTGAGGTGACCCTTGTGAAAGGGTCATTCAAACCCCAAGGGAATCAAGACCCACATGTTGAGAACCACTGCTCTGGAGAACCTTGCCTAATACACAGTCCTACAGGAAATGCTTAAGAGATGTTATACAATAAGCGAAAGGATAATAACCACCATTACTAAAGCATATGAACATATAAAATTAAACAATACAGCAGATACACAAAAGGAAAAGATGAAAGTGTATCAATACAAGAAAACCATTAAACATAAAAAATGGTGGCGCACGCCTTTAATCCCAGCACTCGGGAGGCAGAGGCAGGCGGATCTCTGTGAGTTCGAGGCCAGCCTGGTCTCCAAAGCGAGTTCCAGGAAAGGCGCAAAGCTACACAGAGAAACCCTGTCTCGAAACCCCCCCCCAAAAAAAAATTAACACAGGAAAAAATACAGAAAATAGCCACCAAAAATGTCAGAAATACATCTTCACTTATCAAAAATATCCTTGAGCATAAACGACATATTTCTCAATAAAAAATATAAACTGAATAGATGAAAATACTGTTATTTTCTCAATGACAGAAGAGAAAACCATTCACTAGGAAAGACATGTGGACTGAATAGGAAGGGGTGGATGTAACATGAAGATGGGAACTCAGAGCATCCAGAATTCAAACAAATTAAATCAAAACCTGTATTTAAAAAAAACAAAACAAAAAAAACCAGACACTTCCAGAATATTCCCCACTGCTGAGGAGTGCCATTCATCTCACAGCTCACATTACTTCTCAGGGCAGGACAAATGTTAAGAAATAAAGTAAGCCTCAACAAATTTAAAAAAACAAACAAGCAAAAACCCTGGGTTCATAGTTACTGTCCTCTCTAATCACAGTGAGATAAAAGTAGAAGCTAAAGTAAAAAGAGCATTATTAACTATAGTGTTTGGAAATTAAACATCCTACTGGATGACTAGTGAGTATGAAAGAAAGCAAAGTGCAAATCTGAGAATTTATTGGAACAAATGACTGCTCCAACTGCATCTAAAGCAATACTGCAAAGATACCATGTGTACCTGCATCAAAGTCAAATCAAAAGAAAAAAACTAACTTTTGAACAATTTTTAATTAAAATTTTAAAAAAGACATCACAAGTGATACCATAGAAATCCAAAGTATCAGCTGGGTGGTGGTGGCACACACCTTTAATCTCAGCACTCAGCAGGCAGAAGCAGGTGGATCTCTGTGAATTCAAGGCCAGCCTGGTCTACAGAGCAAATTCCAGGACAGTCGGAGCTAAACAGAGAAACTCTGTCTTGAAAAATCACAAAAAAAAAAGAAAGAAAGAAAGAAAGAAAGAAAGAAAAGAAAAAGAAATCCAAAGTATCCTTAGCGAATACAATGAACATGATCAAATTGAAAAAAATCTAAAGAAATATGTAATTCACTGTACATACACAAGCTACCCAACTCAACCATGAGAATACAATCTGACAGGATATTAACACATTTGAATCAGTAATAAGAAGTCTGTCAACAAAACCCACAGCATCACTGGAGAATGTTTTCAAATGGATCATCTTCCCCAGCCCTATCCAGTAGTCTCTTTAATGAAATTGTTGAGATGTAAAGACAGTAATACTACTCAAAAGTTACTAAAGCACAGTCATAAAGGATTATTACAATAAAAATGATAAGCTTCCTGTTGAAGCCCCCACTGAAGGGCAGCAACCCTGGCTCCAGGGTAGCCCATGGTTGTTGGCCTCATCCCAGGCCACATAGAAAGAAAGAATGTAAAAAAGCCGAGACGTGGCTGACAGTGCTGATGTCTCACTAAACATACCAAAATTTTAAGGGAATGTGCAATTTTCTGCCCTATGAGTGGTAGGCCATCAGATCTGCACAGTGCCTCCAAGGACACGCAAGTTCATCAAGAAGTGGGTGAGGATGCACATCTGTGCCAAGAGGAAGTCGGAGGAGCTAGCCAACATGCTGGCATCAAGGAGGACTAGATCTCTTTTGCCTGTCCCCTTCCTTAATAAACCTTTATCACACACACCATATATACGTAGTATGCATGTATGTGAAACACTGATGAAAGAAAATGAGGACCCCAAAATGAAGATCTCATTGTCATAAATAAATTCAATATTGATAAAATGTCCACATACTCAGATTGACTTACCAATTATCTAAGTATCAAGAGCATTTTCACAGAACTACAAAAAAGTCAGTCCTAATCTTTACAGAGAAACACAAAAGACCCCAGACAGTCAAAGCGTTCTTGGGAAAAAAAAAAAAAAAAAAAAAAAGAACAAATCTGCTCATTACATATGTAACCAACAGCACAGTACCTGCATAGAAGCAGACAAACAGGCTAATGGAACAACAGAGAAACAAGTCCATACATTACAGCCAACTGGTTTTTACCAGAGGCAGCAGGAACATTTAGAAAGGAGGTTCCCTTCAATAATTAGTTAAAAAAAAAACTATACACTCCTGCATACAGAAAGATATTAGATCCCCTATATCTTACCATATTCAGAAATCAAATTAAAATATATCAAAGACATAAACACAAGATCTGAAACTACTGAAATACAGGGAATACAGGGAAGCTGGATATTGATTCAAAGATTATTACCTTTTTGAGATTGGCCTCCCTACATTGCCACGCTGGTCTGGAAGTCCTGAGCCCAAGTAATGCTTCCTCCTCAATTTCAAGGGTGTGGGAAACACAGACATGCACAATCACACTCAGCACAAAGATTATGACATGACCTCAAACCACAGCCATCAACAGCAAAAACTGACAACTGGGATTTCATAAATAAAAAACCTCTATAAAGAAAGGCAAATGACAAGAGTGAAATATTAACATATACACTGAAAGAAAATGTCCAACTACACAAGATTTCTGGAATATACAAGGAATTTAACAGCAGAAAATAATTTAACTAAAAATTTAACAAGTGATTTGAATAGGTGTTTTCCCAAAGGCATATAAATAACTCACAAACTCATCAATAAATGGTCAATAGTTGTAAATATCAGAAAAATGCTAATCAAAACCACAGTGAAGTATCATAACACTTGCAGCTCGAATATTATCAAAACCACAAACAACAGGACACAGAGAAAGATACATTACCCTACACTGTTGCTGGGAATATAAAATTGTTACTATGAAAAACAGTATGAAAGTTCCTCAAAAAAAAAAAAAAAAACAACTAGAAATAGAACTACTTTTATGGTGCAGCTACTACTGAATATATTAAAAGAAAATGAAATCAGTATTTTGAAAGATCATGAGTTCAAGGTAATCTTGGGCTACATGAAATCTTGTCTTTTAAAAAAAGGTATTTATGCATAAGGGAATATTAATCACTAAGAACTCAAAAATTATCTCAGGTTGGAACTGATGTATGTTTTCACTAAATAAGTCAGGCACAAAAAGATAAACATTGCATATCCTTGTTTATATGTGGAAGACAAAGTTGCACTCAAAAAAACAGAGGCAAGAATGGTTATCATAGCCTAGAAGAGTATGCGAGGGAGGGACTGAGCGAAGACGGTTAATGCATGCAGGGGTACAACTGAATAGCCAGTGTAACTTTCAGTTTTCTATAGCACAGAAGCATGGCCATGGTTGAAAAATGATTAAATGTTCCAAAATAGCTAACAGAGATTTAAATGTTCCCAATATAAAGATGTGATATGTCTGCATAGACCTGCCAATTTCTGTAGGTAGGTTTATTTATACATACGTGTGTGTGTGTGTGTGTGTAAACAAATTTCAACTGTTCTTACTAACAAAGGAAGTGCTTCTAATACTACTGGGGACTTTCACTCACCCAAGGACTCCAGGCTCCTGTAGGTCTCCAGCATCACGTCCCTGTAGAGCTTCCTCTGAGTGTCATCCAGGTCCTGCCACTCCTCCCAGGTGAAGTCCACGGAGACATCCTCAAATGACATCAACCCCTGAAATGAAACATTTCTCCTCAACTCAAGATTTTGGGGCTATCAAAAGCTAGGAATGTGGGAGTTTGCTCTTTGTGAGTGTCTCTCATGCAGGCTGCATATTGGTTTATATTCTCTATCATGGGATGGAAAAATCACTAATATTTTATGCTTCCATACTAATTTAGTAACACAAAAGACTACTACTACAGAATTTTCCTTTCCTAACAAAAATGGATGGATTATGTGCAGTAAAACATGCACAAGACCCTGGATTCAATTTGCAGTAACACACACATATACAAACTCTCTCTCTATCTTAAAAGGAAGAAAGAAAAAGAAAAGAAACCTTGTTTACAAGTGGCCTGGTAATCTAGTCTGAATGAGGACACAGGCACACCTCATCCTTGAAATAATGTTGAATAAAGACACATGTCAGTGCAGAACAGGGGGATGAGGACTGCTACGCATCCTTGAAGTTATGTTTTACTGACGGCAGGCTTAGCTCTTCGACCCAATGAGTTCTCATGAGTAACAAGCCACAGAAGTCAAGTTGTAAAAGCACAAACCCATTGGCGGTTAATAGACCTATACGTAGACCCATACGTATGTGACTGTTCCTGGGCAATGGTGAGTTATAGTTACATGTTCAGGTGACTGACAACCCAGTGGTTCTGCATTCCAGACAACTGGTCTGATTCCAACAACTCGAGTACATTTGCAGTAATCTTTATATTTGCCTCTTAAATCTAAGATCTGCATTTTGAAAGCCATCTCAGGAAAGGAGGTCAGAGAAGAATGCAAATGAAGAATAATGAGAGAAGGAACCAGGTGACACATAATTACCTGCACTGGGTATATAGCCTTTGAATACAGAATAGAAACCACCCTTAGCTAAGTAGCAATAGGCCAGGTGAGGCTACATGAGATCCTGTCTCAAAAACCAAAAAGAAAATAAAAGAATGCAGCTGTGGGAGCCCACAGAGGCTTCCTAGTGAGAACTTACTCAGGGTCCAAGAATCTGAGCTTGCTTTACCCAGCAGGGCTGCATAAGGAGATAATTTGACCACGGGCATGCTTATCAGGTGTTTGGAAGGGTCTGCACTTGGCTGTACGGTGTGCTTTGATCTTGCAAGGGGGAGGTCTTTTGTCTCTCTCCTTGGTATATTATAAAAAGCCCTCTTGAATAAATTTCAAGGCTGTTGGGTATTGATCCAGGCCCTCCTGAAGCTATCCTGTGTTTCTGTCTTTCTTCTTGTCTCCATCTTTCATTCTGTCTGATATTTCCTAATTCCTCTCTCTTCCACCTAAGAACCCTTCAAAAGTTGGGAGCGGGCCCCCACATACAGCCAAGTGTGGTGGTGCACAGATCCCTGTTAAGTACAAGGCCAGCTAGGGCTACATAATGAGACCCCATGTCAAACAAACAAACAAATAAACAAGCACATATACAAAGAGAAAATAGAAAACACACCCTAGAAAAATGAAAAAGCGAAAAAATTCCAGGACTAAAATTTGGTAATTGTCTGTTGTGCTTAGAGTAAAAAGAGATATATACTTTCAGGATGTATACATGATAAGTAGAAAGTAATTTTGTAAAAATTAAGGGGAAGTTGTAGTGATAGATTGTGTACCCTAATAAACTTGCCTGAGGATAAGAGAAGCAGAACAGCCAGGCACTGGTTCTTATCTCTATGAAATCCTCAGCCTAAAGAGAGTGAGTTCCTGTTTCCTCACACCTTATATACCTTTCTCTGCCCAGACATCACTTCCTGGGATTAAAGGCACGTGTGCTTCCCAGTACTGAGATTAAAGGTGTGTGTCACCACTGCCTGGCTCTGTTTCCAACGTGGCCTTGAACTCACAGAGATCCAAATGGATCTCTGGCTTCCGAGTGATAGGATTAAGGGTGTGTCCCACCACTGCCTGACCTCTATGTCTAATCCAGTGGCTGGCTCTGTCCTCTGATCCTCAGGCAAGTTTATTAGGGTACACAATATATTACCAAAGGACGTACAATGAATATGATAAGTAATAGATTGATCTTAAAATGTACTATTGGCTTGGATAGTTTGTTTTTGAGACAGTGTCTCATGCAGTCCAGGCTAGACTCAAACTCTGCATAGCTGAGGCTGGCCTTGGACTCTTGATCCTCTTGCCTCCAGGGTACTACAATTACAAGCATGTGAACCACCATGCCCAACTAAACATACTATGTTTCTGTGATTAGACATGTGAGAACATTCAACTGGCTACTGGATACAGGACCTGTGACCCCATAAGGAGTGGCACTATTAGGAGATGTGCCTTTGTTGGAGGAAGTATGTCACTATGGGGGTTGAGCTTTGAGATCTCTTATGCTTAAGCTATGCTCAGTATGATAAACAGTTCACTTCCTGTTGCCTGTGGATCAGGATGTAGAACTCTCAGCTCTTTCTCCAGCACCATGTCTGCCTGCACACCACCATGTCCCCCCATGATGATAATGGACTCTGCAACTGTAAGCTAGCCCTAATTAAATATTTTCCTTTATAAGAGTAGTTGTGGTCATGGTGTCTCTTTACAGCAATAGAAACCTTATTAAGACAGGACCTAGCAATCAAAGGACAGTTTTAGCAGGAAAAGTAAGATTTCCTAACAGCAGAACCTCAGTCATACAAAGACAAAAGAGTAAGTGAAATGGCCTCAGGAGAACCCAAGAGATTGTTAAAATAAAAGTACAAAATCCACAGAAACATTAGCATTCAGTGACTACGGAAGAGAATCAGACCACAGGAACTGAGAAATATTCTTAAATACTTATCTAGAAATAAAGAAAAGCTCAATATTAAAAAATACATTAATGTATTTCACTGTATCCACAGTTCCACTGGTGGGAGTGTGTGATCTTGTGATAATCCTCAAAGACATGGAAAAGGCATTTTTTTTATTACTTATTTTATTTTATGTGGATGGGTGTTTTGCCTGCATGTATATATATGTACCACATGCATGCAGTGCCCACAGAGGCCAGAAGGCCTTGCATACCCTAGAACTGGAGTTACGGACGGTTGTGAGGTGCCATGTGGATGCTGGGTATTGAACCCAGGTCTTCTGGAAGAGTACTCTGTGTTCTTAACCACTGAGCCATTTTTTTTTTTTTAAACAAGAGCCCTTTGTAAAGATTCTCGGCCAAAAAAAATTCAGGACAGTCTTTCTTCTCATGATAAAATTTATGTCTCTTAACAAAAAAGGCAGCATGACAGCCGAGAAAAAAGACGGAGTGATAAGGATGCCCCGTCTTTCCAGGCAAGGTTTGGTAGGCCTGTAATCCCAGCACTTGAGGGGTAGAGGCAGGAGGATCCAAGTTTGAGGCCAGTCTGGTCTACATAGCAAGATCCTATCTACAAAACTCAAACATAAACATAAAGACCCACCTCATGAGCACCAGCACTGTATAAGACATGCCAACCAAGTTAAATGAAAAGGGAAAAATGAGGATTATGATTTCCATATCATTTAGAAGTAAAAACACCTGATAATCTCCTGTAAAGTATTTCAAATAGAAAACTCAATAAATTAAAACTATAAAAAATTAAATTCTACATGTGAGACTATTCATACAACAAAAGTACTGAAATAAAACCCTGGCCAGACTAACAACAAAGTATGCAAATATATGAAGGAAGAACAGGGTGGGGGATTTAAAAAAAAAAAAGCAAATAAAGAGAGTAGCATATTTATGGAGTAGAATTTTATATCATAAAGTCACTGACTCTCTGTAGGTCAATAAGCTAGTTTAACAGCAGTCCAACGGAAGCATCAAATTCATAGATGTGGACAAAGGAATTTCATTTTTATGGGGAACTGAAGAAGCAAAAATAGGATGTGATTAGTTAGTTGCTTTCTCCAATCCAAATCCCTCCCTGCGTTAGCTGCTTTGGGCTTCCATAACTTGCTGCATTTTCTCAGTTCTGCAGATCAAGATACCAGCTGATTCAGTTTCTGCTGAGGCCTTCCCAGGATTATAAAGGCAATTTCCTTGATGTGTACCCACACAGTGCAGTGAGAAAGAACTCTCTCCCTCTTCTTTTAAAGGCCCTTAGTCCTATAAGATTAGGGATAGTACTTTTTCAACTGCAGCTAACTCCAAAGTGCCCTAACCCCAGATACAGTGACATTTGGTTTTAGTGGTCAGCCTTTTACAGCCATTTACAGCATTTGTCATTCCTAACTCTGATGAAAAATCAAATGCCTACTTGTAGTCAATCCAATAATCAGATCCCCCACTTAGCTTGGCTAACCAAACGGTATTGTCCATGTAGACCAGAGGACAACCTCAGATATAGTTCCTCAGAGCCATCTTCCTTCACACTGTGGAATCCCTAGCCTCCTTCCTTAGAGCCCTGGATCCCAGATCCCTCCTTTAAATACCCATTGGTATAGTATGTATATGGGGTCCTTTAAATAAAGACAATGGGCAGGGTAGGGTGAGAGGAAGCAGTACCTGGTGTTCCACTTTTGGGATGCCCCTCTCTGTGGACTTCATTCTTCTGTCCATAACAATGGAGACAGTAACACACATTTGAGTGTGTAGGCCTCATCCTGAGCAAATCTGTAATGACGTAAAGGACAGAAACGCAATCCCTACCTCCTTCTATGAAAGTACAGACCCCAGAGCCAAGGGAAGAGGTGAAAAGGTGATAACCAATGACCCCAAAACAAACCATATAGTCTAGTTTTCAGTGATCAAGATTTCACATCTTTCAAGAAAGTTATTTTGAGTATTTTGCTTTTTAGTATCCTTCACTGGAATTGCTCAACTTCATTTTTGGACTCTTCCTTGTGTAGAGAAACACAGTTGACTTTATTTTTGACCTTTGTTACTTTACTCAATTTTTTCATGTCATATTTTTAATGAACACAGTGTCACCTCATCTCCAAACGCATATGATTATGACCCTCCGCTTCCAATTTACATGACTCTTAGTCATTACTGCTGCCATGGGTCCTCGAGAGCACCTCTAGGACAGTAATAATAGCAGTAGTGAGAATGGGTATGTCTTATTTCTCTTCTCAGGAAATAAAAATACTGGTTTTATTAAGTATGACATTAATTCCAAGGAAAATGTAACCTTATGTTCCTACACTGTTCTCCAGTTTGTTTTCGGCATTTACCGAAATGGTCATGGGAATTTTTAAAAATTCACTTAATTTAGTGTATGTGCATACTTGTGCCACAGAGCACACTTGGAGGTCTAAGGACAACATGTGGAATTCGGTTCTTTCCTTTCACCTTGTGGGTCCTGGAGATCCAACTCAGGTTGTCAGAGTTGAGCACCTTTACCCACTGATCCGTCTTGATGGTGCTCTTGTGGATTTTCGATTGTCAATTGCCATGGCATATTACATTAAATCATGTTTGACAAAAGATTTTATATAAATATATATATAATCTCATACTACTGTTTCTAGATAAGGTAAGGGAATAAAGACAATAACACGCTCATATATTACCTTCCATAGTTTCTTATTTACCTTCACTGGTGCCTTGTGTTTTCTTGCTCTACACCGCTGGGACCATCTCCTGTGGCTGTAAGTGACAGGCCTCTTCTTGTAGCTTCTCTTCTGCTTTCCAGTGTCAAGAGTTCGACTTGGGAGTTGACTCATGGAGTTCTCCACACGGTCCTGCTGCAAGTTCCTCTATAAAACCATACAGTGTTGAAGATGTGAGTGACTTAGAGCCACATTTACAGTGCAAAGACACATGAATGAAAGCAAAATTCAACAGAATGACCCTCAGTCTCCGAGAATGAGTCACACTGTGATTTGTCTTGTGAGCTTGGCAAATGCAGCGTCCTGAGTACAATTTAAACCTTTTGTAAAATTGTCATAAAAGCAAATGCTAAAAATGCCTCAAAATAATTGCAAAACACACCACGTATTGACACAAGTTTTGCTATAGTTATTTATAAAAAACTTTTTAAGTTTCTCCCCTACATGTAACATGGTCTTAAGAAAACACTTCCAATAATATCAACTTAAAACTTACAAGTCCTGTGGGAAATCATGTAAATTATAGCTACAGAACCTAGTCAAAGATGCAGGAATTCTGATTTGTTCTACTAACTGTTCTATTTGAGACTTTACACAGTGAGGGGAAATGGGGATTTTAAACGGGGTTTGAAAAGTTTCTAACCATTGTAAAGAAGTCCACAGGTTTCTTTGATGCCCAGGGCCACACTTGGGACCAACTTCCTACAACGCTGTCCCAATGCCTACTTCTCAGCACCACCCAATAATGTATATCATACTGCGGATTCATCAAGGGATTAATCTATTCATGAGGCCATTGGAATGTCACCCCGGGAAAGCCCTCACACAGCCCGAGGTGTGTTTTATTCATGTAGTCGGTCCAATCAAGCTGACAATCAGGATTGTCAGGCACACATACTTCACGAAGTTATGAAGATGGAATAAGATGTACATAGATCCATCGGGCTGGTGCACTGGGAGCAGAAACGTAACTACAGCGAAGGACCCGAATTCTGTGGGGAAGAGACGCTGCACGTCCCTGCTCACTACACTCTCCACACAAACCAACACAATAAAAACCTTCCTGATGAGGGAGAGGCCAGGAGATGCCCCAGCCCAGGCTCAGCCCACACCTCAGGCTGCTCTAGCGCCCAGGGCTGTCACTGCTAGACAATGGGACGCCAGACACAGCAGCTGTGGCACCGGGGTCAGCACCAAGAGGAGAAGGGTGCGGCTGAGGACTAGTCTCCCTGCAGCGTCAGGGAGTGGGGAGGCTCGGCCACGTCAGGACCGGGGGCGGCAGGGGCGCAGCTCAGCCCCGCACAGGCCTCCGGGAGCCACACCGTCTGCGTCCAGCCGGGGCCGGTTCCCGCGGGCAGCACTCACCATGGCGCCCCCGTCCGCCTCCCTCAGCTGACAGGCCCGAGGCGCCCGGACTGCCCAGCTCAGCTAACGGATCAAGCGCTAAGATGGCGCGAGACAAAGGCCCGCGAACGGGCGAACCCCCGAAGGCCCGCCCCCGCGCCCGGGATGCGAGCCTGATTGGATCGCATCTCAGTCCCCACCCCCTCGTGCCTTGAGTGACCGCAGAGAGCACCAATCCATGGCTGAGTAAGACAGACGGTCTGAATAGAGACAGCTGCGAGTGTTTGTTTTGTTTTGTATCTTGTTTTTCGAGACAAGCTAACCTGCGCTGACCTCGAACTCATAACAGTCCTTCTGCCCCAGCTCCAAAGTGCTGAGATTGCAGGAGCTGACCACCGTGCTCCCTTTGTCTGCAGCTCTCTGAAGATAAAGCTCACTCCAGGTGGATGACGAGGTTGGGGTTTAATCCTGATCATTGATAGACCCCAGACTCGGGGCACTATCCTCTCAGGTGGGCGCCCCAGAAACCCGGACTCCAGACCAGTTGATGCCATCACAAGAGGCTTTTTTTTAATCGTTTGAGCAAACGGACCCCCCTACACAATTCAGGGAGAGGAGGCCCGAACAATAATTGCAGGCATCTTTTAAGGGCAAAAACCACAAAATTAACATAGCATTCGGGGGAATACATAATTGGCTAGTTTAAAGATCAGCACCGGGGAGGGGGAGTGCAGCTATGAGGACTTTCCATGGGGGCTGCCTTTCTTCCTAGAATAGCCACCGGAGGTTCTGCTAGACCCAGACAATGTCACAAGGTTATTCTGCTGATGCCACAAAAAAATATGACAAGAATATTTCTGCTGAGGCTAACGGTTTGGGGACCTGGTTTGGGGGCTTGAGGCTGGTACTCGTCCCTCTTTCTCATGTTTAATTCTTTCATTCATAAAGTCATCTGAATGACGAATTCTATGTAGAAATATGTTATTCACAAATGTAAAGAAAGGCAATTATTGATTTTGGTCCCAGAGCTTTGAACAGAGAAGCTGACAGAAATCTAACAGAAGCCATCAGTTAAAGAGGATGTCGAGTACAAATAAAATGTGAGGCACATTGTCATTTAGGAATTCCTGGCATTCACATTTAAAAAAAAAAAATCAGACTGCGTTGATGGTAATTGTAAGACCCTTCGTGGGCACCCAGTGGCCAGGCCCCGCCACCTCCAACAGCTAAGCTCTGCCCACCGAACACTCTTAAAGACCTTAAGGACCAGAGGGCCAAGCCCCGCACCCGAGGACCTCCAACAGCTAAGCTCTGCCCACCGAACACTCTTAAAGACCTTAAGGACCAGAGGGCCAAGCATCTCCCTACACAGTAAAAAGTTCAAGCTCAGTACTTGAAAGCCCACCAATCCCTGACCTCACTCCAAGCTTGCCATCCCACCAATCTCCACCCTGGAAAGCTCCACCCCCAGTAAACCTTATGTAAAACCCACCTCCCACTCACCCACCTGTATTTCTCCCAGTAAACCTTGTGTGAAGTTTATTGTGTGGCGTGATTTTGTGGTATTCCTTGGCTCCCAGCTGCCAGGATACCTTTCCCCTCAGAGCTGTAACACTTGCATTGGTGACTTGATAGACTCTCCTGGTGCCCATGCTCCCCCGCACTAGGACTCTCATCCCTCCAGTCCGTCTACAACAGACTCACCTTCCGGCTCACTGATCGCTCGGCATCCTATCCACCAATGGCAATTAGTGAATTTCCCTTTTGGGAGGTGTAAATGCTTCTCTGAGTTGGGGGAAGTGACCATTGAGCGTCAGCACTCCTCTGGTACTCTTGGAGGTGGAGGTACCCCCAGCCAGGATCTTTAAGGCTATGGCTTTTCACCTGACCCCATCCCTCCACCCTTCGAGCTGCAATCATATATATATAACCTCATACTACTATATGAAACCCTATATAAAGCCCACCTCCCACTCAGTTCTTTACGCTTCTCTCCTGAGCAGAGGCTCCTGTGTTTTTCCCAATAAGTCTCTGTGTGAGGTTTGTTGTGCGGTATGGCTTTGTGGTATTCCATGGTTCCCAATTGCCAGGATACCTTTTGCCTCAGAGCTGTAACACAGAAAGGACCAATTGATCGTAATATATTGTAATATCTCCAAAATAAAGTGCTATGGGCCGCAGGAATATATTATAAGAACTCAGCTGGTTATGGCAAAGCCACTGCCTGAAGGGATCAAGGAACTCCTTCAGAAGAAGCCAAATTCCAGGGAGCTTTTGGTGTTATTCAGCTTACTGTATATCAGCTGTTATCTGTTATGAGAATCATGTGTGCCTTCACAGCTTTCCCAGTTGATTTTTTCCTAAGAATTGATAACAGTGTGGACTAATCATTATTTGGACATATACATTTGAGGTATTTGGATAACAACCTCAGGAAAGACTTCCTTCCCTCAGGTCCATCCGTTTCTTCTCCTTTTAGTGCTGGAATCAGATATCTCCCTTAGCCACATTCAAGGGCTAACAGGAATAACAGTCCAAACCACCACATAATAAGTCTCCTGAATTAAGGTAAATTCCACATGGAGACACTGCCTAGGTCAGGTGGACCTTAAGTAATAGCTTTGCACAATTTAGCTTGGACCCTTCTTTTCTTACAGCCTTACTAACTTTATAGACCTCTAACTCCTTTAGGAATATTTAGATAACCTTCTGTGCTGACAGCTATGCACAGCCAGAACTCCAGTTCAAGCCTCCCTGTAATTATTGTCATTGGCAGCATCCAGCCAGGTCCATCCCCAGAAGGAAGAAAGTACCTTATCAGAGATACCTCTGTACTCTCTAAGAACAGTTGTAAGCATCCAGACTATCTGTTTAAGGCCTGGCGGATGTGCTAATTAAGCTTAACTTTCTCCTTCCCAAAGTCTTATCTCTAGTTTTAGATCCACCCTTAACAATTAATTCAGAACTAAAGGGTTCCAACTTACAGGCACATTTAGCTGTGATGGAAGTTGTCTAGCCAAGTTGCCTAGCAACCGAGCACACTTGCCAGAAATGGTGGGAGCAGAGATAGCTTGGAGAGATAAGGGCCAAAGGGATAAAAGGGCAGTTTTATTTTCAGAGAGCAACTAGACAGAGAAGAGAAAAGAGAATGGAAGAACTAGATGGGTAAGAACTGGAGAGGAACGTATTGAGATGGGGAAGAACTAGATTGAAGGGTTAGACGAGAGTACTAGAGGAATGAGATGGAAGATGAGGAAGAGCCAGATGGAGAAGAACAAGACGAGATGGAGAACAAGATGAGAAAGAAGGAGATGGGAGAGGAGCTAAGATGGGAAAGAACTAGATGGATGAGAACCTGGATGGGGTGGAACTAAGATGAGGAATTAAGATAGAACTTAGAGGGGACAGCAGATAAATGTAGAGAGAAATCAGGCAAGAAAGGAACTAGGCATGAGAGCAGAATAGAAGCTGTGTAGAGAGAGAACTGACTCAGAAGAATAAAGTGTATGGACTAAGGAGTTTCATGTATATAGATTCATTTCTTTTCATCAAAGATTAATTATCAGCTGGTTGTAGATTCTTTCTGGACCCTGGAAGGGACTATCAAGGGGCTGGACCCCCATAGCCCCTGATAATAAGTTTAGATAGCCTTGGCACTAAATCCCCAGAAAACACTCACATTTTAAATCTCTAGCACATCTTAGCTCTTGGCATGGTGACATTAAGATCCTAGAATAGTGTGACATCTGCAAAAGAGTCTAACGGGCTAATCACCTGACTTAGAATCCTGTGATTGTGGAGAGTGGAGATTTTATAGGTCTAGTGCCAAGCTCTCTGGACTGTCTTTAGTCTCTTGAGATCCTGTCATTGCCTACTTCTGTGTTTTACTTTACGTTAACACAAGAGTCGGCTCCCTGCTGGAAAGAAGGAAGGGCATTGCTCCTGGTGGACCATGAGCTAGGGAGTTAGCTCTAAAATGATAAAGGTGACCATTAAATCAGGATTGATCAAGGAAACACGGAAATTAAAGAATAAAACCGACCTTCAACTGAAGCAGATTACCTTTCCATCAAGGGTCTCTCCATGGAAACGGGGACGATGTGCATGTGCCTCAGGAGGCTTGAGAGTTTTATGAGCAGGGGGAGTTCTGGGGGTAGAAGATCCTATCTGCCTGCTTGTTCTCCTGCAGCCTCAAAGCTGTAATTACCCATGGAGGTTGGTATGGCCTTACCAGGAGCAGTGGATGTTCTTCTAGAGGGAGGATTCCTTAATTTATGATGCCACACTATCTTGGACTCACATATCGAGAGCTTCCTGGATCCTAGCAGCCTGCAGATGTCATCAGTGTGTCAACACTCCTACCCTGAGTACCTTAGTGCACCGTTAGGCTTTGGATCATTAGCCCTTTAATGCCCACATCGTTCGACCACTCCCCTGCTGACCCCTCAGGTGGGGCTGAGGGGAGATGCATAGGGAAAATGAACTCCTCACCGGTTCAGCCTGCAGTGCACTCAGAATGACCAGTTTCTGTAAAGATTACTTCAGTTCCCATCCAGTTCCTGACATAAGTCTCACTCCCTCCTAGAACTTGGCCTAGCACCACCAGCACTCAGGAATCTTTTCCCTTCTCCTTAAGAAGTCTGTGTTCCCTCTGCTCTCTCCTTGGCTACATTTACTTACTCCTCTAGGGTGTGAGACAATGAACCTAGAAGCCACTGGCCCAGGGTAACTTTGGTGACTTGATTGTTGGGTACTCTAGCACTCTGGACTGAGATTGCCCTGGATGGAGCCAAGGGTAACTTTGAGTTCCTGAGTCCCCTGTAAGAAAATTGAAGCAGAGACACAGACAGAGTCAATCTCAATGGCTGCTGGAGCCTGTCTGCCTCTGCCTCATTTTATACTTAACTCCAGAGTGAATTCCAGGCCAGTCTAGGCTCCTTAAGACTATGTCTCAAAAAATACAAGCAAGCAAAATCAAAATCCTTTTGTTATAATTTTACCATGTATAAAAGACTAATACTAGTGAAATAATGGGCTTGTTTGTATTCCACAATACAGTCCAAAGATATTCTAATTTGACTCATGCTGAAGAATGATGGTAGGACAATAATAAAAGTGTTTTCTGGCCAGGTGGTGGTGGTACATGCCTTTGATCCCAGCACTTGGAAGGCAGAGGCAGGCAGATCTCTGTGAGTTCAAGACCAGCCTGGTCAACAGAGTGAGTTCCAAGAAAGCCAGGGCTATACAGAGAGACCCTGTCTCAAAAAACAAACAAACAAAAAATGTTTTCTGTTATTAAACTTCCATTATGTCTGTAAGAATGTAAAACTTTTTCCCTACAGTACAAACTGTTGTACCCAGAGTCCCCCAAAGACCACCGAGAGACCAAATCCGATGCAAAAGCAAAGAGTCTTTTGATTGTTGCGAGTTAACTCGGGTCTCTCCGTCCATCTGATGCAGCAGCAGAGCAGGAGAGACCCTGAGTAACAATGAAGTAGGGTTTCTGTAATGGTTAGGGTAGGGGGTCTGGGGGAATTCCAACTCTATAGTTACAAGCTCAGGATTGGTGCTTACTTCAGGTTAGAGACACTTGGTTTGAACTGATTGGAGAGTTGCAGCTGCAAGGAAATTGCCATCTCCTCTAGCAGTTTATGTCATCGCAGACCCATTTTCTCTGACAGTAAGACGTCCCATTTCTTTCTTTCTTTCTTTCTTTTCTTCAAGACAGGGTTTCTCTGTGTAGTTTTGGTGCCTGTCCTGGATCTCTCTCGCTATGTAGCCCAGGCTGGCCTCGAACTCACAGAGATCCACCTGGCTCTGCCTCCTGAGTGCTGAGATTAAAGGCATGTGCCACTGCCGCCCGGCTACATCCCATTTCTTATCTGCAGGAAACTTGCTCCCTCTGACAGCTATGATATACAATCTATAACAGCAGAAAACATCCCACAGGACATATCTGGTGTTTTGTTTATTATGCCAGCTATGCTATATCATATCCTTTAGGTTATGGCAGGTATGGCTCCTAATTGTCTGGGTCTAGGGGCAAAGGGGCAGGGCATCCTCTGGTGATTTTTTTTTTTAAGAACAGTTTGTCCAAGGGCCCCCTACCCCCTGCCTGCCCCTTCCCTAAGATGGCTGCAACCCTGTCATTCCCTCACAAACACTGCAATTCCCAACAGCTGATAGCCTCAGTTCCAGCTCCAAGTGTTTCAATGTCACTTACAATGTCTCGTGATGGCTTGCTCAACGCAGAGTGACAGGTGTGCTTTCAGAGCCATGGCTTCAGTCATGAGATTCCTGAAGGAAGATATTAGTCTTCTCATATCCAGTTGGGAAGGCATCTAGCCATCCCTTGAGAGTATCAACAAATATTTGAATCCCTTAAAGGAAGAACTGCATGTTGTTTATTTACCAGTCATTGCCTGGTTACTGCCCATGAGGTTGGGAGGGAGCCAGGAAGGGAGAGGTCTGGACCCCCAGGCTCATTCACAACATAGGAAATTTGGTCAATGGTTTTACAAAGGCTTGTGCCACTGAACACTTGTTTGCAAGTTTAGTATAATCATGTAGTTCCGTAATGATTGGGAGGGTGGAGGGGTGGGGGTGACCTGGCTGGCAAATGTGCAGGGCAGATCTGGCTCCACCCCTCATCTGCCATAAAGTGGAGTGGTCAAGGGAGTAAAGACCTCCCCTCTCCCCTACTCCTCTCTGCCTGTGGGTGGCAGATCTGGCCCTGAGGTCATGAGACTGAGAGAGTTGGCACTATCCCTCACCAGCTGCAGCACTCAGGAGAGCTGGCCCTGCACCTCACCAGGGCAGCACAGTAGAGCTGGCCCTGTTGGCAGGGCCGCAGGTGAGCCTGCCTGAGGGCATGAGAGCTGACCACCACCCATGTCTGCCATGTGGTGGCACGGGTGAGGGAAAGATGCCCTCCCCCTCCTCACCTGCAGCAGGTGGGAGAGCTAGCCCAGGGTCATAAGGGTGGGAGAGCTAGCCCTGTTCCTCACCAGCTACAGCACACAGGAGAGCAGGTTCTACACATCACCTGGCCAGCACAGTAGAGCTGACCCCCGTTGGCAGGGATGCAGGTGAGCCGGCCCTGAGGGCATGAAAGCTGATCCCCCCTCCCCCATATACCTCTTAGAGGAATCAGAGAGCAGACCCTGCCTCACACCTGGGCTCACAGTGGAGCGGACACTGGTCCTGTGAGTGGGGTGAACTGGACCTGAGGGTCCCAAGAGCAAGAGAACTGGCCCCACTCCTTGCTGTCAGCTAAATTGGGTGAGCTAGCCTGGGCAGTGATGGAGAGCTCACCTGGGTGATGATGATGAAGGAAAGCTGGAGGGCTGACCAACCCAGCTGCCACCCAGGCCCAGAACCAGGGCTGAGTTGGCCCATCCCAAAATCCACCTCATCTGTGAACTGCTGGAGCAGGTGAAGGCGCAGGACCTATAGATCCAAAACTTCAGGATCTTCACGACCCAGGGAAATAACAGGATAGCCAAGAAGAGCCCCAGTGGGAGTCCGTTACCGATGGTGTAGCAGAAGCCAGAGGCTTCGGATCAGACCAATGACTCATAGCAATGAACACCTACAAGTAAAGATGTATGGACTAAAGAGTACACTGTGGGACTCACTGGGCCACACTACAGCTTCCACACTGAGAATTTTGTTTGTTTGGTTAGTTGGTTGGTTTTCGGTTTTTCTTTTAAATTTGGTTTTGTTTTTGGGGAGAGGTTGCAAGGGCAGAGAGTGGTCTGGGAGATGAGTGGGATCTGGATGCATGATGTGAAATCCACAAAGAATTGATAAAAAGAAAAAAAAAGGAAAAGAAAAAAAACCCTCCTATGTTAAGTCTAACCGTGGACAATGTTTTCTCTGCCTTGGACCTGAGTTGGAGCTTAACAACTAATTGGTAATTCCAGTGTGGCGAGCTTTAACTCCCTGTCAGCGGTCCTTCAGTTATCCAGGGACGCTGTTCAGAGAGACTGCCACACGGCACAGGACCTTAGACAAACAGGAGTTCACCCGCTGGGGGACATGAAAGGTGGAGGAGGTTTATGGAACATTGGCCCTTGGCAGGCTAGCTACCTTCGATAGAATTTTTTTTCTTTTCTCATAGGACTGACCTCCAGGCCAGCTTACCGCAAACGGCATGGTCTTCCTCCCCACTTCTTTCCTCCATCCTTGTCCTCTCTAGGTTGCTGCTAGATTTACAACTTGTCGATCACAGGGTTTTTCTTTAAGACTCACGTAAATTGTCCTCGAGCTTCCATTTGAGGACCCCCCCCCCTTTTTTTTTTTTTTTTTTTTTTTTTTTGGTTTTTCGAGACAGGGTTTCTCTGTGTAGTTTTGGTGCCTGTCCTGGCTCTCGCTCTGTAGCCCAGGCTGGCCTGGAACTCACAGAGATCTGCCTGCCTCTGCCTCCCAAGTGCTGGGATTAAAGGCATGCACCACCGCTGCCCGGTGAGCCCATTCTTTTTATCAATGAGACCAAGAACCCCAAGAGTGGATCTTGTTTCCTGGGTATCATATAGTGGCTCCTCCCTGGCTCCCCAGGGTGCCTAGTAACACTTTTTGTCCTACCTTTTAATTCTTACTAGGTGGGTAAATGAACTTTTCCCTGCATCCCCAGATGACATCAGAACTTCCTGTTGTGGACCTGTGGTCCCATGACCGCAGGGTCCTTGCTTTGTATGGAGGCACAGCGAGGTTCCCATGGCAGGGGCAGCTACAGTCCTGGGGCTAGGGGCACAGCGTGAGAGGAAACCTCAAGACACACCCCTGTAGTTGCTACAAAAATGCTGTAAGCCCGGGCAGTTGAAACGGTGTCTGCCGGGGTGAAGCTCTTTGGTGAGGCCCAGGAGCCTGAGGACCACTTACAGAGGACCTTGGAGAGAGAAGAGTTCAGACTCCCTGCCCTGCTCAGGGTCTTAGGAGCAAAGCTTCTGCTGGTGGGAACCAGGAGAGCCAAAGGGAATTGAGGTGCAAATAAACCCTCTTCCTGGTTCGGGCTCCAGAAAAAAAAAAAAAAAAAAAAAGAAAGAAACTGGACATACAGATGTACTGACACACAAGCTCCAGCAGAGGGCGCCAAGAGCTAGAAATTCCGCTGTTTTTTAATTTTTTATTAATTTTATCCAGAGATGGTGGCGTGTGCCACTTTTCTTTTCACCTCATTTTTTTCTTATTCTTTTTTTTTCGTTGAAGCTAAATTCACAGCACAAGACAAACCACTTTGGCACTTAGGGCATTCACGCTGTATTCCAACTACCTCCTATATCTAATTTGAAAATATTTTCAGTGCCTTAAAATTCCGCAACCATAAGCGATCCAGTAATTCCACACCCACTTTCATCCTCATCCCTCATCAAACCATTTAGCTGAATTCCTACTGGACGCCGCCTTTTATGAACTTCAGGCCTTGGACTGAACCTTCACAGTTGAGGCAGGTGGCTGGATGTCACAAAGCTAGAGCCTCTGGGCCAGGCATCATCGGGTTGGCGAAGTGCACTCAGGCCTGGGCCAATAGCAAGAGGGTGCACTCTGAGTCTGCCTCCTGTGGGCCTGGGGGAAGCAGCTGCGAACCTACTGGAGTGTGGATGGTGGACTCCTGAAATCCTGGCGTTTGAGAGATGGAGTTAGGAGGATCAGGAAAAACTCTTAAAAAAAACTTTAAACAAATGATAATAATAATGAATTTATTTCAACGGGTATATTAAAATTACACATAGTTATGGGGTACCTGTGATGTTTTGATAATGTACACATGTGTAACATCTAAATCAGGGCAAACATCTGTCTCCTCAAACATCTATCATCTCTTTTTTAAAATTTTTAATTATAATATTTTTATTTTTACATACCAACCACAGATCCCTCTCTCATCCCTCCTCCTCAGCTCCTCTCCTCAGCCCATCTCCCATCCTCTTCTCCAAAAGGGTAAGGCCTACCATGGGGAGTCAGCAAAGCCTGGTATGTTCATTCGAGGTAGGACCAAGCCCCTCCCCCTGCATCAAGACTGAGCAAAGTGTCCCACCATAGATAATGGGCTCCAGAAAGCCAGCTCATGCACCAGAGATAGATCCTGATCCCATTGCCAGGGACCCCTCAAACAGACCAAGCTACACAACTTTCTCCCATATGCAGAGGGTCTAGTCAGGTTCCACAGCTGTCGGTCTAAAGTTCATGAGTTCCTATGAGCTTGGTTCAGTTGTCTCTGTAGATTTCCCCATCATGATCTTGACCCCTCTTGCTCATATAATCCCTCTTCCCTCTCTTCGACTGGACTCCTGGAGCTTGGCCTGGTGCTTGGCTGTGGATCTCTGCATCTGTTTCAATCTGTTACTGGGTGAAGACTCTATGATGACAGTTAGGGTATTCACCAATCTGATTACCAGGGAAGGCCAGTTCAGGCACCCTCTCCACTATTGCTAGTAATCTTATCTGGAGTCATCCTTGTGAATTCTTGGGAACTTCCCTAGCACCAGGTTTCTCCCTTACCCCATAATGTCTCCCTCTATCAAGATATCTCTTTCATTGCTCTCCCACTTCGCCCCTCTTTCAGCTCAACCATCCCATTCCCTCATGTTCTCTTTCTCCATCCTCTCCCCTCTAATGCCCCGCCCCCATACCCAGTTTACTCATGGAGATCTCATCTGTTTCCCCTTCCCAAGTCAATCCATGCGTCTCTCTTAGGGTCCTCCTTGTTTTCTAGCTTCTCTGGAGCTGTGGGTTGTCATCTGCTTATCCTTTGCTTTACATCTAGTATCCACATTTGTATTTCTGAGTCTGGGTTATCTCACTCAGGATGATATTTTCTAGTTCCATCCATTTGCCTGCAAATTTCACGAGGTCATTGTTTTTTACAGCTGAGTAATACTCCATTGTGTATATGCACCACATTTTCTTTATCTATTCTTCAGTTGAGGGGCATCTAGATTGTTTCCAGGTTCTGGCTATTATGAGTAATCTCAATGGCTGAAAGACATTTAAGGAAATGCTCAACATCCTTAACCATCAGGGAAATGCAAATCAAAACGACTCTGAGATAACAACATCTTATACCTGTCAGAATGGCTAAGATCAAAAACACTAATGACAGTTTATGTTGGAGAGGATGTGGAGCAAGGGGAACACTCCTCCACTGTTGGTGGGAGTGCAAACATGTTCAGCCACTTTGCGAATCAGTATGGTGACTTCTCAGAAAATTGGGAATCAATCTACCTCAAGACCCAATGATGCCACTCTTGGGCATATACCCAAGGGATGCTCAAGCATACCACAAGGACACTTGCTCAACTATGTCATGTCTCTTTTTAAAAGGAAAATTTATTTATCATAAATTATGTGTATGTGTGGATGAGTGCTAGTATTCACAGAGGCCAAAGGTGTTGGATCCCCTGGAGCTGGAGTTACAGGCAGTTGTGAGCAACCCACCATGCATCTTAGGAACCTTCCTTGGATTGTCTGGAAGAGCAGCAAGTATTCTTAACCACTGAGCCATCTCTCCAGCCCTTATCCTACTGTTGCTACCTGTAACCAGTATAGATCCTCTGTGCATTGGCTGACCAGAGCTTTTTGCTACTATTTAACTCTTAACTCAGCATCCACTGTTCACCGTGTCTCCCCTCTTCTGTCTCTAAACTCTGCTCACCACTATTCTACTCTCAACTTCTCTGAGATCAACATTTTAGCTCCCATGAATGAGTGCGATGGTGCTGTACTCATCTTTCTGTACCTAGCTCATTTTACTTAATACAATAATCTCCAGTTCTGTCCATATTGCTGCAAAAGGCAGACCTCACTCTTTTCTGTGGTTGAAGAGTTCCCCACTGCCTATCCATTCATCCTTCCATGGAGTGGGTTTATTTAATTTTCCTCGGCTGTCAAGAACAGGGCTGCAGTGAATGTGGAGTGCACCTGTCATTTTTACATACTGGTGTAATTTCCTTCCAGTATGTACTCAGTGGTGGGAGAGCTTCATATGGTAGTTTGATTTCCAGTTGTTTGAGGGGTCTCAGCACTCCATCATGGCCGCTCAGGAGCTCGCTCTAGACTTGTAATGTGTAAGTCCTCCTTCCTGACAAGTGGGAGAGGTTTCAGCTGGCGTTGTTGCCTAGCTAGCACAATTCATGTTTTCGTGTGGTGCCGCCTCATGTTTCTACATAAAATAACTTGTTTACCAGAGGGCGTGCCCCCAAAGAGGCGTGCTGGGAAGGACTTAGGGCTGGACTTTCTCAATAGCTCCGGGCCTAGAGCGCCTAAGTGTCCCTCACCATCTGCTGAATTAAAGTGAGCACTCCTTTTTGCACAGAGCCGGGTGGCCCTGCCTGGCAGCTCTTTTCTTACCCAAAGCTTCCAAGAACACCAGACCTTTAAGTCGATAAGAAGGAAGAGTGGGACAAATTCAGCCTGGCCCAGTACCTCACTCAAGTGACAGGTATAAATGTCCAGGACCTTACAGTGATGGGGGACAGGGAAGAGATGAGGAAGGATTTGGCCTGGATTTCTGGATAGGAGTCTCCATAGTCAAGGCCAGAATCAGGCCACTTTCAACACCAAGATCACAACGTTCCTAAAAGCAGGGGAGCCAGTGTGGCTGTTCCAAAGGTCTCAATAACCAGAGAACTTTATCGGAATCCCCAGTGCCTCCAACTGGCTGGGATCCCAGAACTGACAGTCTATGTCATCCCCTTGGGCTCCTGATGGCCCCAACCTGGCCCAGCTGCCACCCTCCCGCAGGCCACCCCCCCAATCTCCATGCCTGCCCTTATCCCCTGTTACCAGTGCCCTTATCTTCTAGGCTCAGTACAGCTGGTCGTGCCCCTTAGGAAGACTTTTTTTCCTCTGTTGCAACTTCCCTAAAGGTAAGAGCTGGTTATTTTCCGACGGCAGTAACGGGACTCAACAGAAGCTGGTGAGTTTGTCTATTCTTCGGTTTCTAGCCCCCCCTCCCATCACCCCTGGGAGACAGGCAGGCTCATTTGGATTGTGCCCTGTCTGGAATTTCAGGGAGCCAAACCAATTCCCTCAGAGTCATCAGAAGCCGTCCTGGAAAGCAGGCAGCAGGCTCAGAAGTAGGTAAGTGTTTTCTCCTTTAACGACACTTCTCAGTGTTTTAGTTTGAATCTCTCCCCACACTCAATGGGCAGGGAGACTCCTAGGCTGTCCTAGTAGGCAAGAACCAAAACACACAAAAGCCCTTGCCGACACGACATACAACATGTGAAGGGCAGTCTAAGGCTGTACCAGGAAGGACCTCTTAGGGCTGGCTGCTCTGCTCCCCAAACTTATTCTCTAAACAGATTATACTAACTACCCTAAATGACTGAGTTTTGAGGGGTGACCCTCCCTGCCAAGGAGGAAGCTGTGTCCTCTAACCCCAGCTGGAGAAGTTCTTTCAAGGCAATGGGACAGTGGAGGGTGTTACAGGATCCTGATGACTGGAGAATTGCCTATTGGAGCTAGTTTTTCTCCATGTGCCTGCAAAGGGCAGGAGCTTGGCTAAAAACCCACCCACGAGTGGGCGGTCAAGTGCAGCTCACTCACACACACAGGGCCATCTGCAGATTTCTGAGGATGGAGTCTGTGGGAAACAACACGGTATCTGGGACTAAGAACTCACGTGGTGTGTGAGTGAGCAGCTTTCTCTCTTAAGCTACTTTTCCTTTCTCCTGTTGGACTCCTAGCCTCTCTTTCACCATGTCTGAGGTGTGTCTAATCCTATATGTCCCCATAGGGATGGCAAGGCCACACCGTGGAGATGCTACTCTGCCAAGCTTCTTGGTCACCTTCATTTTCCTGCAGCTCCTGCCTGCTGGAAACGGTAGGACAGCAGCCCCTTCCTGACCCCGGGGGTGCCCAGAGTCAAGCTGAGGTCTCCAACTAGGGCTCAAGACTAGGGGAACCCTCATGCCCTCAAAGAGGAAAGTAGGTACAGGGGGAGCCCCTGCCTCCTGCATGTGACCTAACCTAGCCCTTCCGTTTGCATCTCTAAGGAAAATCAGACTTCTGTGTCCTTGGACCTCCTGACCCACTTCTGGCCCTAGTTGGGCAAGACCAAGAGTTGCCTTGCAAACTGTCACCCAACATCAGTGCGGAGGGCATGGAGCTGAGGTGGTACAGGGACCAGCCCTCACAGGCTGTGCATGTGCACAAGGATGGGGAGGACGTGTATGAAGAGCAGATGGAGGACTACAGGGGGAGGACCACGTTCGTCGGCAACCACATGGTCAGAGGAGAGGTCGCTGTGAGGATACGCAATGTCACCGTGTCCGATAACGGGACTTATCACTGTGTCTTCAAGGAGCACACATCCCACAGCCAGGCCACCCTGTGGTTGAAGGTGGCAGGTGAGGGCTGCTGTGGGGGTCTTTCCTTTCGCTTGGGGGGCTTCTGTCAGCACCAGCCCCAATTCCAGACCGTGGCTTCCAGAGCCCCGAGTCCTAGAGCTGGAGACGCTCTGGCAACAGCTGCTTCAAGATGAAACTCTCTTCCCCCAGGCTCTGTGCACCCTGTGTCCCCCCCCACCCCAGGATGTAGTTCTGAACAGAGGGCTGTTTCCCATCTGCCTTCCCTTCTTCACACTACCAGAGAGAGAGCACAGAGTGGGGGCTTGGGGGGGCGTTGAGGCATGGCAACAGCTGGGAGGTGGAAAGACAGAGCCCGAGATGGAGAGTCAGAGAGACAGGGAGACAGAGCGAGCGAGAGACAGATTGAGAAAAAAAAGTCAAAGAAAAACAGAGGGAAGGCAGGAACACAGAGAGAAATAACGAAGAGACACAGGAAGAGAGACAGGGAGGGAGAGGCCAGAACAGATGGGGATGAAACAGAAAAAGAGACTGAGATTATTTGGGGACATGGAGAAGTTTCCTTCATTCTTTGTGGTCACACAGACCCCAACTCCTTCCTTTTTCCCACACTTAGTGGGAAACTTTGTTTTTCCCATTAAACCTCCCCTGTTTCACTTGACTGTTTTATTAGGAATCACAACGCTGTCTTAGTGATAGAACTGCACAGATGGGTGATACATAGAGAGTCATAGAACCCACTAAACACCTGCAAGACGCCCGCCCCTCCATGGAAGCAACTGCAGTTACAGGATCTGAGCTGATGTCTCTTCCTTCAGGGCTAGGCTCATCACCGAGAATCCATGTGACTGGCACCCAGGACAAAAGCATACGGGCAGAGTGCACCTCAGCAGGCTGGTTCCCAGAGCCTAAGGTGGAGTGGCTGGACCTCAGAGGACAGCCAGTGCCGGCTGAGACTCACTTCTCGGCCTCAGCCAGCACTGGCCTCTTGGCCGTGGTGTCCATTGTGACTCCCCAGGACAGGGCTGTGGAGGGCCTGACTTGCTCCATCTCCAACCCCCTCCTCCCTGAGAAGAAGGTGGCTGAGACTTACCTGCCTGGTGAGTACCTGTTCAGTTCTGCCATCAAAGCCGCTAGCACAGGCATCCAGGTCCTGAGTGCCAGGGATGTTTGGAGAAAGCTGTGGGGGCAGAGCCAGGGAAGACCCTGCCTGCAGCCTGCCCAAGGGGGTCACGGGGATGTTGGTTTCCAAGATGAAACAGTGATAGAGTTGCAGGAAGATCTACCAGGAAAGCAAGAAACTTACATCCTGATACTGGTTGTTGTTGTTGTTGTTTTAATAAATGTTTTTTAAAGAGAAGTTTTAGTTCATGGCAAATTTAATCAAAAAGTACATAGATTTCTTTTTTAAAAAAAAGCTATTTCTCTTATTTTATGTGTATGAGTGTTTCACTGAGTGTGTGTAAGTGTACTGTGTGTGTGCAGTTTCCTTAAACTGGAGTTACAGATGATTGTGAGCCATCATGTGGGTGCTAGAAATGGGACCTGGGTCCTCTGGAAGGGCAGCCATGCTCTTAACCACTGAAATGTCTCCCCAGTCCCTGGATTTTCTACATAGTTCATCTCATAGCCATAACTCTCCCAGGTATGAAAATCCAGAAGGGGGAACGTCACAGGGATGAACAGGCAGAGACCTACCAGGGTCAGCAATAACGTGGGACTCCGTGGTACTGGCTGTTCTGGGATGTGGACATAGGAGAATGACGTCTGTCCACCTGTACTGCATGCTGCCTCCGAGTCCTCTACCCTCCCTAGTCACATCCTTTCTTCCCACTTATACCCGAAGACCCCTGGCCTTTCTTCTTCTTTGATTGGTTTTGCCTTTCCTCAGTGTTTCATAGTTGAAATCACACCAAATGCATGCTTCTCAGACTGGCTTCTTTCTGTTAGTGATGTGCATTTAAGAGTTTTCTGTGATTGTCCTTTGCCTGATATCTTAGTTACTGTTCTATTGTTGTGAGGAGACACCATGACCAAGACATCTTACAGAAAAAAAGCATTTAATTGTTTACCATTTCAGAGGGTGAGTCTTTTGTCAACATGGCAGGCACCATGGTGGCAGGCGGGCAGGCATGATGCTGGAGAAGTAGCTAAGAGCTCATATCTGATCCTGAAGTTGCAGGCTGAGAGGGAGACACTGGGCGTGGTGTGGGCTTTTGAAAACCTCAGCCCATCCCCAGAGACACACCTCCTCCAAAAAGGCTACATCTCTCAATCCTTCCTGAACAGTTCCACTAACTAAGGACCAAGCATTCAAATGCAGGATCCTACTGGAGTCATTCTCTTTCACTTAATAAATCATTTATTTTGAGGGCTGAGTAACTATTCCACTGTCTGGTTAGAACAGTTAATTTATCTATTTATCTACTAAAGGATATGTTTAGCTTTTCATTTAAAGCTTTATTTCTTTAAAAACTTGTTTTTTTTTTTTTTTTTTGACTTTTTGAAAAAGGATATCACTATGTAATCCCGGCTGGCCTGGAACTCACAATATAGGCCAAGCCGATCTTGAACTCATAGAGAGTTGCCTGCCTCTGCCTCCTAAGTGCTAGAATTAAAGGCATTTGCTACCATGCCTGACAGAAGTTTTATTTCTAAACGATGTTAAACTTACAGTTTAATTTTGCAAAATTATATGGTTTGCAAAAATAATAAGTCTCTGCACTACTTGCCCAGATTTACATTTTGAATATTTTGCTACATTTTAATTGACTTCGTTTTCTTTTTCTACAAATAGAATATCTAATATCTATATCTTACCCATATGGCCATGCATATGCAACCTCCTCAGTCCACTCTCCCTCAACTCATACCATACTTTGTCCTGGGCTCCTGAGCCATGAACAGGTGTGTGTTGTTAGCAGTCCCAGACAGACAATGGAAGCTCATGGTCACGGTAGGCAGGTTCTATGTCTGGTGAGGGCTGTTCCATAGTACAAAGATCTTCTTGCAATGTCTTTGTGTGGGGGAAGGGCCAGGACCTCTCTCAGGTACTTTTTATAAGGGCATTGACCCTAGTAATGAGGCCCCATCCTCAGGACTTCCCCACCTCCCACAGCCCACCTGCACCATCATCTAAGAGGCTGGGATTTCAATGTTTTGGGGGACACCAACATGTAGGCTATAGCACTGTGTATCAGAAGACATCTCATTTTTTCTGAACCTTTTTTAGAAAGGTCTGTGAACACTGTGTCCCTTGAGTCTGGAATGTTGTAGTGTGTGTGTGTGTGTGTGTGTGTGTGTGTGTGTGTGTGTGCGCGCGCGTGTGTAGCAAAGACAGTCCCTCCCATTATTCTTGATGCCCTGGAATCCTCTTAGCTGCCCTGTTTAGAAGGCCTCCATCCACGGAGAGGGGACCAGCTCTGCCTCTGATCCTCACGGCGCTGGGGCTTGTCACAGCAGCAATTGCCTGTGCCTTCGGGAGGTCACACAAAGAGGATAAAAGTGAGGAAGAAGAAGCGGATCCAGGAACTGGTGCTGAGGCTGAGCCCTCCCACGGTGAGTGAGCCCTGACCCTCTCACCAGGGACCTGGGTGCCAAACTCTGGCCTGAGGCTTGTGTCATCCAACACAGCAGGAATGGAATGACCAGTGGGGATTTTGGCTCTGAAATTTCCCAACCACAACCCACCCAGAGGAAACCCTTCATCACTGAGAGATTCCTTGCTCAGTTATTCTTCACAAGATAACTTTGGGCAGTCTACAGGGCCTCTTTCTGGGAAATGAATAGACAGGAGCTGGAAGCTTGGTGAATATTTTGAAACACTACTGAAACAAAATGCCTGAGGCTTGGTCATGTGTAAAGGAATGTTTATTTAGCTCACATTTGGGGATCTAAATGTCCAAGATCAGGTGGTCCATGTGGTGAGGGCTCCTTAGCTGTGTCAAATTATGGTAGATAGCAAGACAGAATAAGCAAAAGATTTGGGGATCAGGGTCAGATGGGAACCAGCCAGGGTCCCCAGAGAACTAGAAGATGTTCCCATGAGGTCATTACCTCAGAGGAGGCTCCACCTCTTAAAAGCTCCTCCACCTCCCACTGTTCACACTGAGGGCCAGGCTTCTAACAAGCAAACCTTGAGGATACGTGCCAATTACATGCAACCCACAGAAAAGCCCGCATCTGGAGTACTGGCTGTGGGGTGTGGGTGGGAAATTTCAAGTCTTTTGTCTGCTGGAGGTGGTCTCTGTGTCTGTGGCAGTTTTTCTGTCTCTGTCTCTCCTACACAGAGCCTGAGCCTCTGAGCTGAGTTTAGTACACAGTGGGGGCCATCTCGGGCTGTGCTCACACCTCCTCAAGAATCCCGCATTCCTCCCTCTGTCGCTGCTTGGAGGAATAACAAAAAACAGTTTAAATGGGGACCATGGGGATGGTAACAGATTTCTAGAAGTGGAAGGGAAACCTTCATGTAGGAGACAAACCTTGGCTCCCTCATCCATGCAAGGCCAAGACAGCAAAAGCCTCCACGTCTTTTTTTTCTCCACAGCCAGCCTGTCCCTGGACCCTGAAACCGGGAGCCCCAAACTCATGGTGTCTGAAGACCAGAAAAGTGTGAAGCGGTTGTTATTTGACCAGGACTTGTCTCCCAATTCCAAAAGATTTGACCAAGACCCCTGCATCCTGGCCCAAGAGCGGTTTGATACAGGGAGACATTACTGGGAAGTAGAGGTCGGGGACAGGCGGGCCTGGATTCTGGGTGTGTGTCTGGAAAGTTTGGGACGGGAAGGAAGGATCCCTAAGTCACCTCAGCATGGCCTCTGGGCACTTGAGTTTTACAAGAAGAAACTCCAGGCCCTCTCCTACCCCAGGACTCGCCTGTCTCCTCCGCAACCCCTCTGGCGTGTGGGTATCTTCTTAGACTTTGAGGCAGGAGAAATCTCCTTTCACAATGCAGCTGACGGCTCCCAGATCTATGTGTTCTCTGGGCTGTCTTTTTCTGGTCCCTTACAGCCATTCTTCTGCCTCTGGACCCATGACCCCAGGCCCCTAACCATCTGCTCAGTGGTCAGAGAGGCAGAAGAAGACACAGAATCCTCTGGAGGTCCTTGATCTCCCTGGCAATTCCCGAGACATCCTTAGGAAAGAGAGGCTCCTGCCTTCTTGTCCACCCTGGCTCCTGGTACTATTTATTGCACTCCTGTGTGGAAATATGGCAAGACACCAGGGGCTAGATATGCTGCCTCTGCCAAACTTCTGTGCTGAATGCTGACACCACACCCACCCCAGGATTTCTGAAGGTGTTATAATTTGGAGATGAGGCATTGAAAGAGGGTAAGGTTAAAGAAAGACATTGATGTACCTTAACCCCATAAAGCTGGTGTTCTTAAAAGAAGGGGAGATCAGGACACATACATACCCTGTGGGGTCTCAAGAGAGGTGCCACTCACTAACTAAGGAGACCAGCAACGTCTAGCTTCTGGGACTTAGAAAGTGGCTCCTGCCGAGTGAGAATCGTGTGACTCTCCTGTGCTGAGGTACTTTGTCATGGCTGGCTTCCCTCAGCGAGGAAGACTATACAATAAGCACAACAGGACTGTGTTTTTGCTGTGTTCTTAGAGGCATGTGTGGAATGCCCAGCTCAGTGGTGGGTTGTGCTCTGGCTGCACAATAACTGGGTCTTACCCTCCTCCTCCTCGCCCTTCCTCCATCTTGTTCATCTTTCTTTTTCCTTCCTCCCTGCCTTCCTCTCCCCCTCCTCACCTTCTCCCCTTCTCTTTCTTTCTGTTAAATGATTTTTATTTTTAATGACGTGTGTGTGTGTGTGTGTGTGTGTGTGTGTGTGTGTGTGTGTGTCTGACTGTCTGTCTTTTTGGCCCGTGGAGGCCAAAAGACAGCATCTGATTACCCTGGAACTGTAGTTACAGCAGTTGGGAGCTGACAGATGAGGAACAAAACTCAGGTTTTCTGCAAGGGCAGCCAGGGCTCTTGGTCCTAGAACCATCTCTCCAGCCCTTCCCCCTTCTCTCTCTTTTCTCACTCCTCCAGTCTCTTTCTACCTTAAACCTCTCTCTCTCCCTCACTATGACAGACTAATTTCCAGCCACACAAAGGCAAAGATCTGAAGCTTCCTAAGGCTTTGGTCAGAGTCCAGTGAGGACAGAAACCGCGACAGTGTTGACAGAGAACAGAAGCTGGTGTTGATGGACACTTGGGAACACAGGAGATAAAGCTAGACCATGGGAACCAGCTCTCGGCTACCTGAGGTTCTTCCACTCCGAGACATCTGGCAGAAGGGAGAACAGAGCCCAGGGACTGGGGTGCTGCTCCGCTTATTCCAAGGGTGCTGAGAAAATGCAGTCTGTCCAGTGCTGTGAGGCTGGAGGCCCCAAGAGAAACACAGAGTCACACTGTCCCCCAGACCCAAGCAGGGATCTGTTGGTGGGATCTATGTGGCATTCAGGATTCTACTCCAGGGAGACTGGGATTTAAGGTTAAGTGCTCTGGCCTAAAAGCCATGAAGGACTCTTCCCTTCTCTGGAGACCAGAAATTGAACTGAAGTGTTGGCAGGGTTGGCTTCTCTGGGAAGCCTTGGAAAATCTACTCCAGGCCTCCCTCCCAGTGTGTGGTGGCGTCCAGCCCTCCTTGGTGGGCAGGAGCATGCTCCCCCTGTCACTAGCCAGAGCCACTCGGTGTTTCTCTTTGAAATCTTTCTCTTAGGCACACTTACCCATGGCAGAGCCCACTTTAACACAGGCTGACTCCACCAGAGGTTTGTAACTTGATTGCATCTGCAAAGACCCCTTTCTCCAAATGATCCCAGTCACAGGTGTGCGGGGTTCAGACTCCCGCATATCTGGGGGGACACTCAACCTACCATACTGGCTGAGTGGTGGGCACACCCTTTCACATTGGAATGCCTCTTCAGAATGAGGAGATCATCATCCATAAGGGCTGTCGCAGTTATACATGTTTCAGAGAGACAAGGTCCTCAGACACAGCTAAAGAACGCCTCGTGTTTAGGGTTCACAGTCAAGAGCACAGCCATGGTTAGTCTGTGGAGTAGCAAGGACATGTCACAAGCACAGGTGGCCCCTGAGCTGGACTTTGGAGAGAGGCTGGCATTTATAACCCTCTGCCTTCCGAGTGCTGGGTTAAAGGCATGAGCCACCACTGCCCAGCTAGGTTTTTCTGTTTCTTTTTTTTTTTTTTTTTTTTTAGGATTTATCTATGTATTTTATGTATATGGGTGTTTTGTCTGAATATATGTCTGCACACTAGAAGGTGGTCCATGCCTTCAATCCCAGCACTTGGGAGCCAAAGGCAGGCAGATACCTGAGTTTGAGGCCAGCCTGGTCTACAGAGTGAGTTCCAGGACAGCCAGGGCTACACAGGGAAACCATGTCTCATTAAAAAAAAATAAAAATTTAAAAAAAAAATTAGCCGGGCGGTGGTGGCGCACGCCTTTAATCCCAGCACTCGGGAGGCAGAGCCAGGCGGATCTCTGTGAGTTCGAGGCCAGCCTGGGCTACCAAGTGAGTCCCAGGAAAGGCGCAAAACTACACAGAGAAACCCTGTCTCGAAAAACCAAAAATAATAATAATAATAATAATAATAATAATAATAATAATAATAATTGTGTGTCTGTCTTCGTGTGTGTGTGTGTGTGTGTGTGTGTGTGCACCTGCAGAGGCTAGAATAGGGCACTGGGTACCTTGGAGCTGCAGTTAAGGCATTTGTGAACTGCCCCACATGGGTGCTGGAATCAGCACTCCTGTTCTTATGATGGAGTAGCAGGTCCTCTTACTTGCTAAACCATCTCTCCAGCCTCAAGCTTTCTTGTTTGAAGGGTGCAACACGGTGAATGTTGGTTAAAGTTTACAATTAGGCAGCAGTGCCATCAAGAGATCAGTCTTTTGCCATTAAAATTCCTCTGGATATTTTAGAACTTGATCCCCACAGATGATTCCGCTGTAGGCACAGCCACTGACCTGTGGAGTTTTTGTTTTGCTTCCCCCTCTCTCGTTTGTGGACTTAATTGAAGTCAGTCCGTTTAAAGTGTGGAGCATTACTGATACCGCTGAGAACTTTCCTTTTCTCTTGTCCTCTTGGGCACATCTATATGATGGACTTTTACCTGTTCTGGAATTTAAAATAAATGGAATCATACTATCATTTTCTTGTCTTTTTTACTTCTGTGTTAGTTCACTTCCTGTTGTCACAACCAATCACCTGTAGCTGGGAAACGTAAACTGTTTCTTGGCTGACATTTTTGGAGAGCACATGGGAAGACAAACTGATGAACCCCAAGTGGCTGCCCCTCTACACCCTCCAGTCTACAGCTTCTTCTCTCCTCCTCTGTCTGGGTTTGTTGTTTTGTGACAACTTGACACAGCTAGAGTTATTATGGGAAGAGGTACCCAGCTGAGGAACTGCTTCCATCAGATTGCCTGTCGGACTGTAGAGACTGTAGAACAGTGGTTCTCAACCTTCCTAATGCTGCAACCCTTTAATGCAGTTCCTCACATTGTGGTGACCCCCAACCATAAGATTATTTTGTTGCTACTTCATAACTATAATTTTGCTAAGGTTATGAATTGTAATGTAAATATATCTGACATGTAGGATATGTGATAAGTGACCACAGAGGGGTCAAGACCCACATGTTGAGAATTGTTGCTGTGAAGGATTTTTATTGATGTATGTGGGAGGGCCAGTGGGTGGTGCCATGCCTGAGCAGGTGGTCCTGGGTGCCATAAGAAAGCAGGCTGAGAAATCTAGTAAGCAGTGTTCACTCATGCTTCAGTTCCTGCCTCCAGGTTTCTGCCCTAATTTCTCTTCCAGACGTAAGCTGAAATCTTTTCCTCCTCAAGTTGCTTTTGGTCATGATATTGTCACAGCTTTGTCAGACAGACAGAGAGGCCCGAGTTAACTCAAAACAATAAAAAGACTCTTTGCTTTTGCATTGGATTTGGTCTCTTGGTGGTCTTTGGGGGACTCTGGGTACAACAATGATACTTTATCACAGGAACTGAAAATTAATCCAGCCACTGAACAGGGAGGATGTTTTCAGCTTTATATTGATTTTTTATGAGACAGGATAACCAGGCTGGACTGGAACTCAGCTTCTGCCTCAACCTCGGGAGTGCCAGTATTAGTTTAGGATTGAGCTTTGTGCTCACGATCTCCTGCCTGCTGTCCCTTGCTCCAATGTGGCCATCCACATTGGTGAGCAGGGTTCTTCTTTAGCCACTGATAATTTCTTTAGTGCACTGTCATGGAGACTCCTAGAAACAGTATGTTACCAAGTCACTAGGCATCACTTTGTTGAATCCTGCTGGGACATTAACCACCATGGCTGGTTCACCCAGCCTTCATGGAAAGGTAGGAGTCTATCTCTAAATGTCAGTGAACAAGCCCAGGGGATTCCCAAGGGGACCTTTCCCTATGCTGTCACTGTGAAGTCCTTCTCCATCCCACTCCTTTATTCTCCATTAATTATATTTTGTGCGTGTGTGCATGTGTGTGTGCTAAATCGAATGCATATGCACTGTGGCACACGTGAAGGTCAGAGGACAAGTTGTGGGAATTCTCTCCTTCCACAATGTGGGTTCCCAGGACTGAACTCACTCAAGTAGTCAGGCTTGGTGGCAAGTGATTTTACCTGCTGAGCTTTCTCAACAACCTCCATCCAATTCTCCCATTAAAATGCCCAGTGACTTCTGTACACATCTAGGCAGAGCTCAGGTCCCCCAAGTCTTTCCCTACTGGGACGTCACCTTCCTGCTTAAAACTTGTGCTTACCCGCCGGGCGGTGGTGGCGCACGCCTTTAATCCCAGCACTCGGGAGGCAGAGCCAGGCGGATCTCTGTGAGTTCGAGGCCAGCCTGGGCTACCAAGCGAGTTCCAGGAAAGGCGCAAAGCTACACAGAGAAACCCTGTCTTGAAAAACCAAAACAAACAAACAAACAAAAAAAAAAACAACTTGTGCTTACCCTTCACTGTCTGGTTTCCTCACTGACAAAGGAAAACAGGAACTGAGCACCACTTAGCCCACATTTTAGGAGTGACTCACTTTAAGACTCTTCTGACCACCCGCTCCCCTACATGCTTATGGTGTCTTTCAGGTCCCCCTTCATGTCTCTATGATTTATTGGCATGGGCGGCAGCCATGTGAGGAAGACTCTAGTGGATTTTCTCATTCTCGGGAGAACCATGAGTAAAACCATTGTGCCCATGGTAAGCTAGGGAAAGCATGTGTTTAAAGACCCAAGGATGGGTTATCAAGACGGCTCGGTAGGTAAAGGTGCTTGTCACCAAGCCTGATGACCTAAGTTCAGTCTCTGGGACCCAAGTCAGGGAAGGAGAGGACTCAATCCCAAGAGTTTTCCTCTGACCTCCACATGCTTGCCCATGGTGCATGCACCAAAAATAAAAAATGTAATAAAAAATGAAAGACGTCTTGGTTGTTGGTGTGATCTCCAGAATCACTCACCTAGCCAAGCTTCATAAACTTCTCTGTTAATGAAAAGTCTGATGGGAAGAGGAATACCATTCAAAGTTATTGTGAGTATTGCTAAAATATAAGCACATTTTGGTCATTTTTGTTCATATATGTCTATACTCATCATCCAGGCTCTATTTTTTTCTGTTGTCACCAATTCATTGAGCTATTTGCGCACCATGTGCATGTAGTGCTCACAGAGGCCAGAAGAGGGTGCTGGATCCCAAGGAGCTGGAGTTACAGACTTGTGAAGCCCTATGTGAGTGTCACAAACCAAAACCCTGGTCCTCTGAAGAGCAGCCAGTGAGTGCTCTTAACGCTTAACTCTTAAGTGACTGGCTATGATCCACATTTATCAGTAAAATAATCAACCAAAGTTAAAATATTCTCAAAAATAATGGCCACAGTCTATATGGAAATATTGAGATTTCTGTAACATTTCTAAGAACTTTAGGTGGTGGTGGTGGGGGGGAACGGCAGGCTGTTTGCTTCAGTCTCTCTCACAGTCTTCCTGAAATTTTGCAAATGGATGGAAATGGGCTACAACTCAGATACCTTCATCAAGAGTAAGTATCTGGCACGTAGGCAGAACACTGTATACATAATACACAATAAATAAATCTTTTTTTTTTTTAAAGAGTAAGTGTCAGTGTTAATATCAGAGCAAAACGTCCACCATGTTTTGTTTTTTCCTAATGTAGATGTAAATGAAATAGCAATGGAATCATGGTAGTATAAGTTTCCCCAAGGAGGGCACCAGATTGAAAAGGCGGTGTGCCAAGCACTTGTGGGGCCTCCACGTTTACCTTTGCTCTTGGTGGAAGCTGGAGGGTTAACCTAGGATTTAAATCAGGGAACCCCGCCCTGCTGGGATTGGCCTGCCTTGGCCCAGATGATGAACTGTCATGGCGCTTTCAGGCCCTGTTGGTTATTTTGGGGTCAGGCAACTTGGGCTCTGCTCAAGCAGTGAGGTCATGGCCCACCACATTGTATATCCACAGGTAACCCGGGAGGAGGTGGACAAAGCCTCAAGTGGGGGGTGGCTTTAGTCCGTGAGACCCCCTACACCTGGAAAGTGTGTATTGCCCAGAAAATTGGATGTTGGCCTTGAAAAGGAGTCAAAGCCAAACCCAAATGTATATTAAAAGTATGCCTTCTCAAATTATTGCACTTTCGACGTGTATCAGCGGTCGGGGAAAAACTACTTTTGAAGCACTCAGGAGCTATATCAAACGTGTAGATGGGTAAGTGCTGGAGTTGACCTGTCGTAAATACAGCTTGACAAGTACAGTAAAGGTGGTGGTGTGGGGGGAGCTAGGCAATTAATTGGCTTGTCACTGTCAACATCTCAATACGATTTTTTAAAATTAGTTTGAGACAGGGTCTCACTTTGTAGTACTGTCTGACCTAAGTCCTGGGGTCAAAGCTAGGGGCAGTGCCTCCCCACTGAATCATCAAGCGAGCTGAACCTGTTTAGAATCCAAGAACTGTTTGAATGAACCCCAGCTGTTGGGTGCAAACCTCTCTAGCATGCCGCACAGTAATACCTCGCCAGGCCACCAGAGGGAGATTTCCCCCACTCTGGTCCATGTAGAAATGGCTTTAAGGTCAGGAGTCCATTAAAGATTGCCCATTAAGCTACCCAGCGATTCCGGTTAGCTCTGAAAGGAGGATTTGGTATTCACTGAAGGGCCCTAAGGGTGGACAAAACCTCTGGAGCTGGTAGCCTTGTGGCCATCCCTGCATCGCTGAGTGCGGAGCTAGACACTGTCAGCTCCGCGGCCCAGGGACCTCCGCCCTGGAGGGGTAGAACCTCAGCAACACCTGAGTCGCCAAAGCCCTTACGCGCTGGGAGGTTGGGCAGGGGGTGAAGGAGCAAGGTTCTCGTGGTCCACGTAGGCGGAGACAAAGGCAGGAAGCAGACCATCAGAAACGAACAAACAGCTTTTACAGCATTAACTCTCTGGCTCTGACAAACGGTCGGACCCTCGGGCACGAAAGGCAACCCGAAAGCCCCATTGGCTGCTCTGTGGAGACTTGTCCAATCAGAAGAGCTCAGGAAGCCACCTCATTTGCATATGACCAGAATTATATGAGAGTGGTGTTTCCCATGCATTTATCTTCTGGCACTGTTCCCTCGGAGATCCTTGCTTTTCCTCTTTGGGGACAACTGTCCCCAAAGGAGGAGTGCCCCTGGCCTCATGATACGTACTAATAAGATTTAGGAGTGTATATAACGGGCAGGGTGAGGAGCCGACCTGTATTTAGGAAAGGTAAAGCAGGCCTTAGCAATGGATGGAAGGCAAGACCCTTTATGATTGACTGAGTATGTCATTGACCTTGGGTCTGTAATCAGAGGCCACTATACACCCCTGGAACCTCTTCCTCCGGCTGGAAAACAGAGACAGCCTCTCTGCACTTTCAGCTTGGCAGGGAACCCCAAATTCAAAGTGAAAACAACCCAGGGCAGTGTATCCTGAGATTTGTTCATGTCCTTTAGGGTTGCAGGTCTGAGGCCAAGGAATAGAATTTCAGAACCTAGTCATCGGAATACCATTTATGAAAGGAACTACAGGGACTCAGGTGCTGCCTGTGCAAAAGGGGGAAACAATTATCCTGCTGCAACCCCACATCTCATACCCGATCCTTGGGGCGGCCTGTCCAAGGCGCCCTTGCAGCTCTTATAGCACAAAGTATGCCTGCCCTTGCTTGCACCCCATGAACCCCCAAAACGCAATCTTGCTAAAAACCACTGTTTTGTGAGTTTAATACTGGTTGGCTTGTGTGCTGCATCAATGGTGGTGTTTCAGCTACTATTTTTGCTTCTAAAGCCAGTACAGCCTTGTCTCCTAGAAATTCCTTAACAGCACACCTTTTCATGAATGACAGTTAAACAGAGAATCTTAGTATCAGCTCAATTATCTATCTCCAAATCAAAATTCTCTTAGGGAAATAAAGCACCTCATGTAGACATCAAGTGGCACAAAGCTGTGGAAGTCTCTTTCCCAGGACTTTTAGCCATCTTCTGGTTATTCGGGGGCCTTTGCTTAAGAAAATGAGGTGGATGTGAGAATGGCCTTTGAACCGAGCTTCCTGTGAACAGGTGCAGCCAGCCCTCACTTAACTATGGTGATGAGGGCAGACCTTAGAGCCTCAGCCACTTTTTACTGGGAAAGAAATGCCCGAGGTTTCACCCAGAACCTCACAAGAAGTCCCCAAAGGGAGTCAAGAACTTCAGCTACAGTCTTCAGGGAGGGTGCTGCCCGAGAAGCCCTGGATCAAGGCCCAACTAAATGACTTGCGTGTTAGAATACAGTTGGCCTGTTCATGGGCTCCACATCTGTGGATTCAATTAGAGGAAAAAAAAAAAAAAAGAAACACACACACAAACATACATGTCCCTTATCTATAGCATACCCTATACTTTTGACCTGACCATTTCCCCCAAACCATATAAACTAGTTCATAGTATCGGTTCTATTAGACATTAGAAGTAATCTAGAAGTGGTTTATACAACACTAGATGCTGTATGCAGGTTAGATGAGGACTCGCACAGGTACCTGAGCACCAGCCCCCAGGGGACAGGCACTGAGGACAAGTACTCTATTAATCCACTGTTTTCTAGTATGCACACTACTTGTAAGGCTCTTCACCAACTCTACTCAGCATGACAGTACTGCTGCAGAAAGCCCAAGCAAGGTCTGACTGAAGTCTGCCTTAAACCTGGCTGTTTTCCATATGGGGAAGGCCCTAGCAAAAACAACAAAAATACCTGCTGCTCCTCCCTGCTTTTGGTATATGGGTGGGGGAGTTCACAAGATTTTTCCAAGTAGCCACTAAACTCATGATAATCACCGTGCCTCAGTTTCCTGGGTGTGGCTTGCTTTCTTCCTTCCTTCCTTTCTTTTTGAGACAGGGCCTCACTATGTAGCCTTGCCTGGCCTGGAACTTGCTAGGCAGACCAGGCTGGCCTCAAACTCACAGGCATCAGTCTGCCTCTGCCTCCCAAGTTCTGGGATTAAAGGGATGTGCCACCACGCTCAATGTTATTTGAAAGTTGGTATTCTCTTCATTCCCCACATCCCAATCTTTTTCCATTTCCAATCCCATAGGCAATCGGTCCTTCAGATTCCATGATGCCTGACATGGTCTCCCAGCATATCCAACCCGTACGTAGCCTATGGATTTGGTGCAAAGGATATCTATCAAAACAATGCAGCACACCACCCAATTGTACTTACCTTTGCAGACAAATGTCAGAAGGATGAACACATCTGTACAGACCATGCATGTACTTCAATCTGGCTGTTTTTTATTTACCATGGTATCTTGAAGCCCCTCCCACGTAAAAACCTATCCAGTTCATCTCGTTTCATGGGCTCTACCCTCCATGACCTTCCACCTCCCTAGCAAAGGAACCATGGTGGCCTGTCTTGTAACAATGTGGTAAGCAGAGTATACACTACCTTGAGGACCTGGGAAGGGATGTCCTTGGGTCACTGTGCCTCTATTAAACTCCTGAGAGCTGACATTGAGCCAACAGTAAAGGTAGGGAGTAGAGTATGGTGTCTTTGGGATTCTGACCTTAGGCTTCTGCTGTGTCACTGTGAAATCTCTCCTCCAAGGGTAGTATTAGGAAGGTGAGACCTTGGGAGAGGATATGTAAAAAGGGTGGAGCCTCACAAATAGGATAAGTGTTCTAGAAGGTCCTAGAGACCTTTTGTTGTTTTTTGAGACAGGGTTTCTCTGTATAGTCCTGACTATCCTAGAACACTCTCTGTAGACCAGGCTGGCCCTGAACTCAGAGATCCACCTCCTAGAGACCTTTCCTTCTTCCCTGTTAAAACACAAGACATCTATGAACTAGGAAGTAGGCCTCACTAGATAGGGAATCTGCCACCAAACCTGACTCAACTCCATCAATGGCACAATGGGGAAAGACGACAAAGCTGGCCAGTGCAGGAGGGACCCAGAGGACCAGCGGATCCCCCTCCAGGGAGAAGAGGCCAGTGAAGGATCTGGTGGGTCCTGCTGCTGAGGTGCTCAGAGGTTCAAATTCTGGAGTGGACCAGGGTTATGGTGGGCATGGGGAAGCGTCCTATGTGGCAGTCACTTAGGGTGCTGTTGACAGTATGTGTGGACTGCAGGCTACCTGGCAAGCAGAGCTATGATGCAAAGGAGGCTTTCTCAACTGAAGACTGCACTTCACACGTCCAGTTGGTCTGCTGGGAGTCAGCGACAGGAAAGAGGGAGTCTCTGGGGCATGTCCATTGGGGTTGTAGACAAGGTCATACGGTTTTCTAGACCAATGCTAAAATCTGAGGGATGAACCCCACTTGTTTCTGAATACAGGTGGCCAGTCTGATTGCCTGGCATTCTCTACACCTGCCATTCAACTAGTCTGGTTTCCATTTTTGCCCCCAAAAGAGGTCAGTCTGTCAAAAGGCGGCTCAGGGCTACTGCCCTCACTGCCACCTGCACCTGTTCCTGCCTTCCTGTTCTTCCCTGGCACTCAGGAGGAGGGAAGCTCTTCTGCCTGCAGGGAAGGCCAATCCTGGGCATCCAGTCACCCTGAATAGGAATGGGACTAGTCTGTTATCTTCCAGCCCTGGGAGCATCTGCTCACCTGGCTGGCCCTCTGCAGGACCCTGTCAGGTGGGCTAAGCAGAGTCCCCTCGGCATGTCTCCTCTTGGCCCTACTTCCTGGGTGTAATTCCCATAGTCAACCCTAGCTTTAGGATGACACCTGCCTCTCTCCCTGACTGTCTCAGCGACAGTCTGCTTATCCTGCTTTCACAAGGATCGAAGGCCCTGGACCCAGGTCAAGAGCAGGGGTTGAAGCTATGTGGACAGAGTAGGAGGTAGAGAAACAGAGGCTGGAGCAGACCACTTTATTCAGCACTGAGAACCCAGCCCACCTGGGAGTCAAGCTGGAGCCAGTCACTACACCCAAGGCCAGGGCCTTCTGAGGACAAACGCTGCTACCCCCAAACCTACATGGGTCTGAATCTTTGGCCCCGGACCTGTGTCTGTGCACTCTGCTGGGTTTTGTTTCTTGGACTAGTTATCTACATACACAATGCTGCAGGCAACCACGCTACCACTACGCCACAAGTTTTGTAAAATTAACCTACCGGAGAGAATAGGGGGTGAGAAAAAGCCAAACACACAGCCAAGTGAAGCACCAGGTGGCCTGGAGATGGCACCCCTGCTGCTCCTCTGCAGGGAAGAGGGTCCTTCCGTGAGAGGTGGGTAACAGGAGGGAGCACTTTGGGGATGCCAGTGACACTCAAGGGGCACACGCTGGGAGGAAAGAGGCCGGGAAAACAGAGCAGAAAGCAGCTCCCAGGGTCCGGCCCAGCAAGACCCAAAGGGAGGGAGCAGGCCTCCGCAGGGTGGAGAATGCTTCACCTTTCTTCCCCAAGAGTCGGGTCTCAGCCACACCCCAGGGCCTCCTGCATCTCTATTCCCTGGCACTAATACAGGCTGACTGTGACTGGTATGCCCACGAGCCTTGCTGAGGGATGTCTGGGGAGCCAACCCTGTCACGGGCACCAATGGGGAAGGTGCAAGGTGTGGTTCCTGGATACTAGAGGGACATCGCCACACCAGGCCCCGAGCCACGGCGAAACAAGAAGAGGCTTCAGAGCTGCCCAGTGGTCTCAGACAGGGCTGGGACACACTGGGAAGGGAATCCAGGACTGCTCTCTACTAGCAACAGGTACAAGCCTGAGCACATTCAAACCCCAAAGAAAACTAAAAACACAGCTGAGAAATGGAACTACGTGGCCGACCAAAATCGAGGCACTGCTGACGCTTCACCCTGGGCCGACGTGCTGTCGGTGTTGACGGAGATGGGGACCTGTCCAGGACGAAGCGGTGCCAGGCAGAGGTCTCAGAGATGTAGGTAGGGGTGCTGCAGGCCAGCTGTGGAAAGTGGTTCCTTCTGCCTCATGCTCCAGGGGGCCAGCCTGCCGCTAAACATCATCACTGCAGGGAAAGAGACAGAGACAAAAGGAAAAGGCAGTGAAACAGAGAAAATGAAGGGGGATAGAGAGATAAAGACGACAATGAGCCCGAGAAATACACAGAAAGAGACAGAACAGGCAGTGAGACAAGACGGCTGTTCTCCTAAGCACAACACTCCCAGAACCAAGGTAACTTGACAACTCACTGAAATCCATCTTTGGACACAGGTCAAAGCCTGTGTTTCCAAGGCTGTACAGCATCCATCACCACCAGGACTGGACAGCCCCTAACAGCTAATGGGTATGTGGAATGGGGGTACCTCAGCTACATGTGGCTGCTGATGGCCACATTACAAGCCCAGGCTCAGACTGCCAAGTGGGCAGCCTCAGGTCTCAGGTGTTGGCCCAACCCCTGAGGCAGAGATGAAAATGGGAGAAGACAGAGGGGGTCCCGGCTGCTCTGTCCAGGAGTCTGAGGGGTGAAAACATCCCTCCCATGTGAAACCCAGGGTCACCTCATCTCTTCCTCAGCTCTAAGTTCCTTCCTACCACTTCCCTGACATTCAGACCTAGGCCACAGCCAGGGTAAGGCAGGCTCCGGCCCCAACCTTGCTCTCGGGTGGTCTCCATTCACTGGGGCTCTGAGCAGACCAGAGATGTGACGTGGAGAGGCGCTCACTCCCCACCGGGTGGTACCTGCAGAAGCATGCTAAGGCCCAGGTTCCGGTGCTTCTTCTCCAGCTCCGACACAGCCTGCAGTAGGGACCGGAAGCGTTCTGCCGGATCAGCCTGCTCGTCATCCTCAGAAACACCCTCATCCTTCTCAGCCTCCTGCAGAAAGTGTTCCTCCTCTTCCACGAAGAAGGCCCGGAGCTTCTTGTAGTCAGTCAGGGCCTTCTTTCTTCGGTCCATGACATGCCCCTGCAGGGGAGTGGGAGAAAGGACGACAGTCCACCTTGGCCCACACCCACCGCTACTGTGTCCAAAGAAAGAGAACCCCCATCTACTCTGAAAGAAACTAAGAAATACGACACCTCAGAATATGTTGGCTGGCTCTTCTGAATTAAACCTACTTAAAAAAAGAAAAAAGTCAAAGGTGAAATTAGATTCTCTTGCATTGTTTTCCTAAACAAGAAGTGATATCTCCACATGAAAGATGCCCCTGTGGCCCCTTATGGTGGTGTTAGCTTGGTTCTAATGTGAGGTGGAGTTGACAGGACCTTGAAGAGGTGGGGATTGAAGCCCAGCAGTAGCGGCACACATGCCTTTAATCCCAACACTCAGGAGACAGAGGCAGGCGATCTCCATGAGTTCGAGGATAGCCTGGTCTAGGCGAGTTCCAGGTCACTGATGGGTGTGCCCTCTGAAAAGACTGATGCTGGTCTCACAGGCTACCAGCTGGTTCCCAAGGCAGCTGTTACAGAAAGAGCAATCCTGGGTCCAGACACTTCCACCATGAGACCCCCACTAGAGACAGGCAAACAGAGCCTTTTGATCTCTGATGTTCAGCCTCTAGAACCAATGACTTGCCTTCTTTACACAGTACTCAAATCTTAGATAATTCTGTTACAGCAACAAAAAAAGGCTAACGCAACTCCCTGTACAAAGCAAAAGGGATGGCATTCTTATCAAGGCTGGAAGATGCTGCAGACCTTGTTAAAAGAATTCTTTCATGTCTCCCAAATTAATCACTTGTCACAACCTGCCATTCTCCGTCCAAGTCAATGTATTTGTTAGATTGTTAGATTGTGACTGCTTCTCTGGGCTGTTTCCTCATGAGGCCTCTCATACCACTTGAACTTCTATTAAGGCAACGTTCTGTCTCCCCGGCAGGAAATGCATTCCCAAGACACCAAAGTGTATAGATGCTCAAGTCCCTTTTACAAAATGGCCTAGCACTGCCATAACCTATCTGCATCCTTCCACATGCTGCAGGTCATCTTCAGCTGACACAATCTACCTAACACAACGTAAGTACTTCTTAAAGAGTGTAGTGGGGATTCATCCCACCAATTAGCTTTGAGGTATAAGCTGGATCCACTTGCTCCCGGGCAGAACGGATGGTGGCTGTTCACTTGGTTCTGTATTCATGAGTCTATCTTCCCCTTTACTATCTTAATGAATCCTTGTTACTCCCTTAAACAGACTCTTGTGGATTTCGCTTAAGAAAAGAGTTACTCTGCTATACTGTGACTAGAAGGAAGCTTATGTATTAAGTACACACATACAACAACTACAGGCCTACGGTCTGTTGTGGTGCTTGCTTTGTGTGATTACATTCAGAGCCTCTCACACGCTGGACAAGCATTCCACCAATGAGCAACATTCCCATTTCCAATCAGAAGTCTGTTAAGTCCTTGGACATAGAACCCACATATACATTGCTCAGCTTATGTGAAGACCCCACTCACAGCTTCCCAAAGGTGAACTCTGGGACCAAAGTCCTGTCAGAATGCACAGCGACCTTCCACCAGCTACTTTTCCTACTAGCCTCTGGTGAACCCGAGAGCAAAAAATCCATCATGCCACCCTCAGGCACTCTTCAACCAGCCTAACGTAGATAACAGAACTAAAAAACGACACTCCTGACTTCAGATCTTCATCCTGGCTCTGGACCACACAACACAGGTGACAGCCATGTTCCTAAGGGAAGAATGCTTCTGCTGAACAGGATGTAAATACCAGCCAGACAACTGCTGTCTGGACAAGCTTGTCCCCTGACTACAGGAACCTCATCTTCATATTAAAAGCTTCTATGTGCTAGAACTTGTCCCTGGAATTACTGTGGGCTCCTAGAAAGCTGGACATCCTCAAAGCTTTCCAGTTTTTGTGAGGGGTAGAGCAGGTGGCTTCAGCCTTCAGGCACAGGCCATCTGAGAGCATCAGGGCTTCTGGAGTCTACAAAAACACTTTGGTTTTATGTTCTTAAAAAAAAAAAAATGGGAGGAAAGTGGAAACTAATGAACTTTAATATATAGAAGGAAAAGTCACCAGAGTTTAAATCAATGTGCGGTTTTGTTGACAAGTAACCTTTAAAAACTGTAACATGATGTCACCTTGGTGTTTAATGCCATGGAAGGCATGAGATGAAGGCAAGCTGCTAAGTACCAACTTTTTGTGTCCCCCCAAATCCCTGTGCTGAAACCTCCAGGTAATGGTGTTAAAAGGAGTGGGCCTTGCCAGGCAGTGGTGGCGCATGCCTTTAATCCCAGCACTCAGGAGGCAGAACCAGGTGGATCTCTGTGAGTTTAAGGCCAGCCTGGTCTACAGAGCAAGATCCAGGACAGGCACCAAAACTACACAGAGAAACCCTGTCTTGAAAAAACCAATAGTGGGCCTTTGGGAAGTGGTTAGTCCTACTAGAGTAAATGGGATTAGTGCCCTAGCCCCAGAGAGCTCCTATCCCCCCTCCATGTGATGATACACTGATAAAGGCTACCAGTAAGTAGCCCTGATCAGATATGGACTTGACATGGCTTGCCTGTGGACTTCCAGCCTCCACAGCAATAATGTCTGTGGTTTTATATAGCAGCCAGAAAACAGTAAGTTCTACTGGGGTTGGTCAGAATCAAGAGTGCTACAAAGTGTCCTGTGTAGAAAAGGGAGCTGAAGCTTACAGAACTTCATGAGAAGGTAAAGCATGAGAAGGAAAGAGGATCCCTACTGACTTCTGGCTAGACTGTGTCCCATGACAGTACTCTGGCATTCATTAAGTCCACACAGAGGCCCCTCCTCCAGCCAGCCAGGCAAACAGCAGCTCAGTTTGGTTGCCCTGCTGGTTCCCCACATCCAGGAGACCCCACTTGCCTTCCACACAGCAGCCGCTGATTCTGCCTGACCATGCAGGTCCCGGGCATCATTTAAGTCCTTCCTCATGATTTCCACGGACCCCTTGTTCTCCTGGGAAAGAAAAACTGGTTATAGATTGGGAAGAAGGATTTGGACGCCCAGATCAGCAGTCCAGCCTCGGGCTGCTGCAAATCGTTTGTCTTTTAAAAGGGGGGGTCTCTTGTTCTCCCCATTTTGTCAGAACTAGGTACTCAGCAGACAGTTCTAGGTTTGCTGTGTGATTGCATGTTTTTAAACATTGATTCAGACAACGGCTTTCCTCTGACTCCTCCTCGTCCTGCTTGGTCTCTGTGGAGATTGCTGTCTTTGGAAGGAGAAAACAAGCCGCAGGACAACCCTAGCAGCATGTTCTGGCAGAGCATCCAGGTTAGGACCCCGATGTAACCACTGGCTTCCACCCCGACAGTGTTCACTAATAGTGACTAAATCCTATTCTGGAGCTCATGGTGCATCATTCCAGAACCTAAGGCTAACAGCACCCTCAAACACACTAAGCTAGTGGTTTCTCCTTTGGGGCAGAGAACAGGCATCACTCACTGCCTTCCTACCTGGCCTCTCAGAAATAGACACCCTGCCCCTCTCTGGGCCTGGGATGATACTCCAGACCCCTGGACCCTAGCTTTGCCCGGACTGTAATGGGCGGTTTCTACCCAATGGCAAATGTCACATGCAATGAACCAAGAGAGCACAGCAGAGACGGTTCCAGAATGAGATAGACAGGCAGTCCCTCAGAGGGCTGCAAGGGGTGGGTAACTGGCAGACAGAAGGCCACACTCAAGTCTCCACCAGCAAGTAGATGGGTGGGGCTTGCCTCAATGAGGTCACAGCCAGATAGGAGGAGGAAGAGGCCTTAGGGAATGAACCTAAAAAGAACTGGGGGGAAAATGACAGTCTAAGGGCGGTATGGAGACAAGGAACAAGTAGGCCAGAGAACTGGGATGAAAGGGGACAAAGGAGCATGCTCTAGAGATGAGAGATCGAGGATCAGAGCGGGGTCCGGGAGATGGTTAACACAGACCGGGGAGGACCGAACTCACGGACTCCAGGATTCAAGAACACGGCAGGGACCCACGGGGTAGGGAGGGTGCAGGGCTGTGGGGCACCGCGGAGACTCGGGGTGGGGAGGATGCTGGGCACCCATGGGATGCGGCAGAGGGAAGAGGAGGTCAGCGCCCCGATCGAGAGACCGACTCCAGGTGAGTAAGGCACAAAGGTGAGTAGTGTGCGGGGCCGCCATGCGCACCTTGCCGCGCAGCGCCTTCCTCCAGCGCGGCTCCCATTCGGGCGGCTCCGGGCCCGCGGCCATGCGGCAGGCGGAGCATAGCGGATCTCCGTCGGCACGGCACAGCAGCTGGAGCGCGGCCTCGCTGGCAGGGCCGTCGCGGGCCGGCGCCGCGGCCGCCTCCTCGAGTGCCAGGAGGCGGCGACTGAGTGGAGGGCGGCCGGGTTCTACGGCGCGCTGCCAGCAGTCGTCCGCACACTCGGGGCACGGGAAGGGCCCGTCCTCCTCGGCCCAGAAGCGCACCACGCACGCCCGGCAGAAACGGTGGCCGCAGTCGGCGCGCACCGGCTCGCGGGGCGCGCGCTGGCACAAGGCGCAGACGGCCTCAGCGGGGCCCGCGGGGAGCGCCAGGGCTGCGGGTGGCGGCGCCGGCGGGGAGGGCGCAGAAGAGCCGGGAATCGGCCGGAGAGCGAGGCCGACAAGCCTCAGCCCGACGACTCAGAACCGGACTGCGCCAACGCCGGGCACGCGCGCGCGCACGGGGCGGGGTTCGGGCTGCCGTGCGCTCTGACGTCCAGGTCCTGGCAGCTGCGCGCTCCTCCATCCAGGTCCTGGCAGCTGCGCGCTCCTCCATCCAGGTCCTGGCAGCTGTATTCTTTCCATTCAGGTCCTGGCAGCTGTACTCTCTCCATTCAGGTCCTAGTAGTCGCGCGTCGCCCCGCCCAGGTCGGAGCAGCTGCGCACTCTTCCACCCTGGTTCTGGTAGCTGCTCACCTCTTTGTCCTGTTGGTGTCAGTCGTGGGCTCCGAACCCAGATCCTGACAGCGGTGCTCTCTGTGTCCTATAAGGTTACTCACACTCATACTCCAGGGTGCCGCCGCAATATCATAGATAGTTGCTGGTCTCCCATAGATAACTCGGGAGGTGGTCTGTCAGGGGAGACTTTGCAGTTCCTGAAATCCAGGGTGACTGAAGGTTTAGGGTGACTTATCTCTATACCTTCAACCCAGAAGCGGGATAAGACAGGTCAGGTAGGCAGAAACTCCTAAAATGATTAGCATGCCTGTGTAGTCAAGCAGGCGTCTGACCAAACTACAGAAGATAGCGACATAAAGTGAAGGTGGAAATGCCAGGTGCTTTTACCTTGTGGGCCCAAATGAGGAGTCGGTGCTTCTAAGAGCATAAACAGCTTCCAAGTGCCTGATGTATATCCACTACCCAACCAATACCATCCCCACCCCGTCTCCAGAACTGTTTTCATCTGCCAAATCTGTAAAGCCATCCCCACCATTCTCCTTCCCATATTTGACTTTTCCTATCATCGATATGTCATAAACTGGGAACATTTAGGATTGTCCTTTTATTGTTTTACTTGTGTAAGGAATTATCTTTTTAATTCTAATGTTATTTAGCAATATATGATTTGATCACCAGATTAGTAAATTTGCTGTGGAAAGTTGTAATCTTACTACTGGGGGGAGGGGCCGTTGTGGAGAATAGAATCTCAGTGGTATGACTGGAATTTTGTGGGACTGGTTTCTTAAGTGGCTACAGTTCTAAAAAGCTCAAGGCATTAAATGTGTTGCTCATCTTTTCACTATCTCCACTCCACTTAATTTATCAGTGTCCTGTAGGGAATCTAGGTTCTTGTTGACTTGCCCATTGCCATGTGAATTTTGACTAGTCATTTAGTGATATATATGCCAGCTTTATAAAATAAAACAAGTTGCACCTCTTGGGGGAACCTCAACTTGTTTCGTTTGCAAGCTCAAGTGAAACTTAACTTGAGCTGTTTCTTGTAAATGTCTTATTAGAAGAAAACGAAATTTAAGCTCCACAGAGTATGAGTGCAGAGTGGCAAGTTTGGGAATAGGGTTCTGAATCTCTTGCAGATGATAGTCTTGGGAATTACTGAGATGCAGACTCAGGCATCGAATATTACTGTTGCTTATTGTTAATGTCTTGTTAATACAGGTTCGGCACCCAGAGAATCAAAATCTGAAACTGTTAAGACTGCTAACATGATGTCACCGATGGGAAAAATTCCCCATCGTGAGATCCATTCTGAACTGTGTACGCTGTACAAAAATACTATCAAGGAGAAAATTAGTTCTTGAGAGCGTGAGTTGTTGGTGAGGCTGCCCCATGTACTGGACCCTTTCACATGTGGACAGTCCCCTTTCCGCTTTCCTATTATATTGTAACACAGCTCAGAGGTCCTTGTCAGGACATGGGCATCTTTCAGTCACCACATCATGAGCCAAATAAACGTCTTTATTTATGTTACTCGGACTCAGAAATTTTATTATAACAGCCCAACATGATCTGAGAAATGAAGATATGGGAAGGTGCTCAAATCCAGTGTTCATCTGAAAAATATGGAATTAAGCAACAACATCGCACACAAAGTGTCACATTATATTTAGCATTAGATGATGGAATGCCCACTCAGTGCCAGGGGCCTGGGATGGCCATTCTGGAGCCACTCCTGCAATACAGGTCAAGGCAAGCAGAGACACCTTTAATCCCATGAACTTTATGTCCGGGTATCCAAAAGAACTCTTCCTAATGATTGCATTCTTACCAGCATCCAAGGGGGCGTGTGGCAGCATGTTAGAAGGCAAGAGTACATCCATAGGTAAGTGCAGAGGGGAAATACAAGGTCGCATACCACAAAAACAAGCCTTGGACAGTGCCAAAATATGGACAGCATATAGTGAAAAAAAGAAGAAATTGAATGGTATATGTACTGTTCAGGGTTCCCTAGAGAAACAGAACTGATAAAGTGACTACACACACACACACACACACACACACACACACACACAGAGAGAGAGAGAGAGAGAGAGAGAGAGAGAGAGAGAGAGAGAGAGAGAGAGGATTTATTAGAGCAGCTTACAGGTTATGGTCCAACTAGTCCAACAATGGCTGTCTCCTGATGGAAAGTCCAAGAATCTAGTAATTGTTCAGTCCACCAGGTTGGATGCCTCAGCTGGTCGTTAGTATATGCCAGAATGCTGAACAAGTAAGTTCTAATACCACTGAAGAAATGAACTTAGCAGTAAGAGTAAGAGCAAGCAGGCAAAGAGCAAGCGCTTCCTTCTTCCATGGTCTTTATATAGGCTGCCAGCAGAAGATGCGGGCCAGATTTAAGGCGGATCTTCTCACCTCAAAAGATCCGGATTTAGGGTGGTTTTCCCAGCTCAAATTATTCAGTTAAGAAAAAAATCCCTGATAGGTGTACCCAGCCCCCTGGGGTTTTAGTTAATTCCAGATGTAGTCATATCGACAACCAAGAACAGCCATCACAGCATGTACATGGTATTTATGTAATCCAGCGATGCTCAATGCTCACACAGAACAGCAGTGAGTTTTGCAGGAATGCACTCCAAAGAATATTATAGAAGCAGGTGTAGTCATTCACAACTTAGGACTCTTCTTCAGATTGAGATTAAAAATATATTGTAAATGTGATGTTGCCATTTATGTGTACTAAACACTACTACTGCAGTCATATCCGTACTAAAGCTATACAGTCCTGTTCATTTCCTAAACAATAGAACAAATATTCACACAATAATAATATCCTGTTTAGTATCATAAGTCATCTAGAAAAAATTTAAATAGAAAGTATTCATGTAAATATTATGATGTTTTAGCTGACTATAGTGGTACATGCTTTTAATCACATCACTCAGGAGTCATGGCAGGCAGAGCTCTGTGAGTTTCAGGCCAATTTTATCTACACAGTGAGTTCCAGGCCAGCCAGAACTGAGACAGAATGAGGCCCTGTCACAGAAACTTTGTGTGTGTGTGTGTGTGTGTGTGTGTGTGTGTGTGTGTGTGTGAAACAGAGAGTTTTGTCTGAGGGATTTGGGTGTCCTTAAATGTTGTTATCCCCTGTAGGTTTAAAGCCAACCTGTTCAACAGATATGACATGTATGCATATATATATATATATATATATATATATATATATATATATATATGATATTCACATTTGAAAATTTTTCTTCAGATTAAAAAATCTAATTGGGGACCAGCAAGATGGCTCAGTGGGTAAAAGTTCTTGCTTTGCAAGCCTGAAGACCTGAGCTTGATCTCTGGAACCCAGGTAAAGGTGGAAGGAAAAAATTAACTCCACAATGCTGTCCTCTGACCCTCACACAAGCACTATGGCATGGATGCCCACACACATCTCATACACACACACACACACACACACACACCACACTAATTAATTATAATAAATTTTATGAGATTAAATTTAAAAATTAGCTGTATTAGAGCACGTCTATATTCATCTAATTGACAATGGCCATATCCAACATGGTTCTCAAGTTGTTACTGAGGTCTTAAACTCAGGGCCTTATACATCCTAGACAATGGCTCTGCCTGTCTATAATCCCGGCACTTGGGAGATGAAGGCAAGAAAATTGTGAGTTCAAGGCCAATTTGAGCTACATAGCAAAACCCTGGCTTAAAAAGAAAAACCAGGGCTGGAGAGATGGCTCAGAGGTTAAGAACACTGGCTATTCTTCCAGAGATCCTGAGTTCAGTTCCCAGCAACCACATGATGGCTCACAGCCATCTATAATGAGATCTGGTGCCCTCTCCTGGCCTGCAGGCAAACATGAAGGCAGAATGTTGTATACATAATAAATAAATCTCTTTAAAAAAAAAAAAGGCCGGGCGGTGGTGGCGCACGCCTTTAATCCCAGCACTCGGGAGGCAGAGCCAGGCGGATCTCTGTGAGTTCGAGGCCAGCCTGGACTACCAAGTGAGTTCCAGGAAAGGCGCAAAGCTACACAGAGAAACCCTGTCTCGAAAAACCAAAAAAAAAAAAAAAAAAAAAAAAGAAAAAAAAAGAAAAACCAAACCAAGCAAAAACAACAACAAAAACATAGCAGCAATGGGAAGAGCTACACTGTAGCCTGAAAGTTGGGACAGCACACAGGCGTCCTGGACACTGCCTACGTGTAGCATCCTGGAAACCCAGGCTGGCACACAGTCATAGCCAAGATGTGGCTGGAAGAGCACTCTTCCGATGCCATGCATGTTACATGGGAAGAAGTATACAGCAAAGCGAAGGGCTAAGCCCGAAGATGAGTTGTCCTTTCCGAATCTTCAGTTCTGGGGATCAAATGAGGGCCTTGCATACACCAGGGCCAGCCGTCCACCACTGAAATACATCCCCAGCCTATGAGCTGCCTTTTGGATTGGATTCTAGGGATAAACATTAAAAAAATAGTTTATCGCCAGGCGGTGGTGGCGCACACCTTTAATCCCAGCACTCGGGAGGCAGAGGCAGGCGGATCTCTGTGAGTTCAAGGCCAGCCTGGGCTACCAAGTGAGTTCCAGGAAAGGTGCAAAGCAACACAGAGAAACCCTGTCTCAAAAAAAAAAAAAAATAGTTTATCCTTTTGACTTTAAAATTGCAGCAACTCACTTGAGAAGCCCACACTCACTCGGGGGTGTGCGTTACTGTCCTTTACTTAAGCCTCTCTCCTTTTTTAAACTGTTTAAATTTTAAAATACTTACTTTTATTGTATGTAGTTTGAATGTTTTGCCTGCGGGATGCATGCACACCACGTGAGTACATAGTGCCCAAAAAGGCCAGAAGAGGACTTCAGAACTAGACTTACAGACAGACGTGAGCAGCCATGTGAATGCTGAGGACTGACCTCAGAACCCCTGCAGCAAATTCAAGTGCTCTTAACCACTGAGCCATCTCTTCAGCATCTTCTCTCCTCTCTCGATACCTGTGCTTAAGCCTATCCTAAAACCTTTTCTTTTAAAGAAGATTGTATTTATATTTATGTGTATGTATGTCTATACATGTCTGTGGGTACCTGGGGATGTCAGGAAGGACATTGAAGACCATGGAACCAGAGCTGTAGGAGGTTGTATGCCATTCAACACGGGCGCTGAAAATCCAGCACTGATCCTCTGCGAGAGTAGCTCAAGTGCTGAGCCATCTCTCCAGCCCCCAATCTGTTAATAAAATATAACGCTGCTTCAAAGAAAATTGCTTCAAACCAGTTACCTAATAACTACTACCTTTCAAATATTTTAGATGTAAAAGCAAATGTTTCAGATGTTTAAAATTCATTAAATTATATAAGATCCTAAAAATCCAACTATACCTGTGGTGGTTACAAATGCAAACCACCACTAACAACAACAACAACAACAACAAACATAATAATAATAATAATAACAATAATGTGAAGAGTTTGAACAACTCTCTATCTTTCTGAAACAATTTCCTCAAACTGACTAAAGCAAACTGGGGTTTTGTTTATAGAGCTCTGAGTAGATGAATGATAGGAGACTGAAATGAATGGACTACAGGGTTCTGAAGTAAGTGAGTGATTAACTATCAAGGGGATAGATATAGAGCCCTGATGTTAATGATTAACAGGACACTGAAGTGGAGGGATAGAGCCCAGCTAGGATGAGAGACAGGGAATTAAAGTGGGTTGGATGATAAGGAAGTGGATGGATGACAAGGACCTGTTCATTTACCTTACAATTAGAACAAAAGTAATTGCTCTGATACAATTTTCTATAGTTGTAATGGTAAAAACCTAAATAACAACCAAAAAGGAGCTTCTCTAAAGAATAGTATTTGGAAAGAGCAGAACATCACGAAGGGAACACATGCCATTGTAAACAAGGAGACTGGGGCAAGTAAGTTTTGAAAAGAGAGAAGAGGAAGATCACGTCAGATATTCCAAAACAAGATTCTTTGGCCATGAGGACAGTTGTGGGCAGTAACCCCTGTAGTATTCTCTGTGAATGACGGCAGTACCCTCTGTACAGGGCTATACTCCTGGTAGAGCCTTTGAGATAGTCCTCATCTGGCACACCTGCTTCACAATTATATACTTTTGGTTAGGGCGGGACAGAGGTATTGGCTGACTTCCCAGGAAGATGTGAAGAAACGTCTATTTGCCCCAGTTAAGACACTGTTATATAAAAGAAACAATTCCACCAAGTTCAAATTGGTGAGCCAGGTAAGTTTATTGGAATTACTGACAGGACTTGGGAAGGGGTTACTTATAGGATCATGGGGGAATCAACAATTATATTACCAAGAAGTTCCACCTCAGCACGGATGATAAAAAGCTGCATCATGGGAATTCCCACCTCCAGCCAGCCTTCCACTCCCTATATGCTCCAGTAGGAACCCCCAAGAACCCCAGGATAAAAAGCAGGGATGCAATTATCTCCTCTTCCTGTGAGTGAATATTAACAGCCCCACTACCATTACCATAAACCTAGATGTCATTCATTCTTCGGGTCTTCACAGCATCTCTGCTCTATGATGACCCGTAGGATGGCACGTCAGGCCTAGAGGAGATCCCTTCACTATAACAAACAGTGGCTCTATTTTTGCTTCTGACGCTTTCACAGCATCGTCGGTCCCCTGCTCCGTTGGCGCGACCATACCTGAATTAAAAAATAAAATTATTGTTTAAGATAAGGAGACGCAGCCCAAGCGAGGAGTAACAAGTCCTTGGCTGCAGGATTAGGATGTGGGTGGAGTACTTGGTGCCTTGTGCACAGCGGGGCCTTCTTAGCGGGTGGAGAGAAGTGACTGAGAAATCCCAACACACTACCGCTGCAAAGAGACTGGCAGGGAAAGATGGAGGCTCCCAGGGCAGGTGGGGGATTGTCGGTTGTTTTCTGCAGCGGTGACTGAATACCATAGGCTGCATCATTTACAGAGAAAAGCTTATCTGGGTTCCTAACGCTGAGGAGCTGCATCTGGTGACAGCCTTCTTGCTGTGGGGACTCTCCAGAATAAAGGCGTTTCTCAGAGCATCACAGGGTGAGACAGACTCAGCGGCAGCCAGTTGTAACAAAAACACCCCAGCGGTAACCCACAAATCCATCCGTCCAAGAGTGGGTTAATCCAGTCCAGAGGCCTGGGATGATTTCAGTGTGTTGCATTCAATGCACCCTCCTACCGACACCAACCGCACAAGCCGAGAGCTGCACTGCCTGCCGCTCCGAAGGCTTGCCTACGCGGTCCTTTATTCCATCGCTCGGCTGAGGCCTTCGGAACAGGCCAGCTTACCTCCTCACCTCCTGATGAGGAATTTGTTATTTCACGAGCGTTTGTACCTCCATATTTTCCCCCTTGTTCTTGGACACCACAATGATTTCCTTAGATATGTGTGCTCTGGTTGGGAGTCGGGGGAGTAGGGAACCTGGGGCAGGGCAGGCTCTGGTTTTCCTGGGGAAGGTCTGGGATGTGACCTGCAGCTTGCTTATGGTTGCATCCCTTCCTGATTCTCTCGCTCATCTCCGGGTCCAGCTCCCTTTCCCCATCCCCCACCCCCAGCAGTCCTATAGGGCCACCATGACTCCTCTGCCCCTCCTCCCGACCCTTCTTTTTGCGCGAACGCCGCCTCTTTTGAGAAAACACATACTCTCATGAATCCCGAGTCGGGGAGAGTATTATGCAGTCATGTCTTCTCTACATACTGCTCGAAAGCCGCTGGTTCACTCCCAGCTGTCCCTAAGACGTTTAACTTCTGTGCTTAGGGGGAGAAGCAGGAAATTACTTAAGAGAATTAAGAAGGAAGTGGTCACTCGCAAGGAAGAAAATTTCGCCAGAGCCGCGGGGCTGGAGCGGTTAGACAGGTGCAAAAGGCACCGAACTTAGGGTACGTGCGGCTCTCAGAGCTGGGGATGGTAGCCCGGCTTTTCTGGGACTGATACTGGTTGCCAAGATTTGCCTCAAGAGCTCCCACCGAGGATCTTTAGCGGCTAAGGAGAAATGGCCACAAAAGACCCTTTGGCAAACACAGGCGAGAGGAACAGGCCAGCTTACCTCCTCAAAACCCCATGCCCTGGGTGCGGTCAGCTGAGGCCCTTGGATGCACAATCGGAGAAAACACTGTCCTTAACCGAAGGACTCTCCAGTGCCCCAGCCGCTGCCACAGAGATGTCCTGGAGTCAGGATAATGGTGGGAAGCAAGGCTTTGTCCAAAGGATGCAGGCTGGAAACTGCAGAGGACAAAAGATGCCTAAACCCCGTTCCTACTTCAAGCTCACTACAAACCCCTAGCCTGCACCTACTTCCTGGAGCTCCTCAACCCGGCAGGAAAGCCTGAAAACCTGTCCTCTGTATTCTGCAGACCCTTTTTCCCCCTGAGTAAAAGGAGTCTAGATGCCCAGTGCTACTGCTCCTCCAATTATCAGCCTCTTTTGGGGACCCCCTTCCCCCAATGTATGTCACATTGGCCATAACAGTATATCACTTGTATTAATTGTGGGAATTTTAAAGGAACCCAGTTTCGTTGCTGGGGTAGAAGAGAAGGATGTGTGCTTGTCATCCACAGCTGCACCCAAATCCAGGATGTCAATGTGCTTATGAATGCCAAAGAAATCCGTTCCACATGTGGACTGATGGCCTCCAGTGCCAGGCACTGTGCTTTAGAACCAGTGAAGACAGGGAAAGGAGGTGCAGACAAAATGAAACCTTTTACCATCTGCGTTTAAAGTGTACCAATGGGACTGCTGGGGGTGGGGTGAGGGAAGGGAGCCGGACAGGAGATGGGCAAGAGAATCAGGAAGGGGTGCAGCCTTTAGTGGCTACTACGGAAGCCATCATTTCCCAGACTCTCTTTTTCATTTTCTTCTCTTCATTTTCAAAATTACATTTCAATTCGTATTGTGAGCCTGTGTTGGAGGTCAGAGGACAAGGTGCTGGACTCCCTCCCCGCTTCCGCTGTGTGGACCCCAGCATTGGACTCTAGTCCTCAAGGCTTGACAACTGATGTGTTTACAGCCACTGAGCTAACTCTAGTGGCCCTCCTTCCTCTCTCTCTCTCTCTCTCTCTCCTCTCTCTCTCTCTCTCTCTTCCACTTCTTTCTCCTTGGTTCTTCTTCCTCCCTTCCCTTCCTGTACCTGCCCTCCCTTCTCTCCTCCCTTCCTTCTTCCAAGCACAACCCTCCAGCCTGCCAATGTTTTATCTGTAACCTTTGTTGGTTTTGCCAATCTAAACAACTGGAGAGGTTCTCCAGACCACTGATATTGCATTATCTATAACAGAATGCTGCCGTGGAAAAGCCATGTGCTGTAATGGAAACGTGTGTGCCAAAGTGATTATGTATGGCACATTCAAAGGGGCTGGAGCAAGGGAAGGGGGTGTTTTGTTTGTTTGTTGTTTTATTTTGTTTTGTTTTTTAAGACCAGGAGCTGAGCATGGTGGTGTACACCTTTAATCCCAGCACTCAGGAGGCAGAGGCAGACAGATCTCTGTGAGTTTGAGGCCAGGATGGTTTACAACTGAGTTCCAAGACAGTCAGAGCTGTTACACAGAGAAACCCTGTCTCAAAAAGACAAAAACAAAACAAGACAAACAAACAAACAAAAGCCACAAATGAGGAGGAATGTGTAAGATATTTTTAAACGATAATCTTTGGCCAAAATTACCAATAGCAAAAGTGGCACCAGTCTGAGATTGAACAGGCACTTGATGGGAAGATCTTCATGTAGAAGTAATTGATGTGTGTGTGTGTGTGTGTGTGTGTGTGTGTGTGTGTGTGTGTGTGCCTGAGGCATATTAATATTAAACTCAGACTGTATCTAACTAACCTATGGCCCTCAGTCCCTTAGAGCGTTCTTTAAGGTTTCTGGGGGTTCTGTAAAAGCTCCTGGCTCCGGAGTCTTGTAATGGAAAACTATGTCATTTGTGAGTAAATAGCCTTTCCCTCACAACCTCTCGGCTTTGCCCTTCCATGGCTCCCTCCAGTCTGTTAAGATTGACAGGAGTTATTTTACTCTGACAACTTTTATACTTTATACAATACCAGACCCACTGGGTATGTTTTTATAACAACAATAAACGATCTACAAAACAGGAAGTCTTCCTTCAGGATCACCCACCATAGGTGAGTCACCACTGCAATGTGGCCTTAGAGTGAGGGAGAGAGACAGGGTTTGTCCATTCTACACACCGTGTAGACACCCAGGAGCTGGGGTTGGGGATTTAGCTCAGTGGTAGAGGGCTTGCCTAGCAAGCGCAAGGCCCTGGGTTCGGTCCTCAGCTCTGAAAAAAAAAAAAAAAAAAAAAAAAAGGCCCCCAGGAGCACACTGCCAACATGGACTGAAAGTGACTAAGATGTTGACGTCACTGGGAGGAGCCCTTTATGCGGTTGTACTTAGTAAGTTTTGTTTAATATTGTCTTCACTTGTCATTAAATAGCCTTAAAAATGAATGAGCCAGCCGTGGCAGCTGTTATCTTAACCCGCTGGAGATGGAAGCAAGAGCATCTGGAACTCAAGGCTGGATGAGCTACCTTGTCTCAACGATAGCAAACTCCATTGTAAAAGCGAGCCGTGATGTGGTGGGGCCTCATCACATCTACATTTTTTTTTTTTTTACACATGCTATTTTTGGAAGTGAATGTTTATTTTTGCTTGCAAACATGTTACTTTGGGAGACTGCACTGACAGTGGGGTTTCTGCACATTGTAGAATATCTCGGTATATATTGCCAGCTTTCCTCTTTCAGGGCAGGGCAGTGTTCTTGCTTGAGCTACAGAGCCCTACCCACCACCATCTTAGTAGGTGAAACATTTGTCATTGTTTCAACAAGCATCTGTTTGCTGTTAGTATGATACATCAACAGCAGTAGTTTGGCGGTTTTTTTAAGATTTGCTTTCCTATTCCTGTTCTTAAACAATTTGTAAATGTTCTCTAAATTATACAGATAATTCTAATATTAACCTTTTGACTCTTAGTAGTTGCAGGTAATTTTTTTTTAAAGATTTATTTATTTATTATGTATACAGTATTTTGCCTGCATTATGTCTGAACACCAGAAGAGGGCACAAGATCTCATTACAGATGGTTGTGAGCCACCATGTGGTTGCTGGGAATTGAACTCGGGACCTCTGGAAGAGCAGCTAGTGCTCTTAACCGCTGAGCCATCTCTCCAGACCCTAGTTGCAGATAATTTTAACCCAAGGTTTATTTACATTGTGTGTATAGGAGGGTTGACACCCGAAATGTTTTCTTTTTTCCTAAGTGATTTTTGTTTTGTTTGTTTTTGTCTTTCAAGACAGGGCTTCTGTGTGTAGCCCTGGCTGTCCTGGAACTCGCTCTGTAGACCAGGCTGGCATCAAACTCAAAGATCCACCTACCTCTGCCGCCTGAGTACTAAGATTAAGGGCGTGCGCCACTGCTAGGCTCTAAGTGATTTTTTTTTTTTTTTTTTTTTTTTTTACAAAATTGCTTTGAAAGCATTTTCTCATGCTGATAACTAAGACTCTGGTTCCCTTCCCCTGAAGTCTTCCAATATCAAAACACCCAAGGCCTCAGCAGCTAGAGTGAATAGATTTCCAGGTTGGTTCTTTCACCAAGCGTTGGCTGGGCATTTGCTGGCTGCCATATTATCTTTTGCCCAGTAGACACTGCAGAAACAGCCACATCTCTGCGTGGGGGATTACAGTTCACTCTGTATTTTGGTGGGAGATAGAAATGCTGTGTGTCGCTGTGAAAAGAGCTAATAGGAATTATGCACTAGTGTGTGCAGGGCACCTTGCCAGCCTGTTCACCCATGTGAACTCACAGCATCTAACAGGCATTATACTATCACATGAGGAAACGGAGGGGCGAAGAAAGTAGATTACATGCCCCAGGTGTGGTGGCTATCCATATCCATATCCACCTTCAGACCAGGATTCCTCAACTGTGATATGCAGATCATAACTCAAGTGTGTTTGAAGCGGGGAGTTAACAGTCGGCTTTTCTAAAGCCAGCTCTCCAAGTGAGGCTGAAATGGGAGCGATGTGAACATACAGCCTTTTTATTTTCACTCAGCACCGTGTGTGTGTGTGTGTGTGTGTGTGTGTGTGTGTGTGTGTGTGTGCGCGTGTGTGTGTGTATACACGCGCACAAATTATTATGCGAGGCATAACTTCTGTAACCTGCTGTGTCCTGTAAATATGGTACCCATCTGTAACGTTACGTCAGCCTTAGCTCCAGATCCGGGCATTATGGACATCCCAAGAATCCGTTTCCCCAGATGAAAATCTACCTGGCCACACACTCCCAGTGAAACTGCCTTAGTGTGTTTTCAGATTTCCCAAAGAACTGTTGAAATTCGCGCATGAATTCTCATAGGAATGTGTCTTTGCTTCTGTTTCCCCTGAATAGAGGCTATGATATGAAATAAATGGCAGTTGAAAGCTGTCATTTCCTCCTCCAACTAAGCAGGCAACAAGCTTCTTCCTCGTTAGCTGTGGACGAGAAACAAATGGCCAGCGATTTGGCTCAACGAGAATCGGATCCTGCAGTACTGTCCCTTCAGCCACGTCCACAACTACCAGAGATGCTAAATCATCCCAGTTATAACAAAGGGTTCAGACAAAGATGAGACACCTGAGCCGGCTCAGCCAACGCACTTTTGGATTGGTTGCGATACCGTCCAATAGGAAAGAAGAACCCGTGTCTCCTAGTTACAACATTTTATGGTCGTCCAATCAGATGATACTACTTTGGAGCCTTCATTTAAATATGAGGATGACAAATAACCTTGCCTTCACCGTCTCTGCGTTCGTCTTGGTGCAGCCAGTGCAGCAGGATGCCGGAGCCTTCCCGCTCCACTCCAGCCCCCAAGAAGGGGTCCAAGAAAGCCATTACCAAAGCGCAGAAGAAAGACGGCAAAAAACGCAAACGGGGCCGCAAGGAGAGCTACTCCATCTATGTGTACAAGGTGCTGAAGCAGGTGCACCCGGACACCGGCATCTCCTCCAAGGCCATGGGCATCATGAACTCGTTCGTCAACGACATCTTCGAGCGCATCGCCAGCGAGGCCTCCCGCCTGGCGCATTACAACAAGCGCTCGACCATCACGTCCCGCGAGGTGCAGACGGCCGTGCGTCTGCTGCTGCCCGGGGAGCTGGCCAAGCACGCCGTGTCCGAGGGCACCAAGGCCGTCACCAAGTACACCAGCTCCAAGTGAGGCACGGCGCGGGCGCCACCAACCCAAAGGCTCTTTTCAGAGCCACCTTCCAATCTCATAAAAGGAGCGTGCTACCTGGTGTGATTAAGATCTGTCATTCACTTGATGTGCATTGAGATTGCGATGGTGGTGGTGGTGGGGGTTGTTGGACATTGGGACCCTGAGGTAATACACGCCTTGTTTATAATACATTAATAAGAAATTGGTCTGGTTTAATTTTGGCCACAGAAAACGTAGTTTAGTAGATTGCTTCTGGAGACATTTGGCGTGGACTGCGCGGTTGGGGGTGGGGGGCGTCAGCAGCAGAATCTCTCCTCATCTTCCCACCCTCTCCACCCTCCCTCCCCCATGTCCCGCTGAGTGCGGTGTTGAGGCTCAGGTTGTGCTCTCATGGCTGATGCTCTCGGAGCCATCTTCCTCCGTCTCTTTGCTCCCTTCCTCCCCTTGCCAGGATTAGACACTTTGAGATCTTCCAGCCAAAAACAGTTGAAGCAGGTCTTCTGTAGTCTGCTCGAAACGCCTAAAAATGCGATGCACACACAGGCGCTGCTCTCCAACCTTTACCACTAAGCCAAAATCTTGCCAGTGAAGATTCTGGTATTTTACCCATGCATATATTTAAACGATGAAAGGTCCTTTTGTTTCATCTCAGTGTGTACGTATGTGTGTGTGCACGTGAGTATATATCATAAAAATGTGTATACATTAACAGAACTCTAGTAAGTGATGAAACGTCCTTTTAAATAAAGTAAATTAGTACCTTTAAAACAAACAAACAAACAAAAAAACCCTACATACGCCGTATTCAGTTTATGTTCGCAGTAATAAGTGCAAGAACAGTCCAAATCACCCTCCCGGTAAAATTCCAATACGAGTGTCCATTGTGTGTCGGAGAAGCCTGTCTTCCATGAGCTCCTAAGTCACCCCTGGTTCCGACTACATGTCGGCTTCACGGATGGACAATGGCGGTCTTTCTCCTCACACCCGTGACAGCCACTCATTTGTCAACATTTAACCTCTTACTGTCTCACACAGGAAAGGCGAGTCTTTCTGTTGGTAATTTCTTCTTAAAGAGACAGCTTTTTCCCTCACTCAAAATTCTTAGTTGGTTCCCTAATAATTAGCAAATTTGTCTTGAGCGTCCAGTTGAGATTTGGGGCATAGCAGTCTCGTCCACGTTTCAGACTGCACGCCTACAAATCCCTGATTGTCCCTCTCCAACCTTACTAACATTAAGTTTTTCAGATCCAGAGAACAGGTCATTTGCATTGTCCTAGTTCTTGCTATTATAAACTCTCACATATTTGTTGTACACTTGCTACACTTCCCAATTTTTCGATTTCACCAGTTCCTTTCACTGTTACAACATGGAACTGGAGATGTTGTGTATACAGTTAGTTCTCTCAGTTTTCTATATTACAAAATCTCAACAGCAGAGACAATTTTCTGCCTTCTTTGTCTCCTCCTTAATATTCACACTCTACAAGAGGATGAATCTTCCCCGTTCCGAGCTGTGGTTGCCAAAGGAATACACTTGGGCAGCTTATTTCGAGCTTCCAGCTTTTGTCAGACAAAAAGAAAAAAAACCCTAAAAAAAATAAAACCATTGTATTATCAACAACCATAAATGTATTGTTAGAGGATTATCCTTGGAAATTGTGATTGTGTGCTAGATTTGCTCACCGATTCTATCTTTTGTACTAAACAGTGTTTAGGCTCATCTGCTAGGCTCATCTTTCTTCTGGAGGCAAAGGTTCCAGTTTATTGAAACCATGTATTGTACCAGGCCTAGATGAAACACCTGCAAGAGTTTCTTTAAAACCGGATACTTGGGGCTGAAGAAATAGCTCAGGGTTAAGAATACCTATTGCTCTTGCAGAGGACCTGGGTTCAGTTCCTAACACCCACAATAGCTGGGTCATTAATGGCTCACAACCATCGACAATGCTAGTTCCAAGGGATCTGACCCCCCTCTTTTGACTTCTGCACACATGTGGTACACATAAATGCAGGGGAAACACTCAAAGCTAAAATTTTAAAATGAATAGTTGACTCCGGGGCCTGGCCATGCAGCTCTGTAATAGAGTACTTCCCCTGTATAATGAGAGCATTAGAGGCCTTGACAATCACTTGGCATCAGTTCAGAGAGGATTGTAGTCAGCCTTTTTCTTTTAATGTAAATCTTGTTTGTGTTTTGTTTGGTGACAGGGTCTCACTATGTAGCTCTGGATAGCCTGGAACCTGATATGCAGACCACACTGGTTTTGAGCACACAAAGATCCACCTGCTTCTGCTCCTCCCAACTGACATTTCAGGTCTATACCACCATGTCTGGCTTCCAAATCCTCTATTTTTGAGACCATTAAGAATACTGGCATGAGTCCATGGTGGTGCATGCCTTTAATTCCAGCACTGGGGAGGTAGAAGCAGGCAGATCTCAGAGTTCCAGGCCAGTGTGATCGATATAGTGAGTTCTAGACCAGCAAGGTGTGTGTGTGTGTGTGTGTGTGTGTGTGTGTGTGTGTGAGAGAGAGAGAGAGAGAGAGAGAGAGAGAGAGAGAGAGAGAGAGAGAGAGAGAGAGAGAGACAGAGAAAGAATGTGAAGGAACTGTTGACAGGTCTCGCCTTTGATGATGGATCATGGTTTATGTTTTCAATTATGACTAAAGAAGGAATGTATTGGGTAAACCGGTTATGACAAGGCTTCTATTACTATGCACTTTTTTCTATCTTTTTAAATAAGATGTCAAATGAAAGTAATGCTATATACCACACACTGACTGCTTGTGCCCATGAATGGATTTGAAATAAATAACCCAGGCAGGGGGAAAGAAGAGGACTGAGTGGTATCTCAGTGGTACAACCTTGGCTAACAGACTAGAGGTCCAGAGTTCAGTCTCCCACCCACCCCCTCCTCCCATCAAACCTCAATGACTCAATTTCACTATCGTAACAAAACTTAATGATTTGTGTCTTAAACAATGGTCTGCTGTCCTGGTGTCCCCTTTGAAACACTGTAATGGCTTGGTTGACATGTTCAAATTTCAATAGACAGTTCTGGAGAATGGCAGTTGGTAAAAGATAATATACATATAGTTGCTGTTGGCAGGATTTCAGGCAGAAAGAAAACAGAGACAAATTCTCAGAGAAAATAATCCAAAATATCTGTTAAAGAATTTGGTTTACTTTGTCCTGACTCTGGTGTTAATGTTCTAATAGGTATTTTTAAGACTAATTAAAAAAAAAAAAGTCCTGCGTTGCCATTTGCATCTTTGCAGCTACTTGACAGGATAAAAAATACTTCAGATGATAACTTTAAAACGTATGAAGCTGTCAAAATCCTTTTATGTGGAAAGGGATCGATGGCACGGCTCCTGTAGGAAGTTCCAGCGGAGACACCGACCCCCCCCACCCCCACCCCCCTACCCCCTCCTTCCAACTGCCCGTTAGCAGCGGACCAGATGAGACAGGCTCCCTTTGACTATTTGGGGAAAAAAATTGAAATTTATATTACTCCTTGCTGGAGACGGTGATAGGATTCTCAATATATCTCATACCGGTTCAAATAAATATAGCCAAACCAAGGAAAGTGGTGTTCTTTCCACGGTTAAGATCTCTTGCCCAAACGTTCCAGATCAAGATGGCATTCTCAAATAAATGCTGAGTGTGGACAATTCTGTTACCAACGCTTCACAGAAAATAAAGCAGCTTTAGGGGAGGAACTGGATTTTTTTTTTTTCCCCCAAATCCTTCCATCCCCTAGCCACTAAAACTGCTGGTAGCTAGCTGCAGGTGCGGCTGGCTACATCCAGCTCTTTTACACAGGCATTGCGGGTGTCGCCGCCGTAACCTTTTCAACCCCTGTTCCAGCATACTGCTAGTGCAGGATCTGTTGGGATATAGTGCCAGAATGGTCATATCCAAGGGATAAAGATGCCTGTCTGTTCCAGGAGAAGTTCTAAAGGAACGCAGATGCAGAGGCCACCCAGCGGGCACGGCACCCAGAATCCCACTACGCTGGTGACCTCGCCCACCTTGGGAAGACTGGAGGCTTAGGGAGGGGACTCACGCCCCTTGCCTAACCCCTTGACCATCGTTCTCATCCCACCCTTGGGAAGAGCAGAGCAGCTGCAGCCCTACATGCCTCGCACTCAAAAACACATCTTAGTGGTACCCAGTAACAGAGAATCTCCCTCAGGCGCGTGGCAGTCATCAATGACCACACACGCTGTGTTCAAGACCCTTTTAACGACTGTATGGGTGGCTCTGAAAAGAGCCTTTGGATTGAGGACGCCCGCGCCGCGCCTCACTTGGAGCTGGTGTACTTGGTGACGGCCTTGGTGCCCTCGGACACGGCGTGCTTGGCCAGCTCCCCGGGCAGCAGCAGACGCACGGCCGTCTGCACCTCGCGGGACGTGATGGTCGAGCGCTTGTTGTAATGCGCCAGGCGGGAGGCCTCGCTGGCGATGCGCTCGAAGATGTCGTTGACGAACGAGTTCATGATGCCCATGGCCTTGGAGGAGATGCCGGTGTCCGGGTGCACCTGCTTCAGCACCTTGTACACATAGATGGAGTAGCTCTCCTTGCGGCCCCGTTTGCGTTTTTTGCCGTCCTTTTTCTGCGCCTTGGTGACGGCCTTCTTGGACCCCTTCTTGGGGGCTGGAGCAGATTTGGACGGATCAGGCATATTGGCTAGTTGCTCTCGGGAAACGCGCGTGTCCGCCGTACCAACTCTATTTATATGCCCTATATTCAAATGAAGGATCAGACTTTACTCGCTTTTGATTGAATACAATTGTACATTACGTCATCTCAGAGTAATGTTTATGCAAATTAGGAGGTGCCGGGTTCTTTTTCTGATTGGCTAGTGCTGCCGTCCAATAGAAAGGCGCAGTCTAGCCTCCCTCCTGATCATATATAAGAGCTTGCTTGGGCTTACGAGGTCGTTATCGCCAGCTTAGTTTCTGGTTTGTGTTCTTCTTTGTGATCATCAGTTGAAGATGTCTGGTCGTGGCAAGCAGGGCGGCAAAGCTCGCGCAAAAGCGAAATCCCGCTCGTCCCGCGCCGGCCTGCAGTTCCCGGTGGGCCGTGTGCACCGTCTTCTCCGTAAGGGCAATTACTCGGAGCGGGTGGGCGCCGGCGCCCCGGTGTACCTGGCGGCCGTGCTGGAGTACCTGACGGCCGAGATCCTGGAGCTGGCTGGCAACGCGGCCCGCGACAACAAGAAGACACGAATTATCCCGCGCCACCTGCAGTTGGCCATCCGCAACGACGAGGAGCTCAACAAGCTGCTGGGCCGCGTGACCATCGCGCAGGGCGGCGTCCTGCCCAACATCCAGGCGGTGCTGCTGCCCAAGAAGACCGAGAGCCACCATAAGGCCAAGGGCAAGTGAGGCCCTCCTGGTCGTTAGTGCTGCTTAACGGACACCAAAGGCTCTTTTCAGAGCCACCCACAACCTCAAAGAAAGAGCTGTACACTGAACCTGTCGCCAGGTACTGGCCAGGGCTGGGAATCCCGATTCCTTCCATGGGTTCGGCATCTGCGCTCTGCGCCTGGGCGTTCACGGCTGAGGCCAACGGCTTCCGTCTGCAGTTGGCCTGAGCTTGGTTTGGAGGCACTGGCGGTTTGTCCCCACCACTGTCCCTTGTTAGGCACTTGGTTTCCGTTAAGGTTCGTGTTTGGACCTTAAGGGAATGCTTGGTTCTGTAGGACTTGGCATAAGGCTCTCGTAGGCAAGTGCTGGTGTTTCTACTGAAACGGAGTGAATTGAAACGCTCACAGTTACACCGAGACATTCGCGTTAGGATCTAATCAGGTTGAAACGCTCACAGTTACACCAAGACATTCGAGTTAGGATCTAATCAGGTTTAGATTTCCAAAAGTGTGTTTGGAATTGGCCAAACAATCGGATGCACTTACGTAGCTTAATCTTGAGGAACAAAATAATTTGTCGGTTTTGGTAAAACTAGGTTTGAGTACAGCAATGTTTTCTAATAAATTTAAAGGAAAGCATTATTAGCGTCATATTAAGTAAAATGTGAGTTTTTAAAGAGAACTGTGACTTCCACAGGCTGTATAAAGAATGGCTGGAGAGTTCCAGATCAAATAAACGGGAACAGGCACGTTAATCACTACCAGTGGGAAAGGGAGAGTTGAGGGGGATTAAATGAGTTATAATACTTTAAAACGCCAGAGTCAAAAGTGTGTCCCCTTTCCTGTTAACTATGCTATTCTCTTTTTAAATTTTAACAATACAGGACAGCAAGACAATTATGTAATTATATAAATTATATATACCCTATCAAAACTGGGTCTATTCAAGCCTGGGCTCTTCAGACACCGTCTGTAATTACAAATCTATTTATAAAATATCAACATCTTAAAAAGCTATTTGCCAAAGAATAAGCAATTTCCTTAACTGTGAGTCTCGACCACGCTCTAGACACAAAAACTGCATATAGATTATACAGTCTGCTAATGAGTGTCCTCAGTAAAACAAAGTCCAAGGGTTGGACCTCAAGATCTCCCCCGTTTAGCTTTACTTTGTATGTATTCATAGATCATTGTAGTTCCTTAATCTCTTGAGTGGCAGTTCAGCTCTTTAGGAGTTGGGTGGAACTATTTAATGGTGTTATGGAGGCACTGTGGAAGGAGGTGTACTGGGATAGCTTCTCATCTACCTCCAAGGCTCCTGTCAAATGGACAACCACCACCCAAAAGGAATATTTAATTTTCCATTAGGTAAAAATGTAATACAAAGATGTAGCTTGTCTACCTCTCAGGGTTATGTGACCAGTGAATAACTAGAGAGCACAGATTCTGAATGTGTCTACAATATTACAGAAAGTTGCACTGAAACAGTTCTGACCTAAGATCTGGTCATCTGGATTACGATTTCCAGAAATGTGAAGTACCTACCAGTAGCAGCTACCTTGAGAGAATGTTCACTGGATTAAGCACCACATAGCCCATGCCTAGGTATATGCCCAATAAAATGAAAATATACATCTAACAGAAGCTACACAGATGCAGTAACAGTATCATTCATACAATCTAAAAGAGGGAACCCAAATATTCATCAGCTGATGAATAGATCACAAAACTGGTTTGTCCTCATAATGGACGATTAGTCAATGAAAGAGAATGAAGCGCTGATTCATGCACAACGTGAATGAATCTCGACGTCCAGAACGGGCACGATCAAACAACAGCTGCAGGAGCTGAAAGGGGAGAGAATAACAGTCCAGAACTTCCTTGTGTGGTCATGGAAGAAGATACAGGTGATGCTCACAACATACGAAATGTGCTAGATGTCCCAAAACTGCTCACGCAGAAATGGCTCATCATATCTTGTAAATCTCACCTAAGTTTTCAGAAACTTGGAGTGTGTACCAAATAAGAGGGCAGATGGGGGGCTGGAGAGATGGCGCAGCGAGTGAAAAGTTTGTGCTGTGAGCATGAAGACCTGGATTTGATTCCCAGAACCCATGCAATGCAGGGCCAGGTTAGCGCTTGACTAATTCCAGTGCCTCTAAAGAGACAGGAGGGGCCCTGGAAGCTCACAGGCCAGCTAGCCTGGTGTACACAACAGCTAACAAAGCAACCCTGCCTCCAGGGGGAACTAGAGAACAACACCTGAGATGGTCCTCAGACCTCCCCACATGAGGCACGTGTTTGCCTGCACTCATACACATACATACATTCATACATGCACGTGTGTGTGCACACACACAGATGGGAAAGGGGGACAGAAAGAAGACTGATGTGTTCCAGTGCTTGCTTTCTAGAATAACACTGGCCCACCTCAGGTAAAAGGAGGTTGAACTCAGGTACCACAGCTGCCATCATCAGAGACCACGGGGAAAGGCAGTTATGGGCTCAGTCCTGATACTGCAGCAGCTCTGAGCAAGCCTTGGCGGTTCACCTTGTCAGGTTCTGCCCACAGGCATGTTGTGTGGGAGCATGGAGGTCTTTTCCTGGACCACTGTATCTCTAAACACATGCCTGTTTTAGAATTCTTTCAGCCACTCTCCACGTGTCCCTATGCACTGCTGTTTACTGAAGACAAGAAAAAGAGATCCAGAAGAATGCAGCTTGAGCCAACTTCGGAAATCTCTCCAGTGTTTGCTGTGTGCGGGAGCTCCCCACCTAGCCCTGTAGCATCCTCTGTTCCTCTTCCAAGTGTAGGTCTTTCCTCCAGCCCCTGTCCCACATTTAGTCTCTACTCCGTGGGACCATTTCTTGCAGGTTCATCCATATGTCCAATAATCTTCTACATCAAAAAATTAAAAATAGACCTAGTATATGGTACATCTCTCCAACTCCTGGGCGTCTGTCCAAAGGAAATGAAATCAGTATGTGGAAGAGACTTACGTACTGAAATGCTCACTGTGGCACTGTCAACAGCTAAGACATGGAACTAACCTAAATGTCTACGAAGGAGCAAATGTATCTTTAAAATGTGGTATACACACAGATTAAATACTACATAAGCTTAAAAACAGTTTCATTTGTTATCATCTGGATGAACCTAGAGGACATTACAGTATCCCTTGGCATCCACAGGTGATTGGTTCCATGCCCCCCAAGGCTGGTACCAAAATCTATGGGTGCCCAGGATTCTTACATACAAAGCCATAGTACCTGCTTATAACCTACAAATTATGCCAACATAACTCGTAGTACATAATGCAACATAAGTGTAGGGTAGTTGTGCTAGGTTGATCAAGAATCATTATCAAAAGCTCCATGCATGTTCAGTAGAGACTACTCAAGAGAGGGAAGCCAGAGAGTCAGGAAAGGTCAACTGGAGAACCAGCAGGGGTCAGCTGGGAAATCATCCAAGCTTCTCTAGCAGGCTAATGGCTTAGTCCAAGGACCACAGAGGCTGCAGGTTTCCATACTGTCCCTCAAACTATGCCCTGGGGTTCATAACAAGTGCCAGGCCAGTTGGACTCAGGCTGTGTAGACAACTTTTCTTATCACCCAAAACCATGGTGTCCACAAGCCCACACCTCTTCCCCAAGCTGCATGCTTACAGCACCTGCTTGATAGTCCCACCTGCTAAAGGCAGCCCACCTTCACCAGTGTCAAGATCACACGAAATTTTCCTCACCCTGTAAACAGATCCAATACACACTGGTGATTCAACTCAGAAAAACAGACAAAATATGCCTGTTTTGAGTATGCTTGAATTGCTATGACAAAAATATACACACAGAAGTGAGACAATTGGATCAATTAAGTTAAAATGCAACCTACAGAATGAGGAACAGTATTTTCTACCCATACATTTGATCAGAGATTAATATTCAAAATAAAGCTCTACGATTCAATAACAACTCCAATTTTAAATAGGCAAAGGACCCGAATAGGAATTTCTGGAAAGACACACATGATCATTGACATTGCTACAGTCACTGAGCAATCAGACAACAGTGAGGTATTGCCTCATTCCTGTTAGTCTGGCTGTATGTATGTATGTATATGCCTCCTCTCCCTTCCAGGACTCTCATCCGCTTATAGTCCTTTATATCGCCCTATTCCTGCTAGGAGATAACTCTGCAATGTTGTGGCCAGCTCACCACCTCACAGTTTACTATCCTCAACTAGCTGACATCAACATAGAAGGGGGCAGAGAGGCACATTTGTGTCTACGTTCACATCCACGTGTTGAGTATGCCCTGCACATAGTGTTGGATAGGTATTTGATAAAGTTAATTTAAAACAAAGGACTCCTTCCCGGTCTAGTCAGTGATGTAGAGAAGGAAAGAAATTGAGCTCCCATAGCAAGCTAAACGGAGATGAGAGGGCAGCGGTGTCCCAGCGCCGAGCTCCCGCCCCCATGTTCCACCTCCCATCCCCACCTTCCACCCCTAACTCTGCAAGCTAAACCTCCATTTGATCCTTTCCCACAAGGCCATTGGTGCGGCTTGGGTTCTGATTGGGAGCAATTTGACAGGAAAAGGAAACTACAGGCCCTAGAAAGCTCCTTGCCAGATATTAAGATGCTGCTCTGCAATTGCATGCAGCCTTGCATAGCACGACTTCTCTCTGGGTAGCTCATCTCAGTCTTGTTGGAATGGAAAAGCAGATTTAAGATTAAGGCCGTGGGGCTGGTGGGTGCAGCGCCCAGCTTGGGAACCACCCCGGTTGACAGATGCATAGAGTTTGGCTTTCCGGAGGTCTGGGTGCCGGAGTGTAGGTGTGCGCCAGGGCTCAGGGAAGGTGTCCGGCGGCTTCTGGTGGACACCTTAGCTCTGGGTGCTGGAAAACGATGCGCTTTGCACGCTTAGGCACCCGAGCCTGGCCTTGCTCAAGGGCGTTTTCCGATTGAACAGTCCGAAAGCTCCGGCTGATCTCATTGGCTGCCCGAGAAGCGGCCGCCTGGAGGATGCTCCACGGCTTCCCCGACTCTAACACAGCTCCGCCCTGGCGCCCTCAGGATTTCAAAAACTATATGACGCTGATGTCTCACAAGGTCGTGTATTCCCAGAGGCAAGAGCTGCGGTTTGTCTTTCTGAAAGTGAAGCCATTTTCTCCATGTCACTATGAATATAAACTGGGACCGGAGAGTGGTGTCCCGGTACCTGGGCGCCACCAATCGACGACCACCAACGTCCCCTTCCTCGGGATGGTGCAGCGCCAACCCGCGGCCGCACCCCGGAACACCCGGCTCTTGCTTCCCTGCTTTGGCATTGACTCTCTGTGTTTAAACTACCATACACGTTTAGAAACAAAGCACCATGACTATCACTGCATTTTTTTTTTTAACCAAATCCGTAAAAATGCAAGAGTTTGATTTCTTCTCTTTCTCTCGACTCACGATTGGAGCTATATGGACTACATTTTCATACTCTGACATGGTCTAAGGAACCACTATTATCATTTCTTGATGCCCAGATTGTGACATTGTGGCCTGTGGGAGACCGTAAGTCTAGCCCATCCTTGAAAGTCTTTGCTTCAGAAAGCATTTTATTTTTTTTCCAGATCCAAAAGTGTTTTATTTTGTTTGAAAAAGGGTCTTTTCAACGTAGCCTAAGCTGGCCTCAAAATTGTTATCCCGATTCAGGCCCTGGGTGCTGAAATTGTAAGCATGGACCACCATGCCCTGCTATCCCTAGGTATCGGAGTCATTTCTTTCTTTCCTCTTTGATTTATTAGAATATATTAACTGTGCATAGTAATGGTTTTCATTTTCATAATTTCATACATGTATATAATGTTCTTTGTTCACACCAGCTCTTCCCTTTTTCCTCCTCCCTCTGGTCGCCTTCCATCATAAATACACCCCCGCCCCCAGCTTTCACATCTGTAAAAATTATCTAGCTTCCACGTGCTAGAGAGCCCATGCAATGCCTTTCTTTCTGGATCTGAGTTATTTCACTTAATGATCCTGAGTTCTATCCATTTTTCCAGCAAATAACAATTTATTTTTCCTTTTTCTCATTTATTTTTTTCTGTTTCTCCCCTCCCCTTTTTAAATAGTGTCTCACTATGTAGCTCTGATTAGCCTCAACCACACAGAGATCCAGCTGGAATTAAATGTGCCTACCACCAGAGCAGTCATATTTCATTGTTACCGGCAGAATAAAGTATTCTGTTGAGTATCTTACAATGTTTTCTTTAACCAGATAGGTTAGGTTTTCTTAACTACTTGGCTTAGAGGGCAAAGGTTAGTGCTATGGTCTGCATGTGTCCCCAAATTCACACACTGAAATGCCATCACCAGTGTAGAACAGGAACAGTAAACAGTGGGGCCTTAAGGAGGCAATTAGTCGGGCGAGAGTCCTTAAGAAAGGTCTCGAGGTACAGGTGCTCACTCTTCAAATAAGGGCACTAGAAGCTGCTATCTACGGGCCCCACCAGACATCAAATCTATCTGCCTGTGCCTTGGCTTTGCCTTCCCCAGCCCTCAGAATTGTGAGCAATGGGTCTCTGATGTTATAAATTACCCAGTCCACATAACTTAGTAACTTGTGATCATATGTGTAATTAAAATTTACTATGTTTTTTGTTTTGGCCCATAGACCTGGATTATAATTACCAGAACCTTTTTTTTTTTTTTTTTTTTTAAACTAAGCAACAAAAACCATAAGTGCGTTTTCTATTAAGGTATTTGGTCATTTTTCCTTGATTCTTGAAGCAACTTTCGGTCAGATTCAGAACTATAGTCTTTTGTATGTTGGGGTACTTTAGGCCTCAGAAATTCTCTCTCCCTCCCCTTTTCCTTCCCTGTTCCCGCTCATGCTCCCCCCCTTTTTTTTTAAACTAATCCTTTCCCTTCAATAGGCATAGGAACTGGGATCTCTTTCTCAAGGCAGGTCACAGGACCTAAGAACACCCTCTAATCTTCCCCTGCTTTTCTGCCTTGGAGCCAGCCATAAAGACATTCTCAACCTACCTTATTTGACGATCACAGTTTCAGTGGAGTGTCTGCTCCACAGAGAGACCAAGAGGAATTTGAAGAGACAGGTCTGGCCAGCCTTAGCCGGTACATACGCTTCAGATCATAACCTTTGTGTTCGAACAGTTGTGCACGCTTTAATCATGACTGTGCAGCAAAGGCTCCATAAAAACCCAAAGACTGGTTTGGGAGCTGCTGGACAGAGCATTTGGTGTAATGTCCCCAAGGTGAAAAACTCTCACCAGGAAGGAAGTGCCAGGTGTGGCACCACAGGGATAGAAACTCCTGTACTTAGGACTCACCAGCCACTTGTATCTTTTAAAATAGTCTTTGCACCCAAGCTGGGGGGGGGGGGGGGCGCGTGGCGCATGCCTTTAATCTCAGCACTAGGGAGGCAGAGGCAGGCAGATCTCTGAGTTAGAGGCCAGCCTGGTCTACAGAACAAGTTCCAGGACAGCCAGGGCTACACAGAGAAACCCTGTCTCAAGAAAACCCCCCACAAAAAAGTATGCAAAAACAGTATCACCGTTTCCCTGAGTTCTGTGAACACTCAAATAAAAGCTTCTTAATGGTGAAATCAGTCACTAAACTCCATAGGAATTCAGTTTTCTCCCATCAAATCCCAACAGACTAATAGGAAGTACGTTGTTTCCTCATAAACTTCAGGGACCAGTCATAGCTTTCCTATCTGTTGCTGACAACTGGGTGCAGACTTTGGGGCATGAGTTGTGTGACCTTTGACCCAGCCCTGCTCTTCTGAGCATAAGCCACATCCCACAATTAAACCCTCCTGAGTGCAGATTGTGTTGAAAAGTTCATTAGCACGAGACCTGTTTTATGGATTACATTCAAATCGTGGTGTAGACAAATCTGACATCTGACAGGATTAAAGAGTGTATTTCAATAAGGATCAGCTCCACCGTCTAAGGTAGCTGTGGTGCTTCATCCAGTCAGAACACAAATACAAACCGGCCATAGCTTCCTGGTACCAGGATGAAGCCAAGGTATTTGAAGGAAAGTGACCTTTTAACATAAGGAACTTTGTAAACATGGCTCATCATATTTGACAGTGTGGTGGTTTTAATGAAAATGGTCCCCACAGGCTCATAGGGAGTAGCATGATTTGAAAGGATTAGGACATGTGGCCTTGTTGGAGGAAGTGTGACACTGGAGGTGGGCTTTGAGGTTTCAAATGCTCAAGCCAGGCCCAGTCTCTCTCTTTCTGCTGCCTGCGGATTCAGATGTAGAACTCTCAGCTCCTCCCCCAGCACCATGTCTGCCTGCATACCACCATGACATTAATGGACAAAACCCTTGTATCTGTAAGCCAGCCCCAATGAAATGTTTTCCATCTTCATAGTGGTTAAGAGCACTTAGAGGACCTAGGTTACTTCCTGCCCCATGCCACGTGGCTCACAAAATTGTGCACATAAACCCAAGCAGGCACACATACAAATCAATAAATAAATCTTTTAAAGTTAATAAAACTTCTCTAACATAACTAAAATGATTTTGGCTGATTCTAGACAGTTATAAACAGTAAACACTGAATAAGTAAGAATTAGTCATTTCTCATTATGACAGAAAAGAAAAAAAGTAGCTCACCAACAAAAACCCCAGTATCACATTTCCCAAATAAGGGCGTCAGAGCTCCTGGAACCTTTAACATGTTACTATGTGGGCAAGGATGACTTCGAATTCCTGATTTGGCTACCTTTAACTCCCAAGTTCGGGATTACAGATAGGTGTCAACGTGCGCAGCTTCCCGGTGATCATTTTGAAAGAGAGCTGAAGATTGTGTGTGGACCAGCTATGGAGTAAGAAATCACTGGGATCATAGAAGTTGTTTTGTTTCTGGTTCTGGGAAAGTGTAGGGCAAGTAGAAGGTGCTCTCCTGGGAAAGTGGGATGAAGGATGTCTAAAGGACAGGAATTCCACCGGCTGTTTAGGAGGTTGTCTTAGTAACTGCTCTATTGCTGTAAGGAGACACTAAGGCCAAGATAATAAATAAAAGGAAGCATTTAACTGGGGGTTTGCTTACGATTTCAGAGGGTGAGCCCATGATCATCGTGGCAAGCAGGCCAGCAGGGGGCTGCCTCGGTAGATGAGAGCTTGCTTTCTTACATCCTGATGGGCAGGCAGGAGGCCGAGGAAGCCGGAATCAGCCTAGCGTGGGCTTTGGAAACCTCAAAGCCCAACGCCCCGAGACACACCTCCTCTGAAGACCACACCTCCTAATCCTTCCTAAACCGGTTAGAGCAGCTCCGGACTAAGCGTTCAAATGTAAGAGCCTACCAGAGCTGTTCTCATTCAAACCACCATAAGGGTCTTTCAGGGAAGAGAGGAATTGGTCCAAAGTTAGGGCAGGGGGTACAAAACAAAACAAAACGACCACATCTGTTGAGATTGATCTGTGAGAGCTATTAGTTCAGCTAATTGCTGGCGTAACAGGTTGGGAACCTGTGGTGCTTGTCTAGCCTTTGTCACGGGCCAGCAAGGACACAGCAGGGACCTTTTTTTAATTTTAAAATGTTTCTTCTAATTTTAAATTATTTTTAAATTTTAAAGTTTTTTTAAGATATTTTAATGCTAAAATACTTTAATGCTGAAATATTTGTAATTTAAAATATTTTTAAATTGTGCCAGCCCACGAGGGTTGTCGGATCCCCTGAGATGAGTTATGGGTGGAAGGGAGCCATCCCGTGGGTGCTGGGTATTGAACCGTGGTCCCCTGAAAGAAAAAAAGTTCGCTTCACTGCTGAGCCACCTCCACCCTGGGAAGTCCTTAAACCTCGACTATTTTTCTAATAGCCCAGAACTCAGGAAAATTATGCCTTGGTGCCATATATAAGAAGCACGTAGAGGTCCTAGAAGATTCTTTGTGACTTGGCAGTTGAGGCAGGGTTGTAAAAAAAAAAAAAAAAAAAAAGCTCTGCGCCGCTCTCCTACCCCGACAGCCTCGCTAACATCTCTGGAGGCAACGCCACTCCGAGAGAATATAAGGGGCAGGCTGTAAAGAGGCACGCCCACAGACCAATCAGAGTGCAGCATTCAATCATGCCACTTGGTAGGCAGCCAATAGGAATGCAGTGGGCTCTATAAAAGCCGTGCTCACAAGCCGCTTTGCGCCCTCGAGGAGCAGGGAAGGAAGGCGCTTCAGCAGGATGGCACGCACCAAGCAGACCGCGCGGAAGTCGACGGGAGGCAAGGCTCCACGCAAGCAGTTGGCCACGAAGGTGGCTCGCAAGAGTGCACCGGCCACTGGTGGCGTGAAGAAGCCGCACCGGTACCACCCTGGTACGGTGGCGCTGCGTGAGATCCGCCGCTACCAGAAGTCGACAGAGCTGCTGATCCGCAAGCTGCCGTTCCAGCGCTTGGTGCGTGAGATCGCCCAGGACTTCAAGACGGACCTGCGCTTCCAGAGCTCTGCCGTGATGGCGCTGCAGGAGGCCTGCGAGTCCTACCTCGTGGGGCTCTTTGAGGACACCAACCTGTGCGCCATCCACGCCAAGCGGGTGACCATCATGCCGAAAGACATCCAGCTGGCTCGTCGCATCCGCGGAGAGCGGGCCTAGACCTCACAGGATCCTCATCCTTGCGCTGCCACCAACCCAAAGGCTCTTTTCAGAGCCACCCACTAAGTCTGAAAAAGTGGTTGTAACCTTCCAGATCCAGTCTCGTGCGCCCTTGGTGTACGGAGATCGGGCAGGTTGGCTGGGAAGCCGAGGGAACGTGCAGGGATAGGACTAGTCAGGCTTAGCTGAGTAACCCTTACCCGTTAACCTGCTTGGTCTACAGTTCCATCCCCGGTTTAACTAGGCCTTCACTTTAGAGGTGTAGTAGCCTGAACATGGTAGCACAAGGTTGTAGTGGAAACTGAGTCCAGCTTCCGCAGGCGGCAAATACAGTGCCACAACATGGTGTGTGTTTGCATGGTGTGCTGACTGGAAGTCTGCATTAACTCATCCAGGTGTGTTAGCTGTGCATTATTAGAAGTCCAGCAAACTGCGCTTTGGATGACTTACCTGGTTTAAGAGGCTGGCTACTCCTCTGCGTCAAAAGTTAGCCTTTCATCGGTGATGGAAAGCACAGTGAACTTCGTGCTTTATTAAACTCTAGTCTGTGTTAACTTTGCCCATCTGTTAGGACGGCTAAGAAAAATGTTTCCAGTGTCACATCCAGAGGATCCTGTGTTGTATAGACTCCAGATTTCCATTTAGGGGAGGGAAGTCCAGGTATTGTGTTGACTGAGCCTAAGTGATAAGCAATAGGAACCTCTAGTCCAGAAGTCCAAGAGGGTGTTTTGCCCTGGGGTTTTATTCTCTGAGTGTCACTAGCCTTGATTTCTCATATGCCCAGTACTGTGTAACAGGCTTCTGAATCATACAAAGGGCTGATGGTGTCCCGGAGAATAGGCATCTGGAGACTAACCAGCTTGCACAGAACTCAAACTGGGAAGAACCTAATTGAACTGCATAGTGGAGGCCTGAGGGGGAAATAGCGTGAATATATGACTGAGGTTAATACAAAAACACTTTACTCCTGCTATATAGTGGAATCACTTATTAATGTCTTTGTTAAATACATAACCAAGGACTAGTGTTGGGAATATGATTATGTTCCATTTTGTGGCCCATTGATTTCAAGGTGCTTAGTGTTAAGACCTGTGCTGTTTTGGCATCGATGGTAAAAAGTACTCCTAGCAAGGGGTATGCGTGAGATGTTAGTATGCATCTGAAGAGTTCTAAAGCCCATTAGGTCTCATTTACTCAAAATTCAAAGGCACCACGAATTTAGTTTTCGGTACTGGAGAACGTATAAATTTTAAGGTGTATGTGAGTTAATGGCTGATGATCCCTGGAGAGCCATCCAAAAAGTTGAGAATGCTCAGGGACAGCTGTCCCTTTCTCTCAAATCAGCTGTAAACCTAATGCTATTTAATATGTGTGTGTGTGTGTGTGTGTGTGTGTGTGTGTGTGTGTGTATATATATGTGTGTGTGTGGGTAGCTGAGGAGATAGCTCGGTGGGTACAGTGCTTGCTACTTAAGCATGGAGCCCTGATTTTAATTCCCAGATCCCAGATAAAAAGCCGCATGCTGGGCACACAGAGCCCTGGGGCTTGATGGCCATCAGCTTAGCCTACTTGGCAATTGAAGTCCAGTGAGAGACCCTGCCAAAAAAAGAAAGATAAAGTCGGGTATACAGATGGCAGTTAAGATGCTTGCTGCTCCTCCAAAGCCTAGAGTTTGTTTCCCAGCACCCACATAGGGTGGCTCATAATGGCCTGTAACTCCAGCGCTAGCGAATCCGACACCGTCCTCTGGCCTCTGAAAGCACCCACATAGATGTACACAAGTGTACTAGCAAGTGTGCACATGCAAACAATAATAAAATAAAAATTAAAAGGTGCAAGGCTCCCATGGAACAATATCCAATGTAGGCTTCTAAATTCCACATGTTTTCTAAATTCACCAACACATAAAAATAAAATGCATAAATATGCACGTGTGTGTGTGTGTGTGTGTGTGTGTGTGTGTGTGTGTTTGCTCTCAATATATATAAAGTTACTTTTTTCTGATTTGCGAGCCCCATGAATAGGGCTGTCAGGCAGTCATAGAGGGATTCTGCTGGGTCTGAGGTGGAACTGGGGCTCTAGGAATGGAACTGCCCATTGACTAAGACACATCTGGAGGCTTCTAGAACTTTAGTAGAGTAGCAGAAAGAATCTTGGGACTCCTTGTGAGTCTCACCCTCTAGCCAGCCCCACCACCCCTATTGTTTAGTGGCAGCCTTCCCCAGAGCACACACAGTTGACCTCCAAGGACCATCTGCATAAAATGCTTCTCTGGACCTGGTCAGATGTCACAGTCCAGCTTGGGCTGCCATGAAAAGTCACTTGAGATGTGGTACCCATGACATACTGGGTACTCACAGTGTTCCTCTGCCTTTGGGGGGTCTTCAGGGACTGAACTCAACATTCACATGGTAAAGACCTGACTCCCATCATCTTAGAATATGACTGTATCTGTACACAGGAACTTTAAAGACTTTAAAGGCAATTGAGATAATTAAAGTTGTTGGGATGATCTGAGACCAAGGTGAGAGGTGTCTTTGTAAGAGATCAGGACAGACACACAGAGGACCCTGTGAGGACCAAGAGAAGATGAAATTGCAAACCAGGGAGAGGAGAGCAGCCTTAAAGAGGCAGCCCTCTGGAACCTTTTAGACAGGAAGAAATTCAGTATTGCCAGCAGTGGTGTAGCATGCCTGTAATGCCAGCACCTGGGAAACTGAGATGGGAAAACCACGAGTTCGAGGCCAGCCTGGAATACATAACAAAATCCTGGTCTTTAAAAAAATGTCTATGACTTAATCTCCCAAACAACCCCCTAGCATAAGCACAGCTGGTGTGGCTTAATGGTAGAATGTAGCACAAATTCTAATTGGTCTTAATGATAAAAACCCAGAGTTGGATACAGGGGTAAATGCTGAAAGACAAGAGAGACAAAGGAAGAAGCCACAGCCACTTCTTACCTCGCCAACTCCTCATCCTGAAAGAGGCCAAGCTCCTGTCTCCACCGCCTTATATTCCTCTCTCCACCCAGCCATATCACTTCCTGTTTCCTCCTCCCTAGTGCTGGGATTAAAGGCATGAGTTCCCAAATGCTGGGATTAAAGGTGTGCACCACTGCTGCCTGGGCTCTGTGGCTAACTAGTGGCTAGCTCCACACTCTGATCTCCAGGCAAAGCTTTGTTAGAGCACAAACAAAAATATCACCACAGTGCCGGGCGGTGGTGGCGCATGCCTTTAATCCCAGCACTCGGGAGGCAGAGCCAGGCGGATCTCTGTGAGTTCGAGGCCAGCCTGGGCTACCAAGTGAGTTCCAGGAAAGGCGCAAAGCTACACAGAGAAACCCTGTCTCAAAAAACCAAAAAAAAAAAAAAAAAAAAAAAAAAAATCGCCACAGTAGAATGTTGTATGGGCTGTGGGTTCACGCGGGTCAAGAAGACACAGGCACTCTAAAGATGATTTTTTTAGCCTTTCCAGCTGCTGGGGGAGTAGGGGGGGGGTGTTTAGGGGGTGAGGGGGCAGCCTCTGGCAAACTGACCGACTCTAGCTTTGCAAAGGGCTTTTTTTTTATTGTTACACAATTCACACCTTTAGCAAGTCAATTTCTATAACAAAACTTATCTAAGCTCCCCAAAGTGACAATGACAATGCAAATTCCAAAAGACACAGGACATCTCAGTTTGCTGAGTCACAAAAGGCAAAACAAAGCTAGGTGCTGACACTGGGGAATCAAACCAGATGCAGAATTCTGCAGGAACTCTCGCCACAGTAGGCAAGTGCACTCTCGCCATGCACTTGCCTAGCCTGTGCATGGTTCTGGGTTCAATCTCTATCTACCACATCCCCTCAAACAAACAAACAAAATAGCAGGAGTACTTATTACTCTCCTTCCTCCATAGAGCACTGGGAAGGCCTTTTCGAATTCAAAACAAGAGAATCTACGGACTCTTGCTGTACCTGTAAGTACAGTGGAAATTATGAGACTCTGGCGCCATTGGTCACGGGGGAAACTGTCCTGCAGAGAAAGACAGATGATCACCAACTTGGGTAGTGAGGCTCTGGACTGGCCTCAGATCAGCCAGTTCCTGGGGACCATAGCTACGCTGTTCCGGAGACATCATTTTGTAATGTATCCTATCCCAACCAGATGTGTGGAAACAGACTCAGATCAGTTCTGTGGCTTGCTTGAGATGCACAGCGTCGTCTAGAGTCAGGTGGAGAATGCTGAAGTCCGATGCTTTTCCCTCCAACCTCCTGTAAGTTAGTAACATAGAAAAAGACTCCAGAGGAAAAAACTCCATGTGTTTGCAAATGGCGCAATGCAGGTTGGACCCGGAGTGTGTTATCTGGACCTGGTGTATCCTGTGCTGTATCAAGACAACCTCAGCAATTTCTGCCTTTTCTTCAAGCCCCTCTTCCTCTCTTGGTCCAGGGAAAGCTCTAGAGTGGTCTGTGTGGCAGTCTCTTCTAAGAGCCCTTAGAAGTAGAAACTTCTAAGGGGAACTCAGCCTACCCTTTTATTTTCTGTATGTTAGGCTGCAGTGGCATCTAGGACTTGCTGGCCCTTGATGGTCCTCTCCCCTGGGCTGCTCAACTCCTAGATAGGAAACAGGAAATAGGACTTTGTATTTTATATACAGACCATTTATACTGAGCTGGTTAAGAGCACTTGCTGCTCTTGCAGAGGACCTGAGTTCAGTTCCCAGTGCTCATATCATGGGGCAGCTCACAACTGCCTGTAACTCCGGCTCGAGGGGCTCCACATCTGGCCTCCCCGGGCAATGCACTCAGATATATATATATATATATATATATATATATATATATATATATATATATATATATCCACATACATACATTAAGAAGGACATGAGGTCCCCGTGCACACAGATAGCAGAAGAGAAATCAGAATTGTTAAACATGCATGCTCTCCTCTTCAATGGAAGAGATTTACACCTGTTTCACCCAGAAGGCTGGGAGTGAACATTGTTTGTAGTCTGATAATCCTTGCTATTCTGCAGATCCAGGCTTCACCCCAATTCCCCAGCCTCCTGAGCATTGTTTCTCAGTCAACAGAACCCTTTCTTATAAAAGAGGTTGTCAGCACTTTGCAAAAGGATGTATGTACTCATGTTTTAAGCTTTATTGTGATAGTTGCTACAAGGGAACTTTTTTCCAAAGTTATGCTGTGCTTAAATATGTCAAAAAATAAACTGCTTTGGGGACAGACTGCAGAAATTTGAACCAGCCCGGCTAAGTCATGCTGAACTGGTTTCCTTCTTGCCTCTCATAGTCCGTTTCCTGCCAGCCGCAGAGTCTGCAGCAACCCACGTGCATACACATAAAAATAAAAATACATCTTAAAAACAAAACCACACCTGTCGTCACTCAGGTTCCGCTGCTGTGACAGAACACCTGAGGTAATCACCTCCAAAAGCGGAAAGTTTATTTCAGATCATGATTTTTAGAGGTTTCAGCATGGCTGACTATTGCTTTGGGGCTCTTGGTGACACTGTTCCTCATGAGCAGGTGACAGGAGGTCACTCATGGAGGCAAAAAGAAGAGACAAAGTGGCTACCATTCTAATCCCCTTCCCAGGCACACCCTGATGTCCTAAGAGCCTTCTACAAGGCTCCACTTCCTGAAGCCTCTACCACGTCTCCATAGTGCCACACCACGGTGGCAAGGCCCTCAATGCATGGCATTTTAGAGGACATCCCAATACAATCATAACAAGTACATATGGTGTAGTGTGTAATACTAAGTAAGTTATCATGTGTTGTTTATATTTGCTGAGAGCTGACACTCCAAGTGTCCGCTAAGACTCCATGCCACAGGCTAGCCCCTAATCCTGGGACAGGGAGAAAGGAGAGCAAACGACCCATGGCATTAAAACACTGTGAGGAAACACAGCTAGAGGAAAAGCTATTTCCAGCAGAGGTTACTGTTGTTTATCCCATGGCATAAAAATTCCAGCAGCGGTGGACTGGCAAGGTGGCTCAGGAGGTAGAGGAGCTTGTTGCCAAGTCCGCCGACCTTTGTTTGATCCCCAGGAACTACACGGAAGGAGAGAACCAATTCCTGCAAGTATTTTTGTTGTTATGACCACCACAGGTGTGCCACGGCACTCACTCCCCCCTACACACACATATACAATTAAATAAATGTAATAAAAAACAAGTTTAAAATGCCTACAGTGTAAACAAAAAGCTGGAGGTTTGTCCATAGATGAAAACATTCTGCTCTGCCAGAAAAATCTCTCAGTCAGGAACTTCAGTAGTTAGTGAGATCAGCAAGATGCTATCTACGCAGTTGACATGGGGAGTGGGGGGGCTGGGAGGGTGATGGGGTGGAGGGTGACAGGGTGGAGGGTGGCGGGGTGGAGGGTGACGGGGTGGAGGGTAACAGGGTGGAGGGTGGCGGGGTGGAGGGTGACAGGGTGGAGGGTGGCGGGGTGGAGGGTAACAGGGTGGAGGGTGATGGGGTGTGAAGGTGACAGGGTGGGAAGGTGACGGGGTGGGAGGTGATCACCAGAAGAAGGCCATCAGAAGAAGGCAGGGCTCAGTACCAGGCATCCACTGCTGTTCTTCTGTACACATCTGCTGTACACATCTGCCAGGGAGGAGACTGCCCAGGGTACATGCCAGCCCTGCCAGCTCTGGACAAGCCAGTGATCTATACCTATAGCCACCCTCTCCACAGAGAGCCAGGCTGCCTAGCCATGGGGGTGGCGTCCTGGTGCTGCTCAGCCTTCCAGGGAGCTGATCCCCGCCTCTTCTTTTTCCTTTACCCCAGTCACACCCGCCTCAGCTTTATCTGGCCAGTCAGTTTCTCAGTTGGACTGAGACTCCAAGCATGCTGGGCCACTGGATCAAAGCCACCCTGACAACCCATTTGGTGGTGCTCACCTGGAGAAGCTGAGGCAGGAGCCTGGCAGGGGTTTCAGTACAGCTCGCGCTACACAAGCCAGACATTCTCACCAACGAAATCCTGCAAGTGCTGGCAGGAACCTTCCCTACCTTCCACCGGCACAGCTGCTCCCTTCCTCCCGGGTCTCGGTGCTGACAAAGCAGGAGAGTTGGGGCTGGCAACTCCAACCCCAGGCCCAGGCCCTGTCCTTAACCGCCCAGCCCCAGCTACTTCTCCTCCTCTTCTTTTCTTTCTCTTGGTTTTTTGACATAAGGTTTCTCTACGTAGCCCTGGCTGTTCTGGAATTCCCGTAGGCCTGTAGACCAGGCTGGCCTCAAACTCCGAGATCCACCTGCCTCAGCCTCCCGAGTGCTAGGATTAAAGGCGTGCAACTATCACCGCCAGGCTTTCAGCCCCCATTTCGGTCCCCGCCCCTTTCTCGCTGGTCCCGCCCCTCACTAGCGAGGCCCCGCCTCCCCGCCTCGGTGTAGCCGCCTCAGCCCCGCCCCCGCGGCACCTTCGCGAGGCAACCCGCCTGCGTGCGTTGACGCCACAAAGCCCCTGTGCCTCTCCCAGTACTGTGGCGCAAATCCAGCCTTTCCCCAAGGCGGCGCACCCGGCCCTGGCACCTGGCGCGGTGCAAAACTCCTTCCCTGTGAGTACTCTCCTGCACCCCCGGGGCCGAGGCTCTGGGGCCCCTCCGGTCCTGGTTCGCCGTGCTCCCCTATCTCAGCCAGCCATCCTGTCCCCAACAAAGCTCACACTTGGAGCCGGGGGCTCCCACTGTTGACCACGCTAACTACGGAGGCCTCCTAGATGAGCCCTCATGGACAAAGGGCTTTAGGTGACCAGGAGCCTTGAGGTCCACCTCTACCCCAGCGGAGCCAGGTCCGCTGGCCTTCTTGCCTACACCCCACCTCACCCTCCGCCCCATTCTGACCAGGTGGTCAGCGGTGCATCCCTCAGGGCTCTTGAGGTTCGGGAAGAGCCGATGCCCTGTGCTCCGCTCACAGAAAGTTAAGATGACATTAACGTGGCAGCCACTCCGGAATATCTGAAAATGCCTTGACTTTAAGGGTTGAGAAGAGGGGACCAGAGGGTGGCACTGGGTAAACCTCACTTCTGAACTCTCAGTAATGAAACAGGATGAGGCAATTCAGGGTCTCCACTGCCTGGGGTAGGACTCCAGGGTGCCAGTGCATTCACTGTGCATGTGTTTATAAACGTGTGTGTGTGTGTGTGTGTGTGTGTGTGTGTGTGTGTGTACTTGTGTGCCTGTGCATAATATGTGTGTTCTATGTGCTTTCAGAGTGCATCCATGTTCATGTCTGTGCTTGTCACTGTGTAAGTGTGCTTGCACATGTTTTCTGTGTGGATATGTTCCTGTAGGGTTACAAACTTGTTTACCTGTGTGCAGGCTTGTACGTACATGTGTGTCTACGTGGCTACACATAGCCCCTGTATTTGTGTCTGCATGTGTTCATGAGTCCGTGTGTCTGCACGGAGCCCCTGTGTGTGTTTTGTGTTGTGTCTTTGCTGCCTTGCACCTTCACTGAAAGGATCTCCACTCCTTTCTGAGTCTCTGTGTTACCAGGGATATGTTTACGACATTATTCTGACATTTGACTCTATTGCAGCGTTCCTAGCGCAGGGGTAGGGCTTGCCTGCAAGCTGGGGAGTCCCAGAAGGCATGGGAAGGAGCTTGCAGCTGAGCTGGCCTAGGGACCAAGTCCAGCTCAACAGTCAAGGTTCAGGGGTCCGGCTAGCATTTGTTCGGAGTGTCTTTGTGTCCCACGTTTGGACACCAGCTTTTGTCCTCATCCGTGAAAGAGCAAGACAGGAAGCATGCACAGCAGCGCCCTGGGGCCCAGGAGAGTTGGCCGGGGCAACAGTTGTGTGATTCTGCCTGCCAAGGGGTTACAGTGGAGACCTCCCCTTGTTTCTCCCCAGGAGCCATGGATGCTATGGAACTTGCCAGAAGGTTGCAGGAGGAGGCCACATGTTCCATCTGCCTCGACTACTTCACTGATCCTGTGATGACCGCCTGTGGTCACAACTTCTGCAGAGAATGCATCCAGATGAGCTGGGAGAAGGGCAAGGGCAAGAAAGGGAAGAAGAAGCAGAAGAGCTCCTTCCCCTGCCCCGAGTGCAGGGAGATGTCCCCCCAGAGGAACCTGAGGCCCAACCGCCTTCTGACAAAGGTGGCCGAGATGGCCCGCCAGCACCCTGGGCTGCAGAAGCGAGACCTGTGCCAGGCACACCAAGAGCCTCTTAAGCTGTTCTGCCAGGATGACAAGAGCCCCATCTGTGTGGTCTGCAGGGAGGCCCAAGAACACCGGCTGCATCGGGTGCTGCCTGTGGATGAGGCTGCAAGGGACTATAAGGTGAACACGAGATCAGGGCCTCCATGTCCGGGAGGAGCCATGGTCAGCACTGGCAAAGTATGACCAGGGGCCAGTGATCCCTTGTTGTTGGGGGGAGAGAGAGTCCTGTCAAGTTGGTCTAAGGTGTGAGAAATGCAGAGCTTCACTTCATAATAAGAGCGCTGCTGCTGCTGAGGGAGAGAGAGAGAGAGAGAGAGAGAGAGAGAGAGAGAGAGAGAGAGAGAGAGAGTCCTGGGGAAACAGCCACCATAGGAATGTAAGTAGGTTGGAGACCAAGCAACATGGAGGAGGTGTCCTTTGCCCCAAGATAAAAAATAGGTGTGTGGCTGATTTTCATGTTCGGGGTGGAGGGGTGTCTATAGTAGCCATGTTTATTAATGAGCGATTTAATTAAGCGTATAGCAAGCAAAAGTATGCACAATGAGTAGCAGACAGAAGCAGTAAAGAAATGTGAAATGCCATCAAATGAGTTTACAACGTCCAGCGGAGACAATTGAGGGAGGAACCTGATCAAGAGAGCCAAAGGCAACACGTCAAATCCGTGTCTTAGAAACACCAGCAGAATTGACTGGGGAAGTTGAGGCAGCCAGCTGGAGGGTTTTTATTTTGTTTTAACTGAGCTGTCTCTCCGTGAATGTTTCTCATGACGGACTTCTGGCTTCTCCTTTCCACTGGATGCATTTTCACAGCACAGGATAAACAGCAGTAACCTCTGTGGGAAGTGGCTTTGTCTTCTAGCTGTTCCCAAGGGCACATTTTTATTCTGGGGCTATTTCGCTGTTTTTGTTTGTTTTCCTACTCGGTCGCAGAGTTAGAGGACGAGCCAATCTGAGGACAGGGGCTTACAAGAACATTTTGAGACAAACGTGCCTGAGTGTAAAATAGATGTGGGGCGACCCTGCTTCCAAAGCCAGCTGTTCAGTGAGTTCAAACAGCACGGACAATTTACTAATATAGTGTATGTTGCAGTGATCTAACCCCCAAACCCAGGTCAGGAAAGGCTCCTTTCCTGAACATCTCATGGGCTCTAACCCACGGCTCATGGCCTGGCTCGGCCACTGGAGTGGGAAGCTGGTACCTTCAATCATCCATTTTCACTTCCTGACTGAAGATCATTTGTGTGTTGTGTTCTGAATGCCTCACTGCTGAATCGATTTGGTTTTTGTTTTTGCTTTGTTTTATGGTGTGGGGACAGTCTGGTTCCCTGAGCTCCTAGGAGTAAGATGGTTTCTTGGCCAGTGCAGCCTGAGAGACCACAGCCCAGACACAGACAGAGATGGGATCGTGGAACTGAGGGCTGTGTTTGTGTATCCAGGTGAAGCTGGAGGAAGACATAAGGTATTTTCGGGAGGAGATGGTCAAAACAGAGTCACTACAAGCCAAGGAAGAACAGAGCTTAATTGAGTGGCAGGTAGGTGCCCAGTGGCTGCCATTCCACCCTGTGTGTCCATATCCATCCTCCTCCGGGACAGGAAGTGCCTTTCACAGTGGGAGGCTTCAGGGAGGAAAAACATTCCTGTGCTCTGTAGGTTAGGTGGCTGACCTGGGAATTAAGTCTACACAAGACAGGCAAGCAGGCTTTTAAAAGACGGTTTTAATGATGGTGAGGATGGGCCACAAACAAAAAGTGAGCTTCGGGTGATGGAGCCTTCTAGAACACGTGAAGTTCGTCAGAGGACAAAATTACAACACATTTAAAAGTTTTTGTTTGTAGACAGGGTCTCCATAAACTATTGAGGTCATCCTTGAACTCATAGGCTTAAGTGATCCTCCTGCCTCAGCCTCCCAAAGAGCTGTGACAATGGGCATGCACCACTACACCTAGCTAAGTTCAGATTTTTAAAAAATTATCTTCATTTTGCCTGCATGTGTTTATGAAAAATGTACATGCAGTTCTAGGCAAGACCAGAAGAGGGCATTGGACTGCCTGGAACCGGAGTTAAAGATGGATGGATGTTAGCCACTATTTGGGTGCCAGGAATCAAACCCTGGTCCTCTGGAAGAGCAGGCAATGCCCTTAACTCCAGCCCCCTTTTAAAAGAATTTCTTTTATTATTCAGACAATAAATAGCTCTCTTCCTTTATTCTAGAATCAGGCAATGCACCCACAAAATAAATGTGGGCTGCACCTTTGATTTTAAAGGCTGAGAAGGGCTGCAGTTGGCCATTCCATTTCAGAGTTATCTTCCGTGTAAGGTGGGGTCAGGGAAACAATAGGAAGAAGACTAGTTGGTCAACAGCTGGTCATCTTGTGGCACCGTTGGACAAGGACTGACTTCCTCCTCTTCACTGGAAATGGCCTACTTGGGGGGTTGGGCTTGTTGGTGCATATGTATGACCCCAGAACTCAAGGAGGCAAAAGCAAGATCTGTTCGTTCAAGGTCAGCCTAGAATATATAGCCAGTCCCAGGTCACCCAGGGCTACCTGGGAAGAGCCTGTCTCAGAAGAAAAGGAAGATAAGTACATAACACACACACACACACACACACACACACACACACACACACACACACACGGTGGGGGGAAGAGAGAGGAAGGCAGGGAGGAAGGGAAGGGACTATTTGGGAAGTTTAGCTGTTATCTGTGAAATTCTGATTTCTTAGGAGTTTTGGTCAACAGCTTTAGGAACATGGGTAACTCCAGTCTGACATTTAGCCTGGTCATTAGGAGCTCCCTGTCCTTTTTATGAATCATGCCTGTGTCCTTCCTTGAGGTGGCATGTTCTGAACCCACCCACACCAGGACACATAGACATTTGACCATGTGGATGCTGCCAATCAGGGTCTGATCTGTTAGGGTGTGACAGGGATAGTATGGGGACCTCTGCCACCACGTGTCCAGAATTGCTGTGTGGCAACCTTGAAGGAAAGCCATCCTTTCTGGACACATCTCATAGCCAGGTGGCGGGGGGACTCCCCACTCCCACAGGAGAAGGTGAAAGAGCGGAGAGAGCGTGTCCTGGAGGAGTTCCAGAAGGTGGTCCTGTTCCTCGTGGAAGAAGAGCGTAGGCTTCTCCTGGTCCTGAAGAAGGAGGAAGACGACATCTTAGGGAGGCTGCAGGACAGCAAAACCTCCCTGGATCACCAGAGCCGCTCCCTGGACCGGCTCCTGCTGCAGCTGGAGGAGCAGAGCCAGCAGGAGCCCCTGCAGATGCTGCAGGTGAGGCCAGAGGTTGCGGAGGGTCCCTGGGATTATCCCCGTGCTGCCACAAACCTGTGGGTTCACCATGAGGTGGGGCATGGCCTGAGATTGCACACTCAGCCCAGGAGCCTGCAGAACACATGCAGCCTGACATGGGCTGAGGGTCACCTCCCCATCCCATCCCAGTGCTGAGCAGCAAGCATCTCACACTGCCCACCAGTAGACACACACACACACACACACACACACACACACACACACACACACACGCTGAGGGAGAGACAATACATAAAATACATTTTAAAAAAAGAGGCTTGTTTTAGCCCAGAGTTCTGGAAGTCCAAGAGCACACGGTACTGCCAGCTGCTCTCTTCTGGTGAAGGCCCTGTGACAGAGGGCCAGCCAGCATCTGCCAGCATGAATGAGGCAGGCCAACTTCTTCACCACCCTTCCTCATCTCTGCTCACCCTGGTGGACCTGTGACCTAATTACCTCTTAGAGACCCACGCTGTGACTGCTCAGCCTGTGACACTAGCAATTCAATTCCAACCTGGTTTTGCTGGGAACGTACCACATCTAGACAAGGCAGAGGACCACTGGGAAACACTTAGAGATGCAGATATTTTCCAGGCCAGGATGTTAATGGTGCTTGAGAAGTCTGTGGATCCTGGGTTTCTAGAAAATCTCTAAGGACCCTAGATTCATCCTCAACCCACCCCACCCCCTCCTCAAACCATGCCCATTGTGCTCCCTGCCCTTTTTTCTCTGCCCCACTGTTCTGCGCACCTTAACTGGATCTGCAGCTGTGAGTCCAGAGAAGGAAACTCAGGACCCTGCCCTCCTCACCCACACCTTAACCTCCTGAATGGCTCCATTTATGCTCAACCTGAAAATACTGAAGGGGAAATCCAGAAAGTACACGACCCTTAAGTTTTCAACTGCATGCTGTTCTGAGGACATGCAGATAAAATCCACCTGGGGTGTGAACCACCCCTTCGTCCACTACATCTGTGCTGTGTGTTATCACCAGTAACTGTCTTGGCTATCAAAGCTACAGTGTGGGGGAGGGGAGGGATCTGTGGGTGTGCACACGTAACACTTAGTTAATAATGGCTCCAAAGCACAGGAGCAGGGAAGCTGGCAATTTATGTGTGCCACGGAGAAGCTTTGAGCAGCCTCCTTTAAGGGAAGCTCTGTGCAAGTCATGTGCTAGGGTTGCTCAAATGGATGGGGGTGGGGCACACACTTACTATAGTGCATTGTTAGGGATGGTTCTATTCCATTATGTTAGCATTTTCCTGTGCCAGACTCATAAACTGCATCATCTATACACATACATACACAAAAGCATGGTATGTGCAAGGACTGCTGATCCATGGCTTACCTGCCTCAGAGGAAGTATTGGGTAAAGAGCTGGGGAAGGGGCGGGCCTAGCTCGGTGGTAGAGTGCTTGCTGAGCAGAGGCCCTGTGTTCTGTCTCCCCTACTGAAAAGGTAAGTGTTGCAGATTTCCCAGAACTTGCTGCCTCCTCTCTGCTGACCTCAGGCTTGTGACCGTGGACCGAGAAGAGGCTTAGGGTCTGCCGAGTGGAGGGGAAAGGGGAGATCCATGGAGTGTATGAGCCTGTTATCTGGGAGGGGAATGTCCCAAAGTAGTGGGCAACAGAGGTAACTCAGATACTGACCAGCGGGACCAGCTCTTAACCCTCTTCCCTGTTGTTTGCAGGATGTGAAGGACACCTTGACCAGGTACTCTGTCACCCTCAGTAGAGGGGGTGGTGGAGGTGGGTGAGGGAGGGCCACATGGAGAGCCCGGGAGCACATGAGACTGTGTTCCCTGGAGGAAGGAGACCCTCAGTTTGCAGTACCCAGAGGTGGTCCTCCCCGTGGCTATCAAGACCGTATGCAGAGTTCCAGGACAGATAGAGGTGCTCAAAAGTTTCCAAGGTAAGTGGAGACCCAGGTCTCCAATCCTGAATCTCAGTCCTCTGGGCGCTGTTCTGCCTTCCTTGGATGCCACGCAGGAACTGAGCTACCGACTGGAGATTAGTGTCTTAAACTGTACTTACGTCTTTCCAAGTCTGACCCTCTGCCGAATTAAGCTTGCCCCAGTTAGCCCTAGTGACTCACCATCAACATCCATGGGGATTTGGAGTGTGGAACCCTTAGGTAACCCCAATTCTTAGCTGGGACTGGTGGAGGGGAGGCTTTTGAGTGACTGTGGAAAAGAGCCACTTGACCACCATGCCCTACCCACGCCTATCTGGAGGGTTCTGGCCCTTCCCCCTTTGACCTTGAATGACCCCTACTTATCTCTGTCCGCCTGGACCCTCTGCAGAGGACGTGGTGCCGGACCCCAACTCGGCGTACCCCTATCTCCTCCTGTACGAGAGCCGCCAGAGGCGATACCTGAGCCCACCACCAGAGGGCACCGCCCCCTACAGCAAGGACCGCTTCGTGGCCTACCCCTGCGCCGTGGGACAGAAGAGCTTCTCCTCTGGAAGGCACTACTGGGAAGTGGGCATGAATCTCACCGGGGATGCACTCTGGGCCTTGGGCGTGTGCAGGGACAACGTGAGCCGGAAGGACAGGGTGCTTAAGTCCCCGGAAAATGGGTTCTGGGTAGTGCAGCTATCCAAAGGGAAGAGGCACTTGTCCCTGTTACCCGACTCCACTCAGGTCACACTCACGGAGCCTCCCACCCACATGGGCATCTTCCTGGACTTCCAGGCCGGGGAGGTGTCCTTCTACAGTGTGAACGATGGGTCCCACTTGCACAGCTTCTCCCAGGCTGCCTTCCCTGGGCCGCTGCTGCCCTTCTTCTGCCTGGGAACTCCTAAGTCAGGCCAGATGGTCATCTCCACAGTGACCATGTGGGTGAAGGGGTAGAGGCTGGGAGCCAGGCATAGTAGTCACTGGGCGTGCCCTGGCTCCCCAGAAGGCAGGGCGCTTCACCACCGTGGCTACCTACCCAGGCTTTCTCTGGGGCGCTAAGAGCCAACACCTGTCCTGGCAGGGCAACTTCCCGAAATACAATCACGATTAAAATGCTCAAATACGACCCGACGTTTGAGAAGGTACTAAATAGGGGTAACTTTGGAAAGAGTCCCGGCATTTCCGAGTGAACTACATATTTCTAAATATATACCTGCTCACCGGGCAAGTTGGTCTTCCGTTTTGTTAGCTTTGTCCCGCCCCAAAAGCTTGCTAGTATCTTGGTTCCTCGTGCCCTTGGGCCATCCGGTCCTTTAGAGAGAAAGTGGAGCCCCACCCCGCCGCCCCCCTTAAGATAATTAGGGAGAGCGCCTCTCCCCTTCCTCCACATACCGGTTCCTAACACTCCCACTCCGAAGAACCCCTCACTTCCCATTCCTGTTACAAGTTAGTGAGTGAGGCGGTACACTGGCAAGGGCCCATTTGCGAAGCGATTTCCACTGAGAGCCTTCTGGACCCGCAGCGTGACACCGCGTCTCATTTCCCATCCCGGATCACTCAGGTCTACCCCCAGGCATGAGGGTGGCATTGGAGGTGTCTTAGCGACAACTGTCCAGGGGTGCTGTGGGCACTGGGACACGGCCAACTTCATTGCCCACCCCTTGGGTGTTTCCATGCACTCAAGGTCATCCTGTGCCTCAATACTCCTCGTCGTCCCTTTCTGGACCTGCGGCCGCCGTTTGCAGCCCGCGGGGCCTGGAGGAGCGGGGGGACACCACCTGCGGAGACCTGTCACCGCGAATAGGCGCTGTAATGAATGCGCTCTAATTCGGTCTCACCCCCAGGCCGTGTGACAAGCAGCGGCCAATCCACGACAAAAGCGGGCTCCAAAAAACATAATAATAACCAGTTTCCTGCTTCCGCCGCTGTTCCTCTTCCGGCGGAAGTCTGCCAGCCTGGTACCGGGCGTACCCACTACACGGGAGGCCCGGAGTCTGACCATCTGGTCCCGGCCCGTGCCCACTACGCCCCCGCGGCGGAGTAGCCCGATCCCCGCGCGCCGCCAAGAGCCTGATCCAAGGCGCTGCCGCCCGCACCATGGCCGCCCCAGACTTGTCCACCAACCTCCAGGAGGAGGCCACCTGTGCCATCTGCCTCGATTACTTCACCGACCCGGTGATGACCGACTGCGGTCACAACTTCTGCCGCGAGTGCATCCGACGTTGCTGGGGCCAGCCCGAGGGCCCGTACGCGTGCCCCGAGTGCCGCGAGCTGTCGGCGCAGAGGAACCTGCGACCCAACCGACCGCTCGCCAAAATGGCAGAAATGGCCCGGCGCCTGCACCCGCCGTCGCCCGTCCCGCAGGGCGTGTGCGCGGCGCACCGCGAGCCGCTGGCCACCTTCTGCGGCGACGACCTCTGCCTTCTGTGTCCCACCTGCGAGCGCTCGGAGCACTGGGCTCACCGCGTACGGCCGCTGCAGGATGCGGCCGAAGACCTCAAGGTGCGTTCCGCCAAGTGCAACCGGTCCGTGCCTGGAGCGAAGGGATGTCCTGGCACTGTGTCCCTCCTTGGGTGAGGGAGTGTGAGTTACAGTTAACCTGATCCCGTGACGGGGTCCGGATGTAGCCTGTCTTATTCCAGGATGAGATGCACCGGCATTCTTGAAAAACTGGGTGTTGGTAGTCAGTCCTGACTGGGCTGGGAGAACTGAAGGGGCCACTGTGAGATTTTAACAGTTTGGCCGACGTCAGAGTTGATACTTGGCCGATGTGTTACCATCCCAGCATGAACTCCGGTAACCAGAATAAATCAGGCACCAAGTTCCCTTTGCTTTGGATTTCAGCACAGGGGTTTGGAGCTTATAGACAGAGATATCCCTGTGGTTTTTCGTTTTGCTTGGTCCAGCGGGCTTTCCTTCCTGCTACCGCAAGCCCCTTGGTGGTGCTGAAAGGGACCCACATCTCTCCAGAAGTGACATGATAAATCCTGGCGGGGCAACACTAAAGCTGTTCTATTACAAAAGAAGAAAAACCTTGGCCTCTTCCTTGTCAGGTTCATTATCAAACTTAACAATTGCAGCTAAAGTAACACTTTAAATTTCTCCTGCCTAGGGCTTCACATGAGGAAAAAGAAAAATCAGAGAAGCAGTTACCCTGGGGCTTTTATCCAAACGGTGTAGAGTTACCAGAAGGAGACCTGGACTTGCAGGTGTCAGCAGTTACGGACCTGTTTAGGAATTAGGAGGCTAATGACAGAGAGAGTGTCTCTCTGCGGAACTGATGCTCTGCTTTCTGCCCGCCTGTGTATCCGTGTCTGTTCAGTCACCCTCACCTCCACATAAACCTCACAGCACCCGGGCAGGTTTGGGTGTGGGGACACAGCTTGCTTTATCAGGTGACACCAGGAAATCGGCAGATGGCTTTTACCTGTCACCAGTGGGTACGCAGTGAGCCATTCCTCCACTCACTCGAGCTTGGGATGGGGGTCCCCTGGGTCATGCTGGCCTCCATGGCTCAGGTGACAAGTTCACTCTTTGGCTCTGGCCCTGGGGCCATGAGTCAGTAGTACCCAGAGGGGAGCCTCCAGTTCTCCAGTAAAACCAGAGAGATGGGAGGAGGGTTCACAGAGGCAGGAACTGGGAGTTGAGGGGAGAACCCAGGCCTGCCCCAGGGCCCCCTGGGTTTCACGCAATTCTCACCACACCCAAGGTAGGAAGTCTGCATCAGGACCTAACCAATGATAGGCTTGTATGCAACCAGAACTTGAAGCTTTTGCCAAAGTGGACACATAGTGCTGCTTCACAAGTTTACTCTGTTTAAAGTGCTGCCCCTGCCCTGACCTTAGCATTGAAAATGGGGACATGGAGGCTGGAGACATGTCTCAAGTAGTGTTTACTGCTCTTCCAAATTGCTCAAGTTCCCAGCACTCACGCTTGACAGCTCATGGCTGCCTGTAACCCCAACTCTAAGGGGAGCTGACTTGTCTGGCCTCTACAGCCCACTTGCAGACATACACATAATCAAAATAATAAAGGTAATTTTTTTTTTTAAAACGAGAAAGTGGCCGGGTGTAGTGGCTCATATCTGTCTTTCCAGCTACTCAGGAGGCTGAGGCAGGAAAATCAAAAGTTCAGGACCTACCTGGGTTACAGAGTTCAAAGTTCAAACCCAGTGCAGATAACTTAGTAAGACCATGTTACAAAAGAAAAAGAGGGCTAGTTGTACCTCAGTGGTAAGGCACTTACTTAGCATGCGTGAGGCCCAGGGTTCCAGGAGAAAACCCTGGAAAGACTCGGGCAGAGCTTGGAACACAAGCTGGAAGGGAACATGATGGTGGGGCCAAGTGACAAGACAGGCCTGAATTTTCAGGAGAGGTTAGGCAGCATCTGGGATAGGCCTGTGGCTTCTACCATAGCCCTGATGAGGACTGAGCCCAGCTGGCAGCTAGGTTCCATCTCTCCTCCCTGACTGACTTCAGGATTTCCCCCAGCACCGTGCCCAGGCCTGGAGTTGATAAGGTCTGGATTGATATAAGCAGACGCCATTGGAGACAAACACAAGCCACCCAGCTGGCCTATTTATAGGAATGCTTGCCGTTCTGTGGTACGCAAAACTGCAAGAAAGTGTAAATGGAAGCTGGGTCAGGTCCAGCCTGGGAAAATAGAGCCAGTGACGAGGGACTGGGAAAAAAGCTGGGGTGGGAAGTCACATCTACATCTAGTTTAAACTCTCGTGGTACATTCTATGGTACAGCTATGACACACAGCCCTGGAGGCTGTCCAGGGTCAAGGCATGTCTAGTAAGGGCTGCCTCCCGGCTCACAAGTGGCCCTGTTCTTGCTGTGTTCTCACCTGGAAGAAGCAGGAACTCTCAGATCCTATCCAGAGGGCCTTACTCGCATATCCCAATCACCTTCCAAAAGTCTAGCCCATCACCTAGGTGGTCAGGTGTTCGACTGAGGAGTTGTTGGGGACACTCAAGCCTTAGCCTCTGACTTGCTGTGACCCCTTGTGACCACAGGTGGAAGGAAGGAAGTGGCCTCAAGGGGGGAAAGCTCAGTCTTCAGTGCGAGCTTGGTGGGTGTGTCCTGTTGAGGGAGTCTGGATGTGCCCACCAAGCAGGGAACACACTGTCTGCTCTGCAGAAGTGAGCAGGGCCGCCTTAGGGACGCAGGGCTGGCACTGAAAATAAGGAGAAACATTGACTGTGACATCTGGTGAATTTGGGGAGGAGTAGCCTTGGTCACTAGAGGGGTTACTGCCGAATCAGGAGGATACCTGCCAGTGGGGAGCGTTGTATCCTGCCATCATCTGGACAGATTTCATTTGGCCCAACGGGGAAGATGTTGGCAGAGGAGGTCAGGAGGGGAAAGGCAGACTTCTGTGTCTGGGCCCTACCTGTAGGGCCCGATGCGGATTGGGATTCTCATGGCACCGCCTGGTCTCCGTCCCACCAGGGGAGGCTGGAGAAGTCACTGGAGCACCTGCGGAAACAAATGGAGGATGCGACGCTGTTCCAAGCCCAGGCTGAGGAGACCTGTGCCTTGTGGCAGGCAGGTGCCGGGTCTGGGGTGAAGGCGGGAGCATCGAGTCAGCGGCTAGATGCCAGACTAGCCTGAAACACCCTGTGGTCAGCCCAGAATGTGTGTGCGTGTGTGTGTGTGTGTGTGTGTGTGTGTGTGTGTGTGTGTGTGTGTGTGTAATAGAGGATGCCAAAGTTGGAGTCTGTCCTTCTGCTCTGCACTAAGTACCTGGGGTCCTGGCATACTTGAGTTCAGGGTCATAGAGGGAGCAGACATGAGGGGTCCCAAGGATGGATTTGGATGGATGTCAGGAGCAGGCCCAGGTTATGGGGAGGTCTCCAGTAGTGGATCTAGGGGTCAGGGAAGTATTTGGCATTGGGGTAGATTTGGTCTGTTTAGCTTTGCGGTGGCAGATTTGTCTGGCTGACATCTGGGGATGGGCTTGGGGGGCCTGTGTGGCCGATGTTGGGTGTGGCTGGTCCCAGGAATGGATCTTGAGTCTGGGTAGCCACAGGTGGTAGATGGGAGGTCTGATGGCTCAAGGGGCGGGTTTGGGTTGCCAATAGCCCGGAGTTGTCAGTATCTGGGCAGCCATGGGTGACAGACTGGATGTGCCATCAGCTCTTGAAGTCCAGGCGGCTCCTGGTCGTATATTCTGTGTCTGACCAGCCTAGGGTGGTAGATTCGGGGTGTGGGCATCCCCCAAATGGTCAGTCCTGGTCTAGCATCAGGCCTTGCCCTCAGCCGTCTTTCTTATGCCCTACAGAAGATGGTGGAGAGCCAGCGGCAGAATGTGCTGGGTGAGTTTGAGAGGCTGCGCCGCCTGTTGGCGGAGGAGGAGCAGCAGCTGCTGCAGAAGCTGGAGGAAGAGGAGCTGGAGGTGCTGCCGCGGCTGCGCGAAGGCGCCACGAGACTTGGCCAGCAAAGCGCGCAGCTGGGAGCCCTCATCTCAGAGCTTGAAAACCGCTGCCAGCTGCCAGCGCTGGGGTTGTTGCAGGTGAGTGGGCCGGGTGGAGGGTCCTAGGGGTCCACGGTACTCTCCCGGGGAACATCAGGTGTGCGCCCCTCACCCCACTCCTCCCCAGACACACAGGGTCTGCATCTTCCTATTGCGGGGTCGCCACAGGGCGTGCAGTACAGCCCCAAGTCCCAGCCACTTGCATGCCTTCTGCATCCGCCACTGACCACACGCAGGCCATGCTGCTACCTGATGTGTCAGACTGTGCTCCGCGGTGGGGCGGGCGGGGGGCGGGGAGGGGGCACCTGGCAAAGGGAGCGCCTGGCCTGCCCATCTCTCCTGTAAATACCACGGCAGCTAAGATGGGTGTCCGGTATTCTGCCACCCCACACTCAGTGTGAATAACAGAAAGAGAAGTAGTCTTTTGGTGGAGATGGATGCCCGCCCCCCCCTCCCCCCGGCCAGGCTCCCAGTCGAGGTGCGCCAGTTCCTTGAATGAAAGGGCGCAGTGTTCATGCATCAGCTCACACTTCCTCTGCCTGCCTTCAGTCACTACTGGCTGACCTGAGGTTCTGAAGATTCTGAACATCTGTTAAACAGCTGCTGCTCTATATTTAAGGGATCAAACGTCATGTGTTCAGTCCAGATGTGGTTTTACTTCCAATCCACAGTTGGTTGAGTATACAGGTGCAAAATGAGGGCATACAGTGAGGCAGACCTCGGGAGAAGTCCCATTTTCTCAGGCTGGCCGGCCACAGTTGCTGTTCTCTATGGACACAGCAGAGTGGATGTGGAACAGCCTGTGTGCTTTGTGGGGAGGGATGCTTTCTTCCCTCACTGATTACTCATTCTTGTTCCTGGACCCCTGAGAGCTCTCAGTAGGACTGCTACCCCAGCCCTTTCAGCTTGTGATCTCTACTCCCTACTCCCTAGTCACCCCTGGATGTCAGGTTATCTTTGTGGGGGGCCGTACCGTCATTTTCTGTTATCGCAGTGTGAGACTGGGGAGTTGGTCAGCAACAGCTTCTGATATGGGCTCTTGGACCCCTCAGGACAATTAACTCCAGAAAAGTCCTCATAAGACCTCATGGTAGGGATTAAATGTTGATGTGTGTCTTGACGGAGACATTTCAGCTGTAGCGGGTCCCTTCACACCTCTCCTCCTCCTCCTCCTCCTCCTCCTCCTCTTCTTCTTCTTCTTCTCCTTCTTCTTCTCCTTCTTTTTCTTCTAGAGTTATCCCCAGGATGTATGCTCCCGTCCTGTTCTTCCCTGAATCTCGGCTCCTATTCATTTCCCCCAAACCAGAACACTCAGGTCCCCCTGTCCTCTGCCTCAGGGCAGTCTAGGTGACCATGAAAAGTGTGGCAGTCAGTTCTAGGACCCTTCAACAGGCTTGGGGCCTCTGTCTCCCCTTTTGTCTCCAGTGGGCATCAATGGGATTCAGGAGGTGACTGCTGTATACAGGCTGTGGGGTCCACTGTTGCCCTTCCTTAGGGGCTTGGCTATGTTTTGTGCCACCCCAAACCCCAATGCCATCTACCTGGTGTGTAGATATGGGGTCTAAGACTGGCTGGCTGCCTTCCATGTAGGACAGAGGCCGTGTGTTTCCTCTGGGGCCCAGGGGCTGGGAATGTAGTGGGAGGTGGCTCACTGGGACGAGACACCTGGGGATTTTGACCTTTACCAAGCTGTCGGATGGTTAGAGCCTGCCAAATAGAAATGTCTCTGTGAGCTCTTGGAGGGAGGGCTAGGAGAACAGAGAGGAATGGAGACAGAGGTCTATGTCAGTAAAGCAGATTAAATGCACTGGCATGCCTCTCACCTGGTGTGTGTATGTGTGTGTGTGTGTGTGTGTGTGTGTGTGTGTGTGTGTGTGTGTTCCATTCAAATCTTATGCCCCTCCTTGAAGATAAATATACATTGCTGTATATTGCTAATGAAAGAGCCCCTTTGGGTTTTTTTGGTGGTGTACCCACTGTGAGGTGCTCACACTCATGTGAGCAACCAGTAAGACTCACTGGTACAGACAAGAAACACGGAAAGTCAAACCTGTCTTGTACCATATCAAACGTGATAGGGTACAGGTTGTTAGGCAAGTCATCCTCCTAGGCTCTAGGAAAACAAAATGCTGGAAGGTTTTAGGAAAACAGGGTGACTTGGAAATGGGGGTACAGGGGTCTGTGTGAACACCAGATTTGGATTTGTTTTTGTATGTGGTGGTCTCGGCCATCCACTCATATGTCACGCCACCAGGCGGCCTAGCTGCCGCTGTGCCCTCCCCATCCTTCCCCCACTCTATCCCACTACTGCCTGCTCCCCACCTGCTCCTCCTTCCCCCGGTCCCCTCTTCCATCAAGCTTCACAGGAAAGCCTTTGCTGTATGCTGGGGCGGGTTATGCCTACGGCTTGGGGTTAGGAGCAGCTTGCCTCATTCTGTCCCTGTGAGCTGCTGTTCATTGTCTAGGGGGAGAGGGGGAGGTTCAGGGGGTCTCCACTCTCAGCCCCAGTCTGCAGGGTCCTTCTGCCAGGTCTCTAAGGCCTGGTGTGGTCACCTATGGCCTTCTGGGCAGGTGTCATGCATAGATGAGGGCTGGGGGACCTGGAATCCATCCATGTGTGCCGATAGCCCCTTAGGCTGACATGCTCTGTAGCACAGAGTTCATTTTTTTTCTTTTCCCCTGAATAGATGTGTCTGAGGAGGCCCCTTCCCTACTCTGGAGGCCAAAGCTTTCCTATCACCCCAGCAAGGAAGGCCTTGTGCCATCCTTGGCTCAGGCCATGTGACCACCAATACCCCCAACACACCTGTTTCCAAATGGGTGGGAGACAGACAATTTCAGCCGCTCTGCCCGCGTCGGACTCCTGGTTCCAGACTCTTGCCCCTGCATCCTCCCCTGTATCTTCCAGGGACTTCACCTCTGGCTTTGGAGCCCTCCATTTGAGGCCTTTGGGATCTGTTGTCCCCCAGACAGAGCTTGCAAGTATGATCCCATCTGCAGGGACCTTCTCCCTGGACAGGGACTGTATCCTATTTACCGTGTCTGACAAAAAGGCCAAGCCTTTGGGCTGGAGAGATGGCTCAGAGGTTAAGAGCACTGACTGTTCTTCCAGAGGTCCTGAGTTCAATTCCCAGCAACCACATGGTGGCTCACAACCATCTGTAATGAGATCTGGTGCCCTCTTCTGGCTTGCAGGAATACATGCAAACAGAACACTGTAAACATAATAAATAAATCTTTAAAAAAAAAAAAAAAAAAAAAAAAAAAAAAAAAAGGCCAAGCCTTGTGGGAGCTGCATGTGTCCCTCAGCTCTACTGCCACGTAAAGTACCATCGGCTGAGTGCCTGACACACAGATCTTTATTTCCTTCTGATTCCAGGGGCTGGAGGTAGAGGACAAGGGTTTCAGCAGAGCCAGTATGTTAGTTTATTTTGTTGCTGTGAAATACCCGAGGCTGGGGGCCAAATGTCCAAGCAGCATGCTGGCAGCTTGGGCGGGTGACACCTTGGCTGGCTCGTGTTCCGGCAGTGGCGTCATACTGTAAGGGCCTGAGCAAGAGAGATTGCTCAGGGAGATGGGGGCTAGAGGAGAGGAAAGGGCCAGCGTGCTGTTAACTCCGTAAGAGCTCTCCAGGGCCCATGTGAACTGCATTATATTAATTCCTTCCAAAGGTAAGCCGCCAACGCTTCCTTTTAGATGGCACCTCTCAAAGGTCACACCACCTCTTAACAAATCTTCACGGGACCCAAATTCCTACCACATACCTAGGAAGACAGTCAACCCCGCCAAATCACTGAGGCTGGCGTCTCTGGAGGCCTCTCTCCTGGTTCAAGGACATCCATCTTCTCCCATGTTCCCACCTATCACTCAAGCCACTAATCCTATTGTTACCATCAACTGACTGGAGTCTGCTCTAATGAGACGGAGATGCTGGATTGGCAGGGAGCTTTTATCTCCCTTGGCGTTTGGCAGGAGTGAGCAGTAGCAGCAGGCCACAGCGCGTGACGCTCTGGTGTCCTTGTGTGTAGGTCTAGGACATCAGGAGCCTTGGACCTGCAAGCATTACTGTTCTCGTGGGCCTAGGGAGTAGAGACTCCCCCACCGTCCAGACAGGCCTGGGTATCAGGATTCCTTGACCCTCAACGCCAGCCAGTGTTGAGCTCTTGGCCCAAGGTCTCACTCAGACCCTTGACTGTAAAGATTAGACATCTCCCTGAAACTCTCGCTGGCAGCCAGGGCCTGAAGTTTCCAGTATCTTAGGTCCATTTGTTTTTGGGCCGAGGCTGGCTGACTGCCGTGGCTCTGTCCCTCTGCCTCTATAGCCACCTTCTTCCTGCTCTGACCACTCGGCTGCTGCTTCGCACTCAGCCGGCTGACTGGGCAGCGTCTACCGACTCTGTTGCTTCTTTAGTGTTCCCAGCTCAGCCTGGGCCGCTGCAATTAGAGAAGAGAGCACTAGGAAGGAGCCTCTCGTGGGGCCTGGTGGACCACCGGGGAAGTGGGCAGGAGGATGCCCTGAACCCGCATACCATGTGAGCCGCAGCCTGTTTTATAGCCAGAGACAGCGTTTTATATCCATCGCAGCCTGGCCTCGGAGCACCCGTCACCCCCGCCCACTGGGCCACCAGGGGAAGTGCCACCCAGAGTCCTTGGAGGCAGAAATCTGTTACAGGCTGTTCTTGCTGAGGCCGCACCTTAGGAGCAATGGGAGTCTACTGCCATCTTTGCGTAGCAGTCGGGAGACTGTGTGGCGTGCTGTGGTGGGACCACAAGGGAAAGTCCAGCAGCTGCCAAGCAGGGAATAAGTGGCCCAACCCCCAACGTCTTTGCATCCACGGGAAAATGAATGTGAGGAGTACTTTACAAGAAGAACTTTAATAGTGATTTTTGTAGCCCCGGCTGTCCTGAAACTCACTCTGTAGACCAGGCTGGCCTCGAACTCACAGAGATCTGCCTGCCTCTACTTCCAAGTGCTGGGATTAAAGGTGTGCGCCATCACCGCCTGGCTCTGATATTTTTTTTTTTAAAGAAATGTTATCGATTTTCTAAGTTTCATACACCTATGCCCCAGATCATGAGCGTGTGTACTCCCACTACCCCTCACATTCCCTCTGACACCCCCAACACGTGCTTTTCCCACCTCGTGCCTTCTGTTCCTCTCATCCTCCTTTATTTAAATGATCCGAGTCCGGTTTGTGTTGTCCGTATGTGCTGGTGCTGGACTACCCGGCCGCAGCCTGATGAGCCCCTGCCCCGTCGTGCCGGACTCACCGGCTGGCTTGATCCTGTGCAGGTAACCACAGCTGCTGTGAACTCCTAAGGCAGTGGTCATGTCAGGTCCGGAAGACGGCATTGCACAGCTCTCCTCTCCATCCTCCAGCTCTCTCCTGTGATGTCCCCTGAGCCTCGTGGGGATGTGCACGCAGATAGAAACGCCACATTTAGGGTTGAGCACTCAGCAGCCCCTTATCCTCGGCACTTTGGCTGGTTTAGAGGCTCTGCACTGACGGCCGCCTACGGCAGAGAGAAGCTTATCTGGCCGAGGCTGAGACCAGCACTTATCTATGGATATAAACATAACCGTTTAGAAGGTGGTTTGACAAATGTCTGCTTAGCAAATCAACAGTAGTAGGTTTTCCTCTAGGGCCTGTGGTCGCCCCAGCCTCACTAGACATGAATTCCTTCCTCCTGCAGAGCAGGCCTCAAATCCAATGAAAAATCAGTTGGTTACCCCGTAACCTCCATGCCACTATTGTAGCGGTGGGCACATCTTGCCTCATAGGTTGGCATTGCACCGGGATTTACCTCTGCATGAGTCCATTGACTTTGGTCCCGTGAAAGCTAGCCATCAGGGGGGAAATTTCCAGATCCATTCAACTTGATTTCTCTATGACCTGCGACCAAAGTGTGTTGTGCCTTCAGCAGTATAGGCTTACCTTCTAATTATGGTGGGCAGCCAAGAGCAGTGGTAAGCCTGTGTTCTGGGGGCATTTGGGGCCTCTCTGATCAGTAGCGATAGGGATGTATCTGATAGTAATCTTTGACAGACTGTCTGTATCTTGAACCACAGTTACATTCCAAGGTTTGGGGGAGGGAGGGACACAGCTTGGCCCCTGACTATGAAATACTGTTACAGTTGGATAAATAGACACAGAGGGATGAACAGGCATGGGGCCAAGATGGGGCACCCATGGACCTTGGAGGCGGTATTAGGGAAGGGGCAGAGGACACAGTGGGGGCACAGGGCTGAGCTCTTACACAGCACACCCCATTCATGGGGCAAATACATACACTGGTCCTATCCTAAGAGTAGCAGGGAGTCCACTGGGATTCTGTGGAGAGTAGACAGTGGTCCATCATTTGCTGTAAGTGAGGGGAAAAGGCAGGACTTGATCTGCACCTGGTCTACCCTTCAGGAGATATCTCCACAGGGCTCTAGACCCCTGGAGCATCCCTATATCTGGACTGTGACCTGACCCCACTTGTGTGTGTCTCTGCCACATGGGGCTGGAGTGATCTGGGGAGACCCAGGATGAGGTAACAAGCCTTGGTACTGAGTGTACACTTTCTCCCTCCTACAGGACATTAAGGACGCCCTGTGCAGGTATGCGGCAGCTGGGCAGGGTATGGGTGGGGCCCAGTTGCTGGCCCCAAGCATGAAGCTGAGCTGTCCCTTGTAGGGTACAGGATGTGAAGCTGCAGCCTCCAGAGGTGGTGCCCATGGAGCTGAGGACCGTGTGCCGGGTCCCAGGGCTGGTGGAGACCCTGCGGAAGTTCCAAGGTGGGTGTTCAGTCCTGGGGGCAGAGCTGTCAGGAACCCCAGGACTTGAGATGGATTCAGTAGCTTTGAGCAGCAGTTCTAGAAACTTCCCTCTGCCTTAGACATGTTGCCATGCATGGATATTTTCCAAACCAAGCAGCTGTCCATCAGGCCTGGCCCTACAAGACTGCCCTACCTCAGTGCCGCTTGCAGGACCCAGGGGATGCCCAGGTTTCTGTCTCCCTGCTCTTCCTCCGAAGCCCTCACAGCTCCTACCTAATGTTAGATAATTTACTAGGGTGGCTCACAAAATCCAGGAGACACTTTGCTTAGTATTAACCGTTATAAAAGCTGCAGTTAAGGAAGAGATGCGTGGGCAGGGATGGAGGATGGGCACTGAGCCTCCCTGCCCTCACTGTACACCACCCTCCTGGCATGTTGATGAGTTCCCCAGCTCAGAGTCCCCTTGGGCCCCACCTTTGAGAAGTTTGGGGGAGGTTCTGTTCTGTGGGCACTGTGTGCCAGAGCACTGTGAGCAAACTTGATCCCAGCTCCTCTCCACTCCCTGGAGCCAGTGAATGAGGCCGAAATTCTCACCCTTCTGTCCCACAGCTGGCTGTGGTGACCAGCCCCACCCTGGCGTCATCAGCAGGTCCCACCTGGGCCAACTTGCCAGCTTTCAGGTGTGATCTAAGGGGACTCGTAGGACTGGCAAATCCTCGGGAGCTGGGGATGGACTCTGTTGCTATACCCTGGGGGACTGCTGTCCTTGGTTCTAGCCAAAGGCGCAGGGCAGAGGGGGGCATACCAGGCCCAGAGGTAGGTAGACCAGAAATCACCTGGGACTCTGATCTGGGAGGTCCTCCTGAGCAGATCTCTGTTTCCCTGGGAGGCCCAGGGTGCCACTGTGGCCCAAACCCAGCCTTCCATTGGAGATGGAAGGAAAGAACAATTGTAGAAAGTGGTCAAGACATGGTGGGGGCAGAAGGATCCACACTTCAAGGTACCCTCGGCTATGTGGTCAAGCAAGCCCATCCTGGGCTACACGAGACCCTTTCTCAAAACTTGCAGTCAGAATGCCCTCTTGTCGTCCTAAGTAGATGTAGGACCGGTTTCTAGAATATTCTGAGTTAAGACAGGGGTAGGTGTTTTTTCCCAGGGAGGGCAAGTTCTCCACTGGGATTGGTCACTAAAGCCTCAGGCTCTAGCAAACAGCAGCATGGACTGCCGGGGAGGGTTTGGCTGATGGCAGAGCGGATGGGGGCTGACTTGGGAGTGTGGTCGATCTCTCCACAGGGGACATAACCCTGGATCCAGACACTGCCAACCCAGAGCTGGTCTTGTCTGAGGACCGGAGGAGTGTGCAGCGTGGTGACCAGCGGCAGGCCCTGCCTGACAGCCCAGAGCGTTTTGACCCAGGCCCCTGCGTGCTAGGCCAGGAGCGCATCACCTCTGGCCGCCACTACTGGGAGGTAGAAGTCGGGGACCGTACCAGCTGGGCGCTTGGCGTGTGCAAAGAAAATGTCAACAGGAAGGAAAAGGGGGAGCTGTCAGCTGGCAACGGGTTCTGGATCCTGGTGTTCCTGGGGAGTTTCTATAATTCCACTGAGCGGGCCTTCTCCCCACTCCGGGACCCTCCCAAGCGCGTGGGGATCTTCCTGGACTATGAAGCTGGTCATCTCTCATTCTACAGTGCCACAGATGGGTCGTTGCTGTTTATCTTCCCTGAGACCCCCTTCTCAGGTACACTCCGGCCCCTCTTCTCACCTTTGTCCAGCAGCCCGACCCCTATGACCATCTGCAGGCTGATAGGTGTACCTGGGGACACCCTTGGTCCTCAGTGACCCGGACCCTCTACAGGGTCCTCTGATGGTCCCTTGTCCTGACCATGCAGAGGCCCAGGAGCCAGATGGTGTCCTGTGAGCATTAGGAGAAGCACATAGTGCCTTTCTGACCACACGTGGGAAACCCAAGTTCTCAGTCTCAGAGACATAATAATGTGAGTGGGAGTATGCTGGACTGGGCTCTGTCCTCATGTTGGGGATCCTCTCTGCCACTGATGTCACTTAGTGCCAAAAGCCCTCACCAAAGCACTAAGTCCCATGTGCCACCAGCACCTCTGACCCGAGGTTCCAGTGATGCGACAGGCCTTTCCAGAAGTAATCCAGGCCTGTCCACACTGCTGTGCCAACAAGCACACCACGCTATCCCTGAAGTGAAACCCGGTAAGGTTAGGTAGGGAGTCGGCTTCAAGCCCACCAGCGTCTCAGGATTTGGTCCAGTAAATGGGAGGGCTGCTCAGAGTCCTTACCATGTGGGTGTGGCTACTGTGGAGGATTAGAGAGCAGCACCCTGGCCCCAGAGGTGAAACAGTCTAGGGGCTGAGTCCTAAATGTGTATTCTACATGTGTATTCGGCACATACGGGGTCCAGAAACAGGACTCAGAAATGGCACTTGAACATACCCTTCTGTTCTGAGACCTGTCTGGTTTGCCTTCAAAGGGGCTTCCCTGGTGTCTGGCTAGCTTGGGTACACTGCCTGTGGTTGCCTGCCTTGCAGAGACAACTGCACAGTCCCGAGTGTACAGGACCCAGCAATGGCTGCTTTTGCAGTACACTTCCGGGAGTTTTATCTTTTATTTATTGAAAGAGACACATTGAAATAAACTGTCATCTGGAATAGTGTCCTCTGCTTATCCTGTGGGTTAATAACTGGGACCTTGACTGGTAAGGTGGCTCCGCAGTTAAAAAGCACGCACCGCTTGGGCAGTTTGAACTGCCCTTGGTTCCAGCTCCCAAGTTGGGCAGCTTATAACTGCTTGTAACTCCCACTCCAAGGAATCACACATCTGGCTCTGAGGCATCTGCCCTCACATGCTGCCTAAAGCCTCTCACACACATACAATTAGACCTGACATGCCAGGCAGACGTGCCTTGAGGAGGTGTCACTAAAGAAACGAGGCTCACAGGTCACCAGATCTAAGGCGGACAACTCTTTCCTACACAGGCGTGGCAAACTGGAGGTTCCGTGTGGTCTTTATTCCACATGTGTGTTGAGTTTCGGAATTTTGAGGTGCTACCAACGGTGGGGAAATGGATCTAAGTACACCAAGCTCTTTGTCCGTTTTGAGGTGCTACCAACGGCGGGGAAATGGATCTAAGTACACCAAGCTCTTTGTCCGTTTATTCCTCTATGACAAAATTCTATCTGTACAGCTTCAGCTCCTTTCTCACATCCAGCTCCTCTCTGTGCCCACTTTTCCTGTCCTCATAGTTTCAGTAAGCTCCTATGCTTTTGACCTCCTCTTCATCCTCTGTTCCTTCATCCTGCATCTTTCTTCCCTAGCTCCTTACTCCTGGCTCTGAGAAAACTCTACAAGGGATCTGCCTTTCCATCCACAGAATCTGTGCCTCTCTCTCTTCTCTCTGGCCATGCAGCTGTCCACCCTCTACAGACAAACTGCCTTGTTCTTTCTTTCCTGGCCACGCTCTCTGCCTGCCTCTGGAATTCTGCTCCAGTCCTTACCCCACCTGGTTATGCAAAAAGCCCTACTGTCTTCAGCCAATCTGTCTGCCATGCCCCTACGCCTGAAGGAAGGGGATGGTCTGAGCTTCATTTGCACAAGACACAAAGCTATGCATCTACAGCCTCCCTGTCTCCTAGGCTCTGGGGTGGGGGGAAGTTAAGTTACCTAGAGGATCAGCAGGTCTGAGAAGCTGAACTGTTTGCCAAATGGCCTAGTAGTATGTGGGCCCGTAAGAATTTAATAGCAGAAGACAGATGAAGTATTAAAAACACCAAATATTCCATGAGAGATGGCTTCCTCTAGAAAAAAATGCCTTAGGCCGGGCGGTGGTGGTGCATGCCTTTAATCCCAGCACTCGGGAGGCAGAGCCAGGCGGATCTCTGTGAGTTCAAGGCCAGCCTGGGCTACCAAGTGAGTCCCAGGAAAGGCGCAAAGCTACACAGAGAAACCCTGTCTCGAAAAAACCAAAAAAAAAAAAAAAAGAAAAAAAAAGAAAAAAATGCCTTAAAATTTCTAGGTATAGCTTTAATACACAGCTGAATCTCTATAATATATTCTTGTGGCCCACAAGATCTGCCACCAAAAGGACTTAGTTCCCTAGGGGTAGTGGGTACTTTCTCATATAGCTCATCATCGACTATTTTGGGGAGGATGCCCTATGACACTTCCACATACTTGTTCCAGGCAGGGGAAGTCTAGCCGGTGAATGCAACACCTATGTCACCTGGCTTGTAGACAGTGTGCTGCATTTGTAATTTCTGGGGCAAGGAGACCCTGGCAAACAGGTGGGGCAAGCCATGTGGTTGAGACCAACATGTGCTCATAGCCCTAGCCATGGCTTTGGAAAAGAGCTGGACACAGGTTCTGAGGAAGGATGAAGTCCATGACCAAAGCCAACCGGGTTCTGTAAGTCTAGTGCTGTGCCACTGAAATGAGTCCCTGGGGAGGGGCCCTGCCCAGGGAATACACATACAGCCAGGAACTCCCACATCCCGATCTGGAGTAGACACCACACGGTGAGTGAGACCGAAGGACATAGATTAATGTAGTGGGTGAGCTCTACCGTAGCAGTGGCTGAGCCCTATCTCAGCAATGGGTGAACTCTGAAATGAGGAGTCGCTGAAGGACCAGACGTCGGTTGAGAAAGAGCTCATGAAAGCCAGAGCGACATGGAGACCCCTGGGAGCTGCTTTCTTGTGTTCCTCATCTTTGTGTTCCTCACACCTAAGTAAAAGTCTTGTCACACAGGTCCTCATCAAAAGTTTGGCCAACCTAAGTGGATTAAAGTCTTAGAATTAAGAAACAAAACAACCCAGGTCTTCCTCGAGGGCAGCAAGCGCTCTTCACCACTAAGCGTCTGTCCCGCGCCTTTGTTTCCCTGACAGTCTTTCTGGTTGAAGCAGGATAGAAGGAACTTCAGTGGAGTTGCTATTTTGTTTGAGGCAAAGTTTCACTTTGTGGACCAGGTTGACCTTGAACTCACGCAGATATACGTGCCTCTGCCTCTAGAATGCTCAGATTAAATTGCAAGAGCCGCCACACCTAGCCGCTCAACGTACTTTTGATTTGCATTTCCCTGATAGCTAAGGATGCTGAATGTTTTCATGTGTTTATTGTGTACTTCTTTTGGACAGTTGTCTGTTTAATTCATATTCCCACTTATTGATTAGATAATGTTGTCCTAGTTCTTCATAGATTCTGGATATTAATCCTCTGTCCGATGACTGGCTGGCAAAGATGCTCTCCCGTCCTGCAGGCTCTTTCCACTCTGACCCGAATTGCTTCCTTTGCTGGGCAGGAAAGGCTATTTGATTTATGCTGTCCATATATCCCAGAGGTTCCTATCCTGCCATGTACCCAGAGGCAGGGAGAATCTGACAGGAAACTGAGCTCTGAAGAGAAGTGCTTGGTGTTTCTGGAATGCTTGGGGCTAACTGTTCAGAGGTCTCAGACATAATCAGGACAGGTGGCCTTGAAGTCAAGGTTTCCATAGTATGTTTGTGTCTGTTGTTTTAGCCCATTGCTGTGGGATGGTCTGTATGCCAAGTGTGTTGCTGATTGGTCAGTAAATAAATCACTGATTGGCCATTGGCTAGGCAGGAAGTATAGGCGGGACAAGGAGAAGAATTCTGGGAAGTGGAAGGCTGAGAGGGAGACACTGCCAGCCGCCATCATGACAAGCCGCATGTGAAGATGCCAGTAAGCCACGAGCCATGTGGCAAGGTATAGATTAATAGAAATGGATTAATTTAAGCTGTAAGAACAGTTAGCAAGAAGCCTGCCACGGCCATACAGTTTGTAACCAATATAAGTCTCTGTGTTTACTTGGTTGGGTCTGAGTGGCTGTGGGACTGGCGGGTGAGAGAGATTTGCCCTGACCATGGGCCAGGCAGGAAAACTCTAGCTACAGCCCATTCTGGTTTTCATGATTAACGTGAGGACATCTCATTTTGTCCTTTATCAGTGCCATCCACTAGGATGTGACACAGTCAGGGGGCCCTCACCATAGGCAGAGGCACGGGGGCACAGACTTGGACTTTCTGCTCCCAAACCAGACGATGAATGATCCTCTTCACACATTCAGCAGCCTCGGGTGCTGTGTTGTAGTGACAAACGAGGGCTGCGTCTGTACACAGGCCCTGGTGAAATCACTGAACAGCGGGGAGGTGGAGGCAGTGGGAAGACTGAAGAGGTGGGGGCCAGTTCCAGTTCTGAGATCAAAGTACCCTGGGTGCAAAAAGACCTAAGGGGCAATGTCCAGTAAACAAGAATTCGTTCCAGCTTGGATGCTCTCAAAAAGCCAACAGTGCTGACCGGTGCCTCAAAACCTCTCAGCCACAGGAGACTAGTCAGCAGCAACGACTGGTCCCCAGCCATCAACGAGCATGGGTGCAGCTTGCTCCCAGGACGTCTGGATCAGCGGTACTCTACTCAGTCTTTGACCAAGTGGAAGATCGGGAGGAACCACTGGCCATGGACACTCAGGGTCTTTCTCAAAGACTTGGTTTGGAATTGCCGGTTTATGACCATGATAAAAAGAGGGAGCAAAGCCTTCTTTCTATCCACGGTAGATGGGAACTGGCTCCGGTTCAAAGGGCTGCCCCCAAGGTTGGATTCTGCAAGGGGGTTTATTCTAAGAGAGAGACCTCCTTGCCTGCTTCTGGATGTCCCTGCCTGAGCTTCAGCAGTCCTGATGTGGACTGTCCTTCAGACATCTAAGTGTTGCTGGTTGGCTTTTCAGTGTAGTGCTGCGGGAAGTTAGGACCTGAGAGAGTCAAGTCCCTGTGGGGAGGTCCCTAGAGCCGGCCCTCCGGGGAGCTGGTAAAACCTTCCCTACCACGATTTGGATCCTGGCCAAGGGGAATGGTTTTTGCCTGCTCTGAGACGAGACAGTGATGAGACCCCGAGCAATGGGGCTACTTCATCAGGATATCCATGTGTAAAAGCAGGGGATCCAGGGCCATAGGTAATGTTGAAGGATGGCCTGGGTTTCACCGTGTCCATGAACCAGCAATCCCCCAAAACAAGACCTGGATAAAGACCCCAGGGGGTTGTGGCCATCAGTACCTCTCCCCCACCCCAGAGATTTATTTTATGTATGAGTGCTCTATCTGCATGTATGCTTTTATGCCAGAAGAGGGCATCAGATCTCACTAGAGATGGTTGTGAGCCACCAGGAGGTTGCTGGGAATTGAACTCAGGACCTCTGGAAGAGCAGCCAGTGCTCTTAACCACTGAGCTATCTCTCCAGTCCTAGCAGGACTTCTTGATTGGTCTGTTGGCCAAGAACTGACACAACCAAGATGTTCAGGGCACAAGCAAGTTGCGCAGTATGGTAGGGGGAAGGCCAATGGGTTTCTGTGGTAAGGAAGAGCTGAGGCCCAAAGGTTACTAGAAATGCATGAACAGATGGGGCTTCACCACTTCCGGCTTCAGGGGCCAAAGGTTCCTGGGGATCTACCCCAGTCTGGCAGCAATGATGTTCTAAAGAAACACCCGTGTCTCTCAATTTTATCAATAGACCCCCAAATGAATGGGAGTCATCGTCGTCGTCACCCCACCCCAGGAAAAGACACCACCTAGAGGGGAAACGTCTCAGAACGAGCTTCCAAACAGTTCTAACCTATCGGAGCATTTTACAAGATGAAACTGAAAGCTGGATGACCATGATGGATGGGACTGCACCTTAGCCAGCACTGCTTAGATGTGCGTGACCTTGGCCCTCTAACTTTAATCTTATTTCAGGCGCTGAAGATCGACCTGAGGGATTTGCCGTATCTCTTTGTCTCTCTTCCCAGTGGAGACGCATTTTAATTGGCGTATTGAGGATGGGTGGCTGGACCTGACTTGGGGCACAAGTTGTGATCTCCATGTTCCATAACACTGAATGAAGATCCCAAACACCGGGAAGGTAACTCAATGAAGCAGAAAACTCTCTGGCCGTTTTTTGCATCTTTTATTGGCACAAGTGTCCTCAAGTGGCAAGGCACATCTTGCCCTGCAGAGCAGGACCTCAGCGCACCTGGGCCAGGTTGTGCTTCTTGTAGAGTAGCGCCCGCCGCTTCTCGCGCTCGCGCACGAAAGCGCGCAAGCGCGCGGTGGGGAAGGTCACGGGCGTGGTCCGGGAGCCGGCGGGGCCCTCCTCTGTCAACCACGCGCTCTGCAAGCACGAGGTGGCGCATGGGCGGCCCCTGAAGCAGAAAGTGGATCATCCGGGATCTGAGGGTTAGGCTGGGCGAGTGGGGAGGGGGGTTGGGGAATATGTAGGGCGAGGCCAGCGGGGAGGGAAGGGCTGCACAATGGGTGGGGCCGACGAAGTGGGCTGGGCCAGCAAGAGCGGTGGAAGGGGCGGGGCGGGACACAGGTTGGGCTCCTCACCAGGGTCGAGCGCATAGTGCGCTCTGCAGGAAGGCTACGGCACCCCCAGACAGCCCTGCGTAGCAGCGACTCAACCGAATGAGTCCCTTGGGCAAGCCTTTCTGCAGGTCACGAGTCCCCTCGCTGCTGACCGGGTACTCGCCACTCAGCCTGCATGGATAAGAGGCGCAGGAAACGCTCAGTTACCCTTGGATGGACAGGAGATGTAGGGACATCGAGCTCACCATAAGGGATGGTGGAGTATGGGGACCAAATTCTGGATGTATTTGTGGAGATGCACAGGGCTCTGTGTTTAGGGCTTGTCCCACCCAAGTAGCACAACTCCTGAGGGACTCACATAATGAAGGCTGTCACACCAATAGCCCAGATGTCTGTCTGTGGAACAGGCCCTTGGCCTTCCAGGAGTTCCGGAGCTGCAGAGGAGCATGGGTGGATACAGGTGGTTGGGCACAGTTGGGTAGGTCAGGTGGTAGATGTAAGTGGAGGAGCCAGGTGACATGCTGGGCATCTGGGCCCAGGTGAATGGGCACACGTATGAGGCTCTGGTGAGAACTGTCAGTGGAACTGGGAGGGACAGAGGGAGGGAGGACAGATAGGGAAGAGATTCTCCCCCTGTCCCCACAGATCAGGAGTCACATACGCACCCATGGTCTCCAGGTAGTCTTTGAAGTTCTCAGGGGGTGGGACCTTCTCTTGGCTGAGGCTCTGAGCATTGCCCAGGTCCACAACCTTAAGCAGGTTGTACTCAGTGACCATCATGTTCTCAGACCTCAGGTCCAGGTGCAGGATGTGCTGGGCATGCAGGTACTGGGTGGCGCTCAGCATCTGCCACAGGTAGTCCTTCACATCAGACTCTGAGTAGGAGTCCCTAGGGGACACAGATGGCTCAGGACAGGCCCGATGCAGGAGGGGGTGTCCTGCCAGGGCTAGGCACACATAGGGGAGGCTGAGAATACTGTCCCAGCAAGCCAGAAGGAGCCTTGGGTTCTGCTGAGTACTAGCTTGATGTGGTCACAGTTCTCACGGTCTCTCCCAGAGACAGCTGCTTGCCTGTCTGTCTGTCTGTCTGTCTCCCAGACAATCCATGCTACCCCTCACCTCTCCGCCAGACAGGGTAGCAGCTCAGGGCCAGAGCACAGCTCCAGGATGAGCACCAGGTGCCGGGGACTGAGGTAGGCGGCGTGGAGTTGGGCCAGATGTGGGTGGTGCAGTCTCTTAAGGGCTTCGTATTCTCTTAACACGGCCGCCTTGTCCTCGGGCTGGTAGGGAACAATCTTAGCGGCCAGCGCCCGCCCACTCGCCTTCTCCCTGCACTGCCTTACCACACTGAAGCGGCCCCTGCATAAAGGGAACAGAGCGGGGGTCTTGTGAGTAGTCTCCACACACCCAGAGCAGCAGGGACCACACTCAATGAGCAGGGAAGGGGCCAGTGACAGGTGCCCTGGGGTGTGGGACATGAAAAGCCTGCAGGAGGAGCTGAGGGACCGTTCCCACCCTCCCACCCTCTGCAGACACCCCTGCACCTCCGGATCTGCATCTGGAAGGCGAAGGTCTTTGTGCTGGGGAGAAGCTGGGCTGGCCTCCCCCGGCCGCTCTCTTCCTCAGAGGCTGTGGGACATGAGATAGGTGACCTCGTCAGGGAGGGACATGCAGGCAGCCATGATGTCATCTCTCATCATCCCTTCCCAAGCACCAAGAAAGTGGCCCTTCTCTAAGATCCCGTGCACTTGGACCTCTCATTCCCTGAACAATTTTGTGTGTGTTGGAGGAGAAACCCGGACAAGGGGGGGATCACGGCAGAATCCGTCATCTTGACGGACTGCACGCCTGATGATTCCAGGATGGAACCAGAGAGCAGCCAATGACATCTGCCGTTCTTGAGTCTACACCAGCCATTTCTAATCAACCACAGCACCCTTCCGTCAGAAGCAAACACAGCACCCAGTGAAGTCAAAATCAACCGTCGTCAACTCCCAGGGTGACATGAGGAGGGTGTCGGTGAGTGAAGGGGGACAGGAAGATGTTGGGGTCCCCAGGGAGTGCAGGCTCTGAATGCTGCATGCAGGCAAGTAGATCATCCATGGGCAAGAGGGTGTCTATGCCTGATCAGATGGCCACCCTTATCTGCCCCATCTACCCGGAAGCTCACCCAGGTGGTTGGGCCCTCCCAGGAGGACTTGTTCTGAAGGGCTGCTGTAGGGGCCCATTCCTGCTTTGCTGACACACGCAGTCCGGAAGGTATACATGCCACCCCGGGACAGCTTGCCGGTGACGTAGCAGCAGTCGGAGATGTCAGAGGCCAAGGTGGTCCAGCTGCCTCCTAGCCACACAGGAGAGAGAGAGAGAAGCAGTTGTGGAGAATCAAGGGAACCCCTTTTCTGAGGCTACCCACAGACACAGAGCAGACGCACCCACAGTGCCTCTCCACGTCAACTCTGCATAGAGGCCTAGGCCTCAGGAAGCCTGTACCTTCTATACAGCACTGCACAATGTAGGTCACCGGGCCACAGGATTCCACGGGCTTCCAGACCAGCAGCACTGCATCTGTGTACACTTCCCCCACCTCTGGGCGTGGAGAGGATGAGGGGCGCTCTGCAAGGGCAACCCTGTGATCAGCATGGATACTCGACCCTGGAAGAGCAGTCTCTGGCTACACCTATCCATCTCCCTCTCAACAGCTGCCGGGCCTACTCTCTATTGGTTCTGGAGAGGAGTCTCAAGGTAGGATGTGTAGAAGAGATTGGCAGGGATTCAGGATTATCTGCCTGGCTATCTCTGTCAAGATATCTCTCAGCTACCATCTCATGGGGGCCTACCCAAGATCCTACGGAGTGGTCCTGGTTAGTGCCTCCTCTCTGCTGAGTGCTCTAGCACAAGCGTACAGGCCAGCCAGTGACGGACTGGTACCACAGGTAGGCCAACAGTCCCTTTCTTCACTGCCCCAGAAACACCCTTGGCCGCTGCATGAACCAGTACAGAAGGCAGTACAGGCAGATGAGGAGGTGCAACCCGGAGAGGAAGCTCTGATCGGCGCTGGATGTGACATTAGCAGCTTTAGCTACCCGACTTTTCTTGAGTTCCCTACAAGTCCCAGTTCCATGGACCCTCACGTAAGAAGCCAGCGTCGTCCTGCTCACTAACCAAGATAAGGTCTCCCAGAACCCCCAGCCCGGCCTCTGTGGCCTGGCAGAGACTTGGGGTGTGGCCTACACACCTGCTTTCCGGAGGACACCTGTCGTGACTGCCGTCCCCAGCGGATTGCTCACACAGCAGGTGTATGTGCCCAGATCCTCCTCTGTCACCACCAGGATGGTCAACAGCTGGAAGTTCTTCAGGGTGGAAGAGATGAGGAGGTGGCCACTACTCTCCAGGAGGGCCCCATCTGTGACAAGACAAAGCCAGCCTTGGTTTTCCCCAGGACAGCCACAGCATCCTGCTGGGACCGTGGCTGCTGCTTGTCCACGCCAATCCAGCATCCAGACTCTGGGACAGCTCCTTACCTTTGCTCCAGGTGGCCTGGGCAGTGGGTTGGGCCAACACCTGGCAGGCCAGTGTCACTGACTGGCCCAGGACCACAGTCTCATCCGAGAGCTCTCTTAGGAAGGACGGCGCTGAGACAGGGGGATAAGATGAGCCTTGAGAGGAGACTTCCTGACCAGAGAGCCCAGGCCGGACCCTGCTCAACTCTACCCTCAGCTTCGACGGAAGCCTTCCAAAACCACTTAGACCTCTACACCAGAACCCCACACTGGACTCTCACTGTTGTGATCCCTGCTTACCTTGGTCCCTGCCCTTCAGGCCTGACAGCCGGAAAGAAGCTAAGCCTGCCTTCTTCCTGGGGGGCTCCTCCTTCTCAGGACCTATGGAAGAAAGAGGGCCAGGAGCTCAGGGGGTGAAGCAGGACAGCACCAGCTTCTTCACCCTAGGAAATCTGCCAGGGGAAAGGACAGGGCCTTAGGGAGAATGTAGGAAACCAGAACAAAGCTTGGTAATGCCCTCAGCAACAGGCTATCAGGACACAGGCCTGAGCACAGGACATAGATAGATGCCTGAGGGTGGGTTCTGGGCCTGGGGTTAGGAAAATCAGACGCCATGGAGGCTCTGAAGATGAAGGGGGCCTGTGGTCGCTGAGGGCCATGTCAGAGGGTCTGAGTCTGAGAGGCTCCTGGGCCCGAGATCTGGGGTCTGGTGAACTGACCCACGGGCCCTCTCTCTCCCCAAAGGTCTGACCCTGCTGCTGGCTCCAAGTCCCTGCAGCTGTTATGTGTCAGGGATGGTCTCAGATCCCCAGTAAGGAGGGGTGTCAGGGCTGCAGAGGGGACCCTAGGATTTGAGCCAAGACCTGCGGGGTCAGGCCAGACACAGGGAGAGGAGGCCAGCTGGACTTGTGAGGGCACAAGAAGACGAGGTAGCCCCCCGGGTGCAGAACAAGGGACATGTGGACATGCCAGATGTTGGGGGAGGTCACCTTCCGGCTTGCCCTTCAGGATCCTGGAGATGTGAGCCATGGAAGCCTTCACCCTCTGGCGCAGCCCAAGCTCCACAGGCTCCTCCCCTGACAGGCACCTCCCGGGGAATGGGAAGAGGCCACGGGAGGGGGACCACTTGCGCTTCCTGCCCATAGCAGCCTCTCCCAGAAGTGCTTCCAGGTCCCCTGGCTCCTCTGACTCCTCTGTAATTTCCAAGCCAGCACCCAGGCCCAGCTCTCCTGGCCAGGGCCACGCAGCCTCCTCTAGGAACTCTGCCAGCCCTTGCCCGGCCTCGGTTTCAGAGCCGGGTGACTCTGGAGGTTCTACAGGTTTGGGGACCCTCCTGAAGATCATGAACTCAAAGGGGAGATACTTGATGTCATATAGATCAGAGAGGTTGAGGTAGGCAGGATCTACCTCAGAAATGTCCAAGGAGATAGTGTCAGCTGCTTCTGCATCACCAGACAGATCCCGGATCTGTACCAGGGAAACCTGCTCGACTTCCTCCCATGGGGGGAAGCTCGGAGAGGTCCTTAGGGGAACCCCGCTGGCCTTAGCCATGGGCCCTGAGCTGTCTAGAGGTTGAGGGCTCTCGGTCACAGCTTCATCCTGCTCTTCTGAGGACTGGGACACAGCCCAGGCCATCCTGGCCCAAAGAGGACCCTGCCCTAGCATGCCCCCGGCGTCCCCACCAAAGGCAAAGGTGCCGTAGCCCGACACCCCTGCATAGCCCCCACGGGATTCCAGGGAGAACTTCCGGGTGGTGGCCTGCTCCTGAGGCCGCAGCAGCGGGGGTGTGAAGTCACATGTGTCTCTAGCTTCAGACAAGTCTTCAGTATCCAGGGAGGCACCTACTTGGGAGGCTGGCCCTGAGGAACTAGAGGGACTGGGACAGGGCCTCCCGCATAGAGAGCTATCCCCAGGCTCCTTCTTAGAACGGGGAAGGGGGGCTGCTTGGGTTGGGAATGGGGTTGCCTGAGGCTGTCCTGTGAGGAAGGGGCTACAGGGCGTCAAGAGGTCCTTCTTGGATGACTGTGGAGGTAAAGAGCCAAGCGACTGTGATGATGGAGAGCCAGAACCAGAGTGGCAGGAAGGGGCAGGTTTCCCTGGGCAGCTGTCCTGGGACGATCCCTCTTGCTTAGCAGGCCCCGAGTCACCACTACCAGGTGAATAGGGGACAGAGTCCTGCAAGGACCCCTTTGAGTGCCCCATATCTTTGGCAGTGGCTTCACGAGTCACCCCAGAGGAGGGTGGGAATAGGTCTTGCCCCTCGCATTCCTCAGGAGAGCGGCCGGTGGTGTCTGGTGGGTTGTGGTCCAGGGAGCGGCTTCGGCCTGGGACCTCTCGGGCACTGGAACTAGGTAGTCTCAGGGCAGTCTCGAAGGAGGGTGTCTTGGTCATCAGGGCGGCCTGCTCCTCCCTGGCGGCCTCCTCCTCCAACACACTGTGCTCCATCAGTGGTTCTCGAAGTCCCGGTAGGGCCCTCGCGATGTACCCGCCTTTCAGCAGGTGCCGCCTCCGAGCTGGGTGCCGCTTGGCCCCGGAGGTTTTGCTCCCACGCTCTGACCCCTCACCAGCTTGCTGGTAGAACAAGCTGCTGATAACGCTGTGCCGGGGCACACAACCCGGGCTTGCCGGAGGCCCAGCCCCCTGGGGGGATGCTGGCAGGGCTGCATCAGCGGTGGGCATGCTGGCTTCTGTCTCCTCTGGGAGGCTGGCTGAGGGCCGCAGGAAGCCCCGAGGATGCAGCAGCGGAGAGTGAGTCACAGGGGAGGGCGGCAGCGACTTAGCCCTGGCGAACGGGGCAAGCTCGTTGTCTGAGGAAGACGAAGAGCTAGAGGAGCCACTGGCTTCCCCTCGGAGGTGCCGGGCCACGCCTAGGGACGGACTGTCTGGAGGACCCTGGAGCAGCTCAGGGATGGAGCGCATCACCAGGATAGACTTGTAGCTCATCAAGGAGCGCTGGAAATGAGGACAGAGGGGGCACCCATTGGGCATGGCTAGTCATGGCAGAGGGTGGGGTGCCCACTGCCTCTATTCCCCCCCCGGGGGGGGCCCAGAGGGATTACCCAGGACATCTGGGTCTTCTGCACCTGGTGCTCTGTTGTTCCGCCCCACCACCGGGTGCACTCCTGGGGACCCAGAAGCACGGAACCCTGTGCTCCTGGCCCAAGTTGGGCACACAGCCAGAGTCGGGTTCCCTTCCCTGGCCTCAGCACCTCTCTCCTGGGAAAGGGGGACCCACCTGCCAGCGACTTCGAGCAAGAAGGAACTTGAGCTGCTTGGTGTTGATGAAGTGGGCCTCCTCAGCAGGCATGGATTTCTGCAAAGGGAGGGGCTGTGGTGACAAGAGACCCTGGTGCCACGGTGGGGGCCCTCCGGGGATGCAGGCCCAGAAGGGCAGAGGCAGCAGACTGGCCTCCACGGAAGGCTTCAGTCTCCTCCTCTCAGGCAGGCTGAGGGCAAATCCCTTACCCAGAAGCCCGTGGGGGGCTCCAGGACCCCCTGACCAATGTGAAGGGACTGATGTCCTCTGAACTAGGGACAACAGGCCAGAGCAGTCCATGCTGATGAGACGTCTTGGCCTTTGTTTCCCTTTCTGCAGAGCAGTGAGTTGAGCCCAAGCTGGGCCCACTTACCAGGAACCAGGGGTGGGCAAGGCACTGGGAAGTACTAGGCCGGGCCCTGGAGGAAGAAGGGAAGCAGGTGGGTTAAGTCAGTCAGGTGGCCCTACCACAGGGTGACTGGAGCTTGGGCAGGGGAGGGACAGGTGTGCACGCACCTGGGGGTCTTCTGCAGCGTGGCCTTGATAAAGTCCTTGGCATCCTCACTCAGATGGGCAGCCATGGGACTACTCCAAGATACCCGGCCCTCCAGAACATTCAGCAGGGTGGCACGGTCACTCTCTCCAGCAAATGGGGATGAGCAGGTCAGGCTGAAAACAGGGATATGCTGAGGCTGACTCTCAGAGACGATTCCCTGACGGGATGTGCGCTACACTCATCTAGACCTGAGGAGTCCAGCCGATGTCCCAGGCTGGACCAGAGCTATCCAGGATTAGCCTGGAGCAGGGATCCCGGCAAAGCCTGGAGTGGTTATCAGAGCTCAGACTAGGTTGTGCATCCAGGCTCCGGCTGAGCTAGAGATCAAGGAAGAATCAGCCCACAGGAGTACCTAAGCCTGAGGTGGGGGTTAGGACTTGTCCTGTAGAAGAAATAGAGGCTCGGCTGGAAGCGGGGATATGAGATAAGCCTAAGGTGATATCTTGGCTCTAACCTAGGTAGAGATAAAGGCTCATCCTGGGGTGGTCACTTGCCCTTATCCTGACATGGGGACTCGTGTCCGAAACAGGACAGAAGTAGAGGTTCAGCTTGGGATATGGAGAGAGCCGTAATGTGAGGAAGGGATTTGGGTTCAAGCTGATACAGGTATCCAAGGTCAGTTTGAGGTGGCACCAGCCTTGATCTGAGGCAGAACTTCAGGTTCAGAATGGAATGGGATTCAAGGTTGTCTTAGAGTAGGAACCAGCATTTACCAAGGTAGAAATCAAGGTTCAGCCTGCAGAGGAGATCCATGCTCAGGCTCTACCACTATCACCTTCAGGGCAGCAATGGCCACTGAGTGCCCCATGGACAAGCCCCCAGACCTGTAGGGAAGTGGCCAAGCTCTGTCACGTGACAACTGGGTGTTAGTGAGAAGTGTTAAAACGTTTTATCAGGGCTGGCCTACTGCCTGGTCTCAAAATAGCTGCCTGCTGCATCTCGGGGCTGATCTAGGGGGTGGCCAGCAGTGTGTGTGTGGCCTACATGGAGCGGTCAGCTTGGAAGAGGTGACAGGGCAGGGTCTGCTTACCTGAGGTAGGAGATGACACCCACGGCCCTGCAAGAATGAAAGAAAGCACCACACACTGTGAGTCAGACCAGGCCTGGCCCACAGGCAAGGGGTGTGCATGCCGGGGGTTGGAGAAGCCTGGGGTTGGAGGAGGCAGCAGAGGCTCAGAGGAGCCTCAGCGGCCAGACAGACAGAGGACAGGAGGTTCCAGGACCACAGCCCTCCTGGTGTCCGTCCACTCACCAGATGTCCGAGCCCTCGCTCACAGGCCTCTGCTCGATGATCTCTGGAGACACGAACTCGGGCGCGCCGAACTTGCTGTACTGTGGCTCTGAGGGGGTGATTTTTTGGGCAAAGCCAAAGTCACAGATCTTAATGTCTTCCCGAGCTGGGTGCACCATCAGGACGTTGGGGGGCTGTCAGGCAGAGTTGGGAGGTTGCTGAGGGCTATGTGTCATGAGAGAGGTGACTCCTATCTCTCTGGGCCTGGGGGGGGGGGGACACTGAAGAGTCCTTGGAGCTAGTGAAGGGCAGTGGGGAGTCAGACTGGGCGTCACATCTTCTACTCCATCAGATCCAAACCCTACCTGAGGGCGAGGAAGCAGCGAGTTCTCCACGCTCAGTGGAACCCAAGCACAGGCAGGCTCCCACCTGTCCCCACCCTGAGTGCTGGAGGTACTGTGGGGTCAGTACCTTTATGTCCAGGTGGAGGACGCCATGGCTGTGCAAATAGTGCAACCCTTCCACCAGCTGCTGGATGTAGACCTTGACCTGTGGTTAAAAAAAAAGCCTAGTTCAGCCGGGGACCAGCCCCCAAGAGGCTGGCTCAGGTACCTCCTGGAGGCCTGGCTCAGGTGAGGGGCCACCCCCAGCCTCCTCCTCTGTTCCGTTCCAGCTTGCTCCCATAGTCAAGCCTTCCCCCCCCCCCCCCGCCTCAATTCGGGCCCCATGGGATGGATGACTGGCAAAGTCTTTCAAGAATCTGTGAGCCCCAGGTCTGGGGCGGGGCGGGGTCCCAAAGATAGGCTGAGCTTGAGCAGGCAGAAAGCAGCAGCCTGTTCAGATCAGGGAGGAGCTACCACAGCTGGACAGATGTGGTCAGGAGGGGTAAGAGAGGACTGGACATGCCTGGGTATTCTGGAGCTAGAAGGGGCTTAGGTCAAGAGAGACTGTGTCTGGGGACCAGGGTGTAGGCCCTGACCCTAGGGCCCCACTCAGACAAGGAGAGGGTAAAGGTCACCTCAGCCTCAGTCACGACACCCTTCTTGAAGAGGCGATCCAGCAGCTCCTCAGATGAGCACCTGGGCTTGGTCAAGGAAAAGCTGTACCTGGTGGGAATCCACCTGACTCCTGGGCACCTGTGCTCACAGAGAGGTGTCCAGGACCTGAGGCTCCTGTAATGCAGATCTAGGGGTGCTGGTACTCAGATGAAGGAGGGTGGAATGGAGTCACCCCCCCACCAGTCCCAGATGGTTACCATCCCTGAGAAAGGAGTCTTCAGAAAGACCCTGGTGATAGGCTGTTGGTTAGTAGCATATTAGAACTGGGGTGCCCTTTCATCTCTGCATAGAGCCCACACCAAGCACCCCTTCCCCAGGATCCTAAGTCACAGCTTCAGGAGTGACAGGGCAGCCAGACCGCGCAGTACAGAAGACCCTCAAACAAAGCCCCATGAGTGTGACAGAGACCTGGAGGAGCTGGGATGGGAATATCTTCTCCAGTATCCAAGAGGTCACCTGTGAGAGGGACCCCGCCCACAACAATGGTGTTCCCCCTCCCCAAATCATGCCACTGTGAGCTGTAGGATCAGGAGCTGTTGTCACACACAGCCACAGCATCAGGAACAGAAATGCTCAGATGTGGGGCTAGTCATTGTCACTCTAACACCCAAGTCTAGGCACCCCACACTCGGTAACTCCAACCCTAGCCTGGGACCCAATGTCTCTTGAATTCTCCCTGGAGTCCAGGTGCAGGATACAGCTCCAAGATAAGGATGAGAGTCTTCCGTGTCTCAAATTGGTCCAGGAGCCCAGTGACCAACGGGTGGCTGAGTGTAGCCAAGATGTCTCGTTCCTGGTACGCCTGGGCCCGAGTTTTGCTCCGCAGGGGGATGAACTTGGCAGCACAGGACATCTTGTTTCCTTTGTGCTGAACTCTTTTGACAAAACCAAACACACCCCTGGGGGTGAAGAGGGAGAGAGGGAACCATGGTTAGGCATCATGCTGAAGGGGGAAGAGGAGTCCTTGGGGAGGACTGGAGTTGTGGGGAAGGTGAGGAAGCCATACCTCCCAATCTCTTCTTGGACATCATAGAAGGAATGCAGTTTTCTCCGATACACTTGCTTTTCTGAGTCTAGTTTGTCCCCTACAGTCACAGGATATGTACAGTATAGGCAGCTATGACAGCCCTGGCCCCCATGTTCTCCCATGCAATGACAGGGACTGCTCCCTGGTCCCCATACCCTGCCCAGGACCTGGGAGGAGCCAGCCAACTCACCTCCATGGACCAGCAGTTCCGCCTTGCAGAGCACCTGTCCACCTGCATTATGGGCAAGGCATGTGTAGACGCCAGCATCACGTGGAGTCACATCAGTCAGCACCAAGGAATATGTAGTCCCATCCTGCCGCTGGCTCAGCCTGTCACTGCTCATCAGCTGGTTGCTGTCCTGGACACACAGGAGGCAGCCTGGGCTACCATCAGCCTATCCTGGGAAATACTTGCACCTGGACCCACACACCCTTCCTGGAGCAGTGCTTCCAACACCTGCTGTATGCCCAGCCCCAGGTGCAGGCCAGAAGTGGGATGGGAAGGTACAGGATAGGACTGCAGGATGGGGACATGGAGTGGGGGTTGCAGACTGGATGGTGGGGTGCATGAGCCCCATACTCCAACATGGTCCCATGTACACATGCACCCATGCCCTCCAGCTCCTGAAGCCTGTCTCCTCCCCCTGCTGCCTGGACCTGCTCCTACCTTGTACCAGGTCACTGTGGGTGGTGGGTTGCCTTCGATGACAGCGTCGAACTGTGCCGTGTCGCCTGCTTGGACTTGGACATCCTCAATCGTGACCTGCATGGATGGGGCCCCTGGGAGAGGTGGGAAGAGAACCCGTGTGTGGGGATCCTGCAGAGCCCTGGGTGCACAGTCCACCTGTACATCTGTGCTCAGTAAAGCCCTGGTTTATGTCCCTTGGACCAGAAGCCCACCTCCTTCCCTGCTGACAGTGACCCCACCCTCACGGCCTAGGCATCTGGTGGCTGCAAAGAGCTTCCTTCATTCCAGCCGCTGCTTCGCCTGCTTTAATTTCAGCTGCCCAAGCAATCACATGGACAGTCAAGCCCAAACAGGCAGAATGCAGAAAGGCTCTCTCACGTATAGAACCTGGAGGCGCCACATCTGCTACTGCCGGCCTCTTCCCAGAGAAGAGGGAAGGGGCCGCCTCAGAAAGAAGGGGTGGGGGGACGCGGGCTGAGGCACGCCATGTGACTTAACCAGGCCCTCGGAGAAATGCCCCTGGCACCTGGCATGGGTGCACCCCCATCCGGCTGGCCCACTTCCATACTTGCGGCACTTGTGTCGGGAGCTTGGTACACATAGGTCCTCTGTGTGGTCTCCATGACGACTTGGCTGTGCACATCCAAGAGCAGCGGTCCAGCGCCTGCACCTGGCCAGGCTGTTCCCTCCACCCTGGAGTCAAGGCAGGGTGTGGTCTCCACTCAGTGAGGCACCCTGACTCTGTACCTCTCGAGTAGCTGTGCCTCAGGGTGGGAGGGTGACCCTAATGTCCCTCTTTGTGGGGTTAGATGTATGGACAGAGGCCCCAGGCTTCTCCCCAAGACCTTAGGCTCTAGAGTGGGTCCCCCCCCAGCCCCCCGCCCACCACCTTGGGCTGGAGCCTGTAAGAAGTGTGCTGGAGAGCTTCAGGTCCACCCTGCTAATTCTTCAAGACCATGAAGCCAGAGGAGGTGGGCCCTACACTGCCAACCCAGGATGTCCCTTTGGGGGGCAGTTCCACACATGACCTATCTGGCTCAAGAAGTTACCGAATAGGTACAGTCCGTCCCTGGGCCCCAGAAGTTGTTGTCGTCTCCTGCTCCACGCCTTTGTGCATGTCAGGCTGTGAGACCTCTGGTGGGTCAGCTGGCAGAAGACAGGGAGCCTAGTGAGTTGAATCTAGGCTGGGGCCGGAAGGACATTCTTTAACAAGCATGGGTCCCCCGTGTGGCCAGTGTGGGGTGGATTGCAAAGTCAAAAGCAGCTCCAAGGCCAGGGCCCTGAGTAGGAACCAGGCCCCCACAGTGAGTCCTGGCCCCCACAACCTAGTGACGTACGCTGGCTGTCCCAGTGAAGGCAGACATCAGAGTCCCCCGGTTCCCCACCAAGGTGACAAGGTCCTAGCCCGCCAGCCAGGCTGCCATGGGGAGGCAGCAGCTCTGCCCTCCAGGACCTGTGCATCCAGCCAGGCTGGCATTCTATGAGAACAGGACACGGGTGGCAGTGTGGGGCCCTGCAGAGGGTATTTCACTCCTTGACGAGATAAGACACACCACACTGTGTTAGAAAAGAGGAACTTGGGACAAACTAAGTGGACAGATGGCACATTTGGGGAAACTGAGTCTCTAGGTATATGAGTGGGCACCTCCAGGTCCCGGTACATGCATAGGTGAACTGGGTGGACCCAGTTGACAGATAGGAAAACTGAAGTCAAGTTAAGGTTGGGCCTTGACCAGGCAAAGTACATGATGGCACATGAGGCCATAAAGATCCCAAGGTGCCCCAGGGCTCTGCAAGTTTGTATCCATAAGGTGGGCAATCGGGGTGATCCCTTGGATCACATGGCCAAGGATGGGGTGGGGTTAGCAAAGGCAGGGTTGGGGAGAGGAGAAGTCTTTGGAGTCAGCTCCCTGCTGGGCCTCACCAGGTATACCTGAGGCTGGCATGTGTGGGATCTGGGGAGTAGCCTCTTCAAATGCAGGTGGCTCACTTTGTCTGGTGTGGGGGAAATCCCCCGGGGAGGGGCTCGGGGCTTCTGAGCTCAGCAGTCTCCAAAGGACAGAAGTGGCATCTCGGTCAGCTCCGTCCTGGGTAGGGTGGACTGAGTCCTCCACAGAGGTGTCTGTGGACAGGAGAATGGGAACACAAGTTAAGTCTGGCCTGGGGACTGAAATTCCAGGCATGGGCTCTGAGTGCCCACCCCCGTTCTCAGAGACTGCCTTCTCACGCCTATCCTGCAGCCTGCTGTTCCTGGCTTTGGAAGGCCCAGGAGGATACAGCACGGCACGGTGAGAAACCCTGAGCCCAGGGACAGGGCCACCGTTTCTTCCACCAGAGCCATGTACACCCAGGGCCACCCTCCTCGAAGCTAAAGGGAATGTACATCTCCCTCAGAAAGCCTCCATCTTCAGTGTGCCTCCAGCCCCACACACCTTCCATCTCAGCCTGGCTCCCCTCAAGGCTGGCTCTAGACTCTAAACCTTAGACAGACCGGCACATATTAAGGGTCAGGGGAACCATAGGATTGAGCGTTCAGGAAGCCATGCCCGTATTTCACCTCCCAGGGCGCTCAGGCCTCACCCCATGTGGCTGACAGCTTTCTGCCCCCTCACCTAAGTGGTCTGAGCCCAGCCCAAGCCCGTGTCCTTACCAGTTCCTAGTGAGCAACCCCAGTACTCCTCTAACCCTCTCCTGGGTGTGGCTCATGTTCTTTCCCCTGTACCTTTCAGACCTGCTTACCCACGTGAGGGTTCCACACACATGCCCCAGGACTGCTGACCACTCCTTTGCCAGCAAGCCCCTGCCCATAGCCTTCTCCTCACCCAGATCCTCCTCAGTGCTTGCGGATGAGGCATCTCTGATACCCCAGACCCAGGCTGGACAGGCACCCAGACCCTCTTCCCAACTCCAAGAGGCAGGCAGCATCCTTAGAATGGGCCTCAGGGCTAGAGGTCTCCTGGCCCTTGCAGACAAGTGCTAGGATTGTAGGTCGTCTCCTCTGAAGACGATGGAATCGACTCCTATATGTTGAGAGCTTTAGGACACATGGGTCACCCAATCTCACTCATGACTCCTCATTTGACCTACAATGGCCTCAACTATCCATGGCTTAGGAAGGCCTACTCAGATTCCCACAGGCCAAAAGTGACCGTGATGCCTGCCCTGGTCATAGTGTGAGTCTCAAAGACCAGCCCCATAGACACTGTCAAGGAAAGATTCATTCTTGATCCTACTCTACCCATGGACCTCAAGGCAGGCTGGGACCTGCATGCCCTTCATCAGAGTACACAGGTAGCCAACCACCCTAGGTCACACCTGAGATGTGACCTTGGAAAAAATGAGAGTAGGTCTAGCAGGTGTTTACAAGAGGAGGGACCCTAAACTTCCAGCAGAACAAGCAAGAAGAAGCAGAGAGGAGGGTCTGGGATTTGTTTTATTGTTCTCATCAGGGCCATGGTCTGGGATTTTCCCTCACCCCACAGCCCGTGTCCACCACAGAAGTGGCCCTGAAGATCTGCAGAGCTGGTAGCAGGTCAACACAGGCCTTGGATGCAACCCTAGGGAAGACCCTCAATGGGATGTGTCTCAGGGCAAATACCCAAGTCCACATCTTGTTTTCAGAGCCCCACAGAAGGCCTGAGGGATGGAGTCCAAAGTTGGAGTCTCTGAACTGCTCCTGGCCAGAGCTCTTCTGAAGTGACATCGGCATATTCCAACACTACAGGAACTTCTTCATCTTCCCGGCAAAGCACAAGTCCAGTGAGGTAGGAAGGACCGGGCAGGAAAGCAAGGAGGACTCCATCCCAGACTGGAGAAGAGCAGAGGGTAAGAGGTCCCCGAGGTAAGCTGTGGGTTCCAGGGTGGGTGCTGGTACCTGGCAGGGCCCAAGGCTCTGGGCCACTCACCTTACCTGGTTGTCCCCAGGTTGTGTCCCCAGGGTGTGGCATCAACTCTGGGAGGGGCCTGGGGCCTCTCCCCCTTTGGGGTTAATTTGCAGAGTGACTGTCTCTCCTACGGTCCCAAAGCTGACCGTCTGGGTAGAAACCTCTGTCTTGAAGCTATTCTGGCCGCTATCTACAGAACTCTGGACGTGGGCACGGAAGGAGCTTGTCCAAGGGGTGGCACTCACTGGCCCTGTCCAGTCCTCACGCAAGAGGAAGGAGACACCCTCGGAGCTGTGGACTTGGGGCCCTGACCCGAAGAAGCTGGGTATGGCACCGGGGACTGGAGGACGCCCCACGTTGAGCAGGACAGGTTGCCCCACAGTGGGCTCTCTGATCTCTCTCTGGAGCACAGAGACTTCACAGGGAGGTTCATCAGGGGTGCTGGGGGTGGGGTCCCTGCAGCCAAAGGTCTCTCCTTCCTGGGGTACATAGTCTTCCAGGTCAGCCAATGTTAGCACTCTGCCATTGTGCGTAAGGATTTTAGGGTCACGGCCCTGAAGGCTGCCCATGTCCTGGGGTTCTTCTCTTAGGGAGATATTCTCTTCTCTGTCGCTGCCTCCTTCCTCCCTTGCAAAGTTCTCTTCCTCCTGGGAGGCCCCAACCTCCTTTGGCTCAGGGATAGCAGTTGCCCAGTCCACATTGCCCATTGAGTCCACACGGAAGACAAGGGGTTCACCAACATGGACTACAGCGGGGCTGCGGGTCCGGGCTTCCCGGGACACACTCTTGTTGTTGGAGTTGTTGGCATTTGGGTCCCTGCCAGCGACCCCACTAGGCAGTGTGAAGACGATGCCCTCTCCACTGCTGGGCATCTCTCGGACAGGAGACGCACCCCGTGACCCGGTCTTCTTCACGCGGACTTCAATGGTTTCCTCAACCTCTAACCACTTGGGCTTGGGCTGCGAGGCTGGAGCGAGGGCTTCAGCTTCTGTCACAAATAGTGCAGGCACCGGGGCCTTCCTGCTTGCTTCTACCTCGAGCCTCCGGGACGGGCTGGTCCCTGGTGGGTACAGCATCTCGGGGGTCAACAGCCCTGGCCTCAGTGGACTGGCAGAGCGGCGGGAGGGTGAACGGGAGGGAGACTTGCTGGGGGACTGGCGTCGGCCACGGGGACTCTTCACCACGGTGGTGATGGTCTCTTCTCTGGTAGAGGGAGAGGGCCCAAGAAGAGATGGGCACAGAGACTCACGGCTTCACCCAGCATAATGCCATCAGCATATGCCAGAGCCCAAGTTAGTGTATGTGTGAGTGAGTGAGCGGGGGTAAGACAGCACAAACTCCTACACATGCACTTGAGCCCAACCTGTACAATCCTAGCTGAGAAAGCCAAAGAAACAAAGCACAAAGTCCCAGTGGTCAGCCTCAGACTTCGGTATGGGATCTCAAACAAGAGTCCTAGTACCTCCTACCACCAAGTGAGGTGTGCTTTGCAAATGCCCCCTGTGCTGGTCACCCCTCTTTTCCATCCCCCGAGCAGGCTTTGTGCTTTGTCCCCTCGGGATAGTACCTGGCCAGCTCTCAGTGCCCGAAGCGCCTCAGTTAACAGGGATGGATGGCTAGCAGATGCAGCAGCCACATGCACAATACCAAGCTCAGGGTGCAGCTGCCTCTGACCTGCAGCCAGTCTCCCTGCTTTCTGGGGTCGAAGGGATGAGAACAGTGAGGGTTCCCCAGACCCAGGAGGACACCTGAATTGGCTACTTAGCTCTGAACTGCTCTGGGCTGCCACAGGCCTTGTGACTTCTCACCTGCCCCATCCCCTGTCTGTGTTCCACCTTCCAAAATGGGAGCGAGGGTGACAGGAGAGGGAGGCAGAACTTGGGCACCAGGGCAAGTGGCAGGCCTTGGCTAGGTCTTTCCAAGCTTTTGAGTATGGGCTCAGTTGCTTCTTGCTCCCAGCAGAGGTATGGATAGAAAAATAGAAGGGCGGGGAACTTTCCCAGGGCTATGTCACAAATACTGGTTAACTGAGTCTCCTCTGGCACCAGGGACCATGGTCTGGATGCCTCAAAGTGTCTGATAATACTGCTCCCCACATGGCAGATATGGGCAACCATTGGTTTTGCCAAGCTCCAGCATGGGGCCTCTCCAAGGCTGGGGTGGGGTGCGTAGGCTGGGTGGCACCATGGGAGCAGCCCACCTTAGAAGGAGAGATGTGGATGAAGGGCAATAAGGAACAACCCAGATTTCATCCAAGGTCTGCAGACAGAATTCTCCAGCAACACGGCCACCCATGGCACATAAGAGACCTCCCCTTACTGGGCTTCCCTGTCTCCTGTACCCCCTCTCATCTCCTGGTGGAAGGCTTCCCAGATTCTCCAGGTCCCACACACTCCCACATCCGGTGGGGTCACCATGCTCTGAGCTCCTGGAATCTATACATAGGATTTTGTTTGCTCTTTAAAAGCACCAGAGAATGAAGAAAGGGCGAGCTGGTGGAAGTAGCTCTCAGATGGCCTCCTTACTTTCCAGAGCCTCAGTTTCCCCATCTTCCAAATGTAAGGGCTGGTCTTGGAGACACAGATGCTCCAGGGCTATGATACCTACCTACCATTGTAGCATTATTTAGGTTAGATCCAATGAATAAAACCCGGGTCACATTTAAGATTTGGCTGTCTATTGCACTAAACATATTTAAATGCTGTGTTGGGCGGGGCAGGTAATGGAATGGGAATCATTGCTGCAGGAAGCCCTGCCACCAACATTTCCCTAAACTCTCGGGCACTAAAGGGCAGAAGTCTGTCTTGGGGCCACTGAGGGAGACAGATGGCTTTCACTGCCAGCTTTCCCCAACCGCTAGGAAGCCACTATTCTTGTGAGTCGCCATGAAGTGTGTAGAATAACAACACTCTGCAGTGTGTGCTCTGAGGCCTCAGAAGAGGGCTGTGGTGTGTAGAGGTTCCACAGACCTGGGGACGCGGCTGGGCTAGGTGCCCGCAAGAATCCGCCAGGTGCCAATGACCCATGGGGTACGTGAAGGTTGTGGGCACAGGCAGGCAGGCAGGCAGGCAGCAAGGGCATCAGGCTGGCAAAGTGAGGGGTTAGTAGCATGCATGGGCACGACAGTCAAAGGAACATTAGAGTCACGCCTGCACTTACATGATGACGGTTTTCTTGGGGACTTTTGTCTCCTGCTCAGTGACTACAAAGGAAACAGTGGGAACAGCAACCGTTACAGACCAGCAGCGCCGGGGGGCGGAGCTATCTGAGTGGTGTTGCTAGCGTAGCAACCTGCTTGGTAGAGGAGCATGGTCTGGCCCTGCCTGTCTGCGTGTTCCTGGGAAGGCCTTTGCAGGTGGGGGATCGGGGTCCCTCATCTGCGAAACAGGGAACAGTACCTGCCCTATGGGTGGTGTCAACCTCACATCTCACATGAAGCACCTAGTGTCCTTAGGGTGCCACAGGGGCTGGGGCTGGGGTGAAGAGTCTGCCTCTGCATAAAACCTCACTCTACTCAGTCCATAGGTCATGAGAGTCCTGTGAAGTTGTCACACATACGGCTCCACTTCTCAGACATAGAATCTGAGCCCCGGGCAGGGCCAGGGGTAAGGATGGGGCTGGAACTGCACAGTGAGTCATCAGGCACACTAAGACTAAACTAAGATGGCCGATGCCTCTTTTACAAAAAAAAAAAAAAAATCATGAAGACTTAAAACAGGATGGACCCTAGAGTTCCAAAAATGGTACATCTGAGCTGTTGGTGGGAGGCCACAGATGTCCTAGGAACAGCCCTAGACAGTGTCTCAGGATGGGAAGGGGACCTGCCTCTCTCAGTAGAGACAACCCCAGCATGTCTCTGTCCTATACCAGCAGCTCCTACCTAGTATATGGAGTTCTAGGCTGAGAAACAAGCTGGGACTCATCTGGGACCAGATTGTCTCTGGCTCTATGCAGCAAGAGGGCTCTTCCCCTATAGTACCCTCAGATGGGCTCTCAGACACACCCTAAAGGCTTGGCAGCCAGGCAGTAGGCAGCCTGTAGACTGCCTGTACCCTCATGTCTCAGTAGACTCCTTTGTAACCTTGTGGGGGAAACTGCCCAGGGGTGTAGCCTGGGACACTATCTCAATGGTCCTGGTTTGCTGCAGGGCTACACAGATGAAGGCAACAGAGCATGTTATCCTCTCCAGCTGAGGTGCACATGAGTTAAAGTACCATCAAGTCTGTGTGTATAGCAGATGCACTTACTATGTGCTTGTGTATAGGCACATACATACATATGTCTTGCACAAGGCACATATATGCTTATATATGCATATATATGTTTGTACACACATGCACACATGTGTGCATATATATGTGTATATTATGTGCATAGATATACACATGCTACACATATGTACATGCACATGTGTATAGGCATGTATGTGTTTCTAAGTGTGTGTGTGTGTGTGTGTGTGTGTGTGTGTGTGTGTGTGTGTGTGTAGGTTTCCCCTAATGGGAAGGGACTCCACAGTGAGAATCTAGGTTCCAGCCCCAGAGCTTGATGTACACAGATGACCAGCGTGTTTCCCACCTGCTCCAACACCTACACCTTCACCTTCCCTAATGGATCCCATTTTCTGCTCTCAGGGACCGTGGGCACAACACCCCTGAGATGCTACATTCCTGGTCCCTTTGCTCCCAGTGCTCAACTGTAACAGCTTCGGGCCTGTGTGTGACTGGCAGCCACAGGCAGGCTGTAATTGTGCAAAGCAGGGCTCCCAGCCTGAGGCAGGACAAAGCAAGAGTGCAGCCACCCCCGCAGAGTTCTGTCAGACCACTCTGGCTGCAGAGCCGCAGGGTTAACAGGAAGCAGGGTGGGAGTTAGGAAGCAGGTTGGCAGGACTCTGGCTCCAGGGTCTTCCAGGACCAGCCTTCTTGCCTCCCCGAGGCGTCGATACACATCCAATCCCAGAGAGTCCTGAAGGCCTGCTCCTTCCACGCTGCCATCCCTCCTCGCTCCCAGAAAAAGACTCATCACGAGAACCACGTAAATGACTATTCAGGATGCTCTTGTGCACAGTGAGGAGATGTGCACAGGACAGGCTGTGCACCGGAAGTGAGTGTGCTGGTGGCGGCAGACGCAAGTGTGCACGGTGTTTCAGTGACCAGGTTGTGGTCAGACAGAGAACAGGTGTGAGAAGTCACAGAAAAGGGCTTGTCCAGGGTCTCTGACCCTATGAGGGACAAGAACTCATCAAAGAAGCGGGGGGGGGGGTGTCTTTGAGAGGACAGTGAAGGACATCAGAGGTCCCAAGGCTGAGCTGCTGGGCTCTGGCCAGCTCGGTTCTGAGAAGGTCTAGGAAACAGTACCACTAGATGCCAGGAACTGGTTCCAGTGGCCAGGGGACAGCATGTGCCAGCTTTCAGTATGCAAAAGATATGTATGCCACCCCTTCTACTATGGGAACTGTGGCTCACTTGGTGTTGGTCCTGTCTCTGTTTGCCTATCCCCAGGGATGTGAGGCTCTCAGGTGTCTTGGAGCCCCTTCCAGACAGGACAGCACTAGCTGGCTCCTCCCCATCCTGACTGTCCACGCGAGTGTCATAACCCTCGTTATGCAGCCACTTCCTCCAATCTGAAACACTCCCTCTCGGAGGGAGGTTCATTAAGACTCAAGAAGTCAACAAAATGTACAAGGCGCTGCCGGCTTCCCGAGTTACCTAAGCAGTGACAACCTCTGGGAAGTGGAGACTCTGACTCCAGACTGTGCTGCAAGTTCTAAGGATACAACTTTTTGAGTCCTTGCTCTTGCCGAAGCAGGCTCCCCGTGATGTGTTACCCCAACGATCTCACAGGTTCACTAATCTCGACTTGGGGAGAACTGTGTTTTAATCTGTCATCGGTGCCATACTGGGACAAATAGGGACATTTCATCTCACTACTGATAGTCACACGTTAGTGGTGACTGCATAGGGACCAGAGAACTAAAGACATTTGGGGTGAAGCGGTTGCCTGGGTCTTGCAATGGGTGCTGACATACGCAACCTGGGCTCCATCCTGCGGAGGCCATGAAAGCGGGGTGATGCACAGGAGTCCTGCAGCAGCAACGGCACCTCAGGGTGAGGCAGTCAGGTGGTTCATGAAAAATGACTGTGAATTCGGGAAGGCTAGATGAGGCGGTACCGCCCATCTGTGCCTGCGACTGCTCTTTGATGAAGCAACAGATAGAAGCGATGTGATCTTTTACTACGACACTGGCCCTCTATAATGCTTCTCTTTGAGTATACCCCTAGCTGACCAAGACCACTTGATACTTAGAATGGATGATGACTGGCCTTCAGAGAACCCACCCACCCTCTGTTAAAAAAAAAAAAAAAAGTCTCATCATATAATGCTGACCCCTGAGGTGAGTCTTACAGATTTGTTAAAGCATCTGGAAGAACAGTGAGGGAGTTCAAAAGAAAGCACCTACATGTCTGGGAAGACACCTGTAGAAGCATACGTCTGTTGACTAAAGATTCCAGAGCCAGCAGTGGGCTGCTTCTCTACATCTGTGGGCTATGGAGGCCCCCAAGGCCTTAAAAACCATACAGGCCGTTGTCACTGCTGTATACCAGGACTAAAAGGTACGATCCTGCTCTAAAGCTGTCACACACTCTGAACACAGGACTTGGAAAATAAGGTTGGAACTGAAATGGAAATTCCCTGTTTGCTGGCTAGTGCCCGAAGGTGCTACCTGGACCAGTGGTAAAGGGTGACAAACAGTCATCATCAGGTATGAGTGGCCACGTGTACTACACTACTAACATGCCAAGCAAGGTGTGCTTGCTAGCACAACATGGGCACAACTGTTGCAGGGCAACCATCTGCTTTCCTATCAGATTTAACATCTGCCCCACGAGAGGGAAGCCACATAAGGTACAGTAAGGAAGGGCAAAGGTCTATGGTTCCAGTGTGGAGGTAACTACTGTTGTTTTGTTCACTGGACGCGATGTGCCTATCAGACTGCCTTCTAAACATTGATGTTTACACCCAATCATAACTGCAGCTGTCGGCTTTGGTCAGTCAGTTTGGTCAGTCATAGAGGAAAACTTCACTTTTTCCAGTGAGGGGTGTGTGACCGAGACTCATAATCCATTACCTCCTGAAACTAAATGACTGTTTCTCTGCCACACTCAGCCATGGATGGAAGAAAATAATCAGACATCTATACCATCCCTCCAAGGCTCAGGGGAACTCCAAAAAAAAGGGGGGTCAGGAAGAATGTGAGAGCCTGGGGAAAGGGTGGAATACTATGTGGCTACATTTTCCAGTCTGCAACATGCCTTCAATGAGGGAAACTCCTGAAGACAGAGGAAGGAAGGAAGGCCCCTCCTCGGGGTCATAAAAACAGAGGCTGTTACTAAGTCAACCCATGGAGCTGCTTGCAAAGTGTGTCGCATGGGCGACGTGCTCAGGGATGTAGCTTTCAGGATTAGTCACCCATGCTGGGTTGGACTTTTCAGTGACATCTCTGTCTTTGAGTTATTCGTGTTTCTGTAAGTAATCCCTCACCCAGACTAATAAGTGATCCCGACAAATACTTCAGTTTGCTAAGACTCGTGTAGAATTACCTCTTTGGTCTATTATAGATGATCTGAAGTGAACAGAGGCCTGTTTACATCTTCCAGGTTGAGTAACCAACTTCACCTTCCGTCCGTAGTCAGGCTTATTTATCTAGTTTTTAATAATAATTAGTATGTACACACTGTACATGTGAGCGCTGACACTCACGGAGACAAGGTTGTGTCAGATACCCCCCTGGAGCTAGATTTACAGGCAGTTGTGAGCTGCCTGACATGGCCATGTACTGGGACCTGAACTCAGGTCCTTTGCAAGAGCAGCCAATGCTCTTAACCACTTAGTTATCTCTCCAGTCCCTAGTGAGGCTGACTTTATTAGCTCACACCCACCCTCTCCGCTAGTACACCAGGGTTGACCCTGAGCCAAGACAAGGACATTGAACTGCAGCGTTGTGCTTCTCACAGGCGGCCCATCCCCGTGGGATGTCCTGACACCTGCCCCTGCTCCAAGCAGTGTGTCTTCTGCACTCATGTGGACCCCTCACCCGCTCCTGCTGCCGCCTGCCCAGAGCCTCCACGACCACTACCAGTCAAGCTGATGCAGGCCCAGCTCTGTCTTTTCTGCAGAGACAATGGTTGAGTAGGACTGTGGGATCCCCATTATCCAAGGCAACTTCCAGCTCCCACTCTGGGCTCACAGCCTTCCAGCCCTCACAGGGGCACACATGACCCTGCAGCTGCCTCCTCTGACCTCCTGTATGCCTCCCCAGCTTTCAGCCTCCATCATTTTCCCCCCTGAGATGCTAGCCCCCTCCTCCTAGAGGCACCCCCTGGTTGGCAGGGCTGACAGTTTCCGGTCCACCAGGCTCTTTCCAGGCCAGTGGAGGTTCCCACCTGGGGCTTAAAACGCGTGAGTCGCTGAGACAGAAAGCACAGGTAGACAGAACCTACCTTCCACAGCGGCCACCAGCTGTTCCCGGTGGTGCTGGTCCCGGGCACGCAGGGCAGGACTCTGCATGTACAGTTCTCCACCACCACGTGTGGAGCCCAACCGGTTCACCAACTGCCAAAAGGACAACAGAGGCCCACTGAGAACCCAGGCTCCTCAAGGGATCTGGACCCTCTTGCTAGAACCACTCTGATGGTCTAGGAATGTGGGCCATGACCTTCACTGTGTTTTGTACAGGGGAAGGGGCTCCTAGTCCAATCATGGGCTCCCTAGAGATTCCTAATGTGGAGACTGCTCTCTTTCTCCTCTGGCCAGGGTGTGGCTGCCCAGCTGGAGGTGGGGGGCAGGGGATGATCACTTGAACTAGAACAGTAGGAACCTGAAACTGGAGTTAACTTTAATTAGTCATTGCATGGCCCCTAGCCCCCGTACTATCTAATCCAGAGTTGACTTGAGTACCCTTGCTTCCAGGAAGTCTTATGGGAGGCAAGTGCCCCTAGGGTCACAGCTGAAGCCACACAGAGGAGTCTGGCTTCCAGACAAGAGCTCTAGTAAGAGCTGGACACAGGCCAGAGGACCCAGACTGGTCTCCACCTCAGAGCTGAGGACAGAGAGCACAGAGATGGAGGCTGAGCTTTGCATGGGCAAGGCCAGACTTGCCGGGTAAACAGTACTACATCTTTACATTAGTGAGTGACAGCAGAGGTCAGCACCAGGTCCTCTCCACACAGGCTAAGCATCATCTTGAAATGGTGGGGACAATGGAAAGGGGACAAGATAACAGGGCCCAGCCTAACATGAAAGGAGAGGCTACAGGGCAGAGGACAGGTAGATGAGGATGGTGGGTGACAGCAATCTGATGTCCTCTGGTTGGCCTAGAGCATCAACACCCACACAGTGGAACCTGGTTTTAATCAGACCACGGAGGATGGCTACTGTCCCTCACACACATGCCTCACCTCACACTCATAGTGCCCCAAGTCCTCCTTGCTGGCTGCCCGGATCACCAGCACCAGCACACCACTGCGGGGCTCATTCAGCATCCGGTACTTGTTGCCCAGGGTTAGCAGGGCACCATCCTTGTACCACCTGGAACCATTCAGGAGGTCCTGTGAGCCAGTGCTCAGCCAGAGCCATCTTCATGGTACCCTCAGGGTCCTCAGGGCACCTCCAGACAGAGCTACTGGTGCTTAAGACCCCTCCTAGGCTACCCCAGATCCAGTGTCCCTACTAAGTTCCCTTCCTGGAAGCCACGGTCCAGCCATGTTTGCCCAGCCACAGAGGGTCCTACATCCAGCAGGAGTCGCAACCCCATGATACTCACTTTCCAGTGATCAGTGGCCATGTACAACCTCCCTGGCTTAGAAGGTCAGGCTGTCCTGCCCTCCCACCAATGGCAGGAGCTGCATCCCTTACCCCTGCAGCCCAGGCCTCACCTGATCTGAGGGTACGGGGCACCTTCCACAGTGCAGGTGATCTGTGCATCCTCCCCTTCCACAAAGGGGGTGGCCCGGACCTTGTTCACAAACCGTGGGGGCACTGTGGGCAGAGGCAGGCAGGGACAGGAAAGACAGAAACATATCTGGGATGGAGCTGAGGGAGTGCTGGGGTGGGGACGGTGGTGTCCCCACTTTCAGCAATGGCCTTCCTCTGGGAGTTTCTGGGAGGCCCCAAGTCCCCGGGCCTGCTCCACCCGCAGGCCCACCCCACACGCCAGCCCTACCACAGCCTGTACTCTGGACGGAGTCCACACTATTGACAGTGGACTGGTGGGGTGTCCAGCACACCAGACAACCCACTCTGCTCACCTTGTACCAGAATCTTCCCCAAGGTGCTGGCATTGCCAGCCGCACTGGCCGCAAAACACATGTATTGGCCAGAGTCGACACCTGTCAGGTTGTCCAAGATGAGGGTACAGGAGCCATCAGGGTCTTCGATGAGGATGTGGTGTGGGTCCACCTCCACCGGCTTCCCATCTGGAAAGCAGAGGCAGGCTTTCATGGAATAAGGTCCCAAAGGCTGAGGCCTGGGAATAAGAGGCTGGAATCTGTTCTCTCTGTGTGTCTATCTGCCTCTGTCTGTCTCTGTCTGTCTGTCTCTCTCTCTCTATCCACCCCTCTCTTGGTCTGTCTCTCTGTCTCTTTTTCTGAGTGTCTTTCCACAAGGGCCCTGACTCAGATATCTGTCTCTGTCCAACTTCAACATTCTAGAAACAGAGGGTGGGGCGGAAGGGTCTGAACTGGAGAAGGCGCTCGGTAAGCACAGCTGGCGTTTAGGTCACTCTGTCTCCTCAATGGCTGCACCTCTTCCGAGCATCTTACATGGCGACAATGCCCAGCATGCTTGATGTGAACTCCCCTTCCCTCAATCGCCTCCACCCTGAAGACCTAGAGCCTTCATGAGCCATTCCCGAACCTGCCCTTCCTCTCTCCACATCTGACCCTGTCCTGCAGCCGGCCAGCCCCAGTAGCAAGACAAGCACCCAGGTTTTGCCCTGAGCAAGTGGAGACCACCCCAAGCAGACAACTCAGACCTCAGTACCAGGCCTGTCCAGAGGGTCCCCCCTCCCAGGCCACACCCTTGTGACATGAGGAGCCAGAACCTCCCCTCTCCGTTTGGGGAAAACGTGTCTCTTGCAAGTTGTCCCCACTCATCCTAAAGGGAGGCACCCTGGAACCATCTGCAGCGGATGAACACGCCAGACACCTATCTTTTCGATCATCGCCTTTTAAAACACATTTGAAGGCTGGAAATAAATTCTGAAACAGTAGTGAAAGAAATGATAGCTCGTGGTAAAAGATTCGAAGGCTAGGCTGGGCATGGTGGTACCCACCATCTTCATCCCAATACTTGGGAGGCAGAGGCAGAGGCAGAGGCAGAGGCAGGTAGATCTCCGTGAGTTTGAGGCTAGCCTGGTCTACAAAGCAAGTTCTAGGACAGCCAGGGCTGCTGCTACACCCTCTCTCTCTCTCTCTCTCTCTCTCTCTCTCTCTATATATATATATATATATATATATATATATATATATATATATATATATATATATATATATTATACATTTATATTTATATTTGAAGTCTAAGTCATCATATAAACATCCACCTAAACATCTCAGGCAAGCCTGCTTCTTTCATGAGAGAGCAATGGGGAGGGGCAGGTACTTTGCCACAGAGAATCCACACCCCTTAATATTTCAAAACAAGTAAAACTAAACACATCCACATTATCACAATGATTCTGACTGTGTCTCCATGGACCCAGAGGGACTGGAATCCATTGTATATAGCATGTGGGGACCTTGAGAAAGAATGTCAGCGTCTCAGCTCTGCCAGACACAGATGTCACATCTCTTTGCCACCCAATCAGACACTGGGAGGCACCCTTTGGGTACCACAGCCTTGCCTTCTACTTCTGGGTGCTCAGTATGTTTGTGGCTCTCCACTGTGGGCATGCTGTCCCCAGAGGGGATGGACTCCATGTAGAAAGTTGGCAGCAGAGGAAGTAACTGCTGCCCAGCCCAGCCCAGCCCAGTCTCCTTGTCCGTTCTCAGACTGACTGACAGGCAGCACAGAACCCAGGAGGGAAAAGAGTCCAAGGATGATTGGAGGTCAAGTCATACTCAGTGACCTTGGATGGTGGCAAGGAGCTAGCTACAGGAGATGAATTGGTTCAGTCAGATCAGGCACTGCTCATGTAGCTCCAGCTGGTGTGGACATCCTCAGTGAGACTAGCAGCTCCTGATGGGCCATCTTAGGGACACCAGAGATGACTCCTCTTTTGTCTTGGACAGTAACAGCCAAAATCCTTTTGAGTTCACAAGGCAAGGTCTGTCACATACATCCATGGCACCTCTAAGTCTGGACTCAGCACTGTGACCTTCAAGGTCCTTTGACAGTCCATTTCTGCTCACTCAGTGCTCTTCTGGTTCGTAAGTCAGAAGCATCCATCTCAGATGCCCAGGCTTGAGTGTTGCGCTCCACCAGCAGGGCTGGCTGACAAACCTAAGATTCAGGGTTCTGTTCCCAGTGTGGAGTGTCTTGGAATTACATCGGCATCCACAACAACCAATCTTTGTCTTTTGAGTCCTCCATGGGAGAATGCCTTAGAGGACTCTTGGACCCTGGGGACAGTGTGTGTCCCACCTGTGTCTTCTCCTTGGTCTCAGCCAGTCAGTTTAGCGTTGGCCCGAGGGCTTCCCAGAGTGCTGCAGCTTGCAGCCGACCTTCTGGACTCTCCCATGGGCGGGATTCCCACTGCTATGGTTTCAGTGTGGGTCCCCTGGAGTTCTGTGGTGGAAGCTTCGTCTCCACGGTTGATGTTGAGGAGGTAGAACCTCTTTCGTGGAGGGCTCTAGGTGAAGTGGGTCAAGCCGCTGAGGATAATCACTTGAGGAAGGGTTGATGCTGGTCTCTAAGTGTAACTCAATTTTTCAAGAGTTATTCAGAGAGCAAACCCAGCCGGAGCACCTCTTCCGTCCTGTCCTCCGTGATTGCTCCCTCCAACTAACACATATCCCACCACGATGCCTGCTGCCACACTGTATCGCAGCCAGTCAAGAGGAGCCTCACCAGGTGACACTATGCTTTGAGGACTTTCAGCCTCAAAACCCTGATATCTAAAGAAATCTCTTCAGTTTATAAAGAATACAGACTCTGGCATTTTGTTACAGCAACGGAAAACTGAAGCTCTAACGTCAGCAGGCTTCTGCATGGTCTTGGGCAAACTTGAAGTTTCCGAGACTCATCACTTTGCCAACTGAAGTCTCTGGTGGAGGAGGCTCAGCTTGGGGTTTGGATCTGATCTCTTTCCAACATGGCCACTAGAGACATCCCTTTCCAAAAAAATCAACTCTTTGCATGCTGTGGGGGCTCTGATGGAAACCAGACACTCAATTCAGTGATGTCCTATGTGTCCATTCTATGATGAGACAGTTTGGACGCCGTGACAAGCAGTGCCCATCCAGCCTCACTCACGGAATGGAAGGAACCGATTTCCCAAATTCACATGAACAAGAGGGTCTGGATCCATGAATCATTCGTTGTCCAGATAAGCAGAAAGGCAGCAGCACACAGAGCTCTGAGCTGGGCCGTCGTGGGCAGAGTTCAAGGCCACTCTTGGAGCGCACCCCATGTTACTCTTTGGGAAGCCTATTGTATTCTTATTAAACCAGCCGTTTGTTTTGCCATGTAAACAGCAAGAGTGGCAGGTTAAAGGAGTCCCTCTTTGGGGCCACAAAGCATAGATCAAATAAAGATAAACACCGGACAAACTGAGGACACCTCACCCAGACCACCAGGACTCTTGTATGGGGCCAAGACAACACAACATCATGTTGACCCACCCCCAGCTTGACAGACACAAAGCTATGCTACATGCTAGACAGAAGGCTGTTGAGAGATGCTCTCACGTCTACAGAGAGCATGGCCACATCACCTGGGGTGGGGTACCCATACCCTCACCCTGGCAGGTGGTCCCATGAAACCAGCCATACTACTTCCGGTCAATGAATGTGGCCAACATGAGCCACGTGGCGCCACGTGGGCCTCCTACCATCTGATGACCACTCACAATAGCCACTCCAGGACCTGACTGTCCCTTGTGTCCTCTGGTCCATGCACCTCACGAAGGTTTTGTGGGTCACTGAAAGTGGCTGTCCCCTCCCCACAAAAGGCTGTCTCTTCTCCTCCAGGCTCCTTCCTGGAGGAACGGGCAGGGCCTGGCCACAGGCTTCGCTTTCCTCCTAACAACCCAGTCAAGAGAGACGGAGCGCCAGGGGCTCAAGCTGACCTCTGGCTTGTTTTGATGAAAAGGTATTTATCCCCCTACACTTGACCTCTAGATGTAAGGAGGGATGGATGGATGGATGGGTAAAGGGGCGGGTTCTGTGCAGCTAGAGGGAGGCGGCTGTGAAGGGACCCTCCAGCCCCAGGAGCAGTGGTCACAAGTGGTCTTCTCTAGAACCAAGAGACGACACCCAGGGCAGCTCTCTCAAGTCACCACCAGGAGCCGGCCATGAGTCCCTCTATTCTCACAGCCCAATAAGACCTAGGCATGATTCAGGATGCTACTGTTTGCTGTATCACAGGAACAAAAGTGTCTTTGTCCTAGATAGAAGAGGAGGGATCACGTGGTACCTTCTCCCATTTATTTATTTATTTATTTAGGTTTTTTAAGACAGGGTTTCTCTGTGTAGCTTTGGTGCCTGTCCTGGATCTCGCTCTGTAGCCCAGGCTGGGCTCGAACTCACAGAGATCCGCCTGCCTCTGCCTCCCGAGTGCTGGGATTAAAGGCGTGCGCCACCACCGCCCTGGCTGGCTCGCCAGCCAGGAGTCTCAGGAGTCTCTGGAGAACTCCACTCAGTCTACCATTCAGCATCCAGGATCACCAGGAACCAACAGAGCTGGCACATCCAGATCTCGGGTCTTAAGGGCTCCCATCTCGGCCTTGCCTCAGGAGCCGGTCATAGGTAGGTGTGACAGTTACCAGAAGCCTCAGTGGGGGTAGTACTTCCAGGTCAAAGCTGGAACACTACCCACTACACTAGACCTTGGGACTTATGTCTATGCATGCATGCATCTGTGTATGTCTGTGGTATGTCTATGTACGTATATATTTGAAGTGTGCATGTGTAAATGTATGGAGCATATATCTGTGCATATGTATTAGTGAGTCTCTACGCCTGTGTCTGTAGTGTGTTTGTATACATGTGTACTGTCTATGTATACACCTGTGTAGTAAACATATGAATATATGTATTATCTGTGTCTATGTGTACATGTGCTAGTGTATATCCATGCATATAAGAGTGTCTAGCATGTACTTTCGCATTATATTCATGCATGTGGCATGTTTCAGTATGCACTGGTGTAATGTTCAAGTTACATATGTGTGCCATGTACATACAAGTATGTGCAGTATGTGTATGATCTGTGACGGGGCAGTCCACAGGTAGGTGGGTGGGCACATTTCAGTCTGGTTGTAGGTGATGGTCACTGTCAAGCTGGTCATCTGCCCTTATCCTTGCTGAGGGTCCTTTCTCTGTGTGTCTCTCTGTGTGTCTCTGTGTGTCTCTCTGTCTCTGTCTGTCTCTGTCTCTCTGTCTCTGTCTCTGTCTCTGTCTCTCTCTCTCTCTCTCTCTCTCTCTCTCTCTCTCTCTCTCTCGATGCTCGCTGTTCCTCATCTCTCCAGACTCTGGAAGTCAGAGGACCCATGGGATCACTAATGCCAATGAGTCCATAGTACAAGCTCTAGGCCTCACAGATACCTGATGTTAACAGTGTCTGTGGTGGGCACTCTGGGCTCTGGCAGTATCAATGTGACTTCAGAATGAGGTTGGCCAGGTGAGAAGTCGAGCAGGGCCACTGACGCAGACCCAGTTCATGATCTGAACTGGAAGGCTCGGGTGAGCTTCCTGGCTAACAGTGCTCTGTCCCTCTCTGTATCACGCACTGATGCTGGGGGACGAGGGAGCTGGCCACATGACTCCACTGGGAGGGATAAATGGGAACTTACACATGGCAACTCACAGACCCTGCCCTGCTGACTTCAGTCTGGCCCCTTCCACTGCAGTAAAACACAACCCTGAACGGAACAGCTCTGCTGAGTTCCAGGGAGTCCACGGAGTGAAGGATTAAACTGGAAGAGGCTCCTGGGACTTTGAGCCTGCAGCTGGTGTTTAAGTGGGAGGGCTCTGGGGGTCCCCAAACTTGGCATCAGAATTGTGGGTGCTCCTGGAGACCTCTGAATTGGCATGAGAAAACCAGGTGCTCTTGAGGACCTTTCGAGCCACAGTTGATGTCAGGGTTAAAGGTTCTAGGGAACCCAGACGTGCAGGTGGTGTCAGTGGTGAGGCTGGTCGGAGACTCTGACTTACGCAGCTCCTCCCATCACAGCTGAGTGAGGCGCCTGCGGCATGACCCTCAGCCCCAGCACTGTCTCAAGCCCCCGCCCCCCATCCGCATAGCTCTGCTTCCCCATGTGACTTTGAGCTTGTTGTGACATGTGACTTGCTGACCGGAGCTGCTCCTCAGTGTCATGGCCATTGCTTACCCAGGCTCTCGTGTCTGTCTCTCACTCATGCAGAAGCTTTTAGACCTGTCATCTCAGAGGCCTGTCCTGCTTTTTGTCATTGTTCCAAGCCAATGTCTTCTGGATAGCCACAACACTGTCCGGCTTTAGGTTTATTTATCCATCACCTGTCTCCTACCCTACCTCATCACTCTCTTGATCAGGACCACCTGTATCCTGCCTCTCAGGCCTCATGTACCGCCGTTGGGCAGATTCCACATTCTCAGGAAGTTCTTCCCTATGCAGAGCCAGCTCCCCACAGTAAGGCTGGAGACCCTCGTCCCTGGGTACCTTTGTACCAGCTGACAACAGGCTTAGGTGTGCCAGTCACTCGGCATGCCAGCTTGACTGTTTCCCCCAGCTCAGCGGTGCAATCAGCCAATTCCTCTTCAAAATCAGGGGGACCTGAGGATACATAAGGAGGTCTCCATGTTATATGTACAACAGGTCAGGCCTATGGTCTTAATTGCATACACCCTGGCAGGTTTCCCAACCCAATGCTAGCCCTCCATGTCTCACAGTGTGGCTGCTACCGTCTGGGGTCCCAACTTAGGATCAAAGGTGAGTGAGGGAATTTGGATGCACAGTGGGAAGGAGTGTGACCGTAGTGTAAAAAAAAATGAAGAGTTTGGGGAGATTCCTCAGTGGGTAAGAGTATTTGCTATGCAAGCATGGGGACCTGGGTTTGAATCCCCATCATCCACATGAGGTCACAGCCTCATGTGACTGTATCCCCAGCATTGTGGAGGAAGAGACAAGCAGATCCCTGGAGATCATTGGCTAGCCAGCCTCCTCCAAAAAAGTAAGCTCCAGATTCAGTGAGAAACCCTAACTCAAAGAAATAAGACAGAGAGAGGCTGAGCAGAACACCTGATATCCTGCTCTGGATCCAGCACATATACACCAGCCCACATACCAACACACACATGTGTACGTACATGTGTAAACACATGCATATACCACCAAACGTTAATATTTTTTTCGAGACAGGGTTTCTCTGTGTAACAGTCCTGGCTGTCCTGGAACTCACTCTGTAGGCCAGGCTGGCCTTGAACTCACAGAGATCCACCTGCTTCTGCCTCCCAAGTGCTAGGATTAAAGGTGTATGCCACCACCACCTGGCTAATTAATTAATTTTTTAAAACATTGGATGGTATGTTTTTGTTCTGGATGAGGAAGGCTGATCCAGGGTGCAAGATTCCCCTACGTCTTGCAGAATCCAGATGGATGTCCTGAGCTCGGGATCTCTGTGTGGGAGCTTCCTACCATGTCCCCAAGTGTCCTCTCCCTGGTCAGGGGTAACCTGATACTCCACCTGGATTTCCCTGTGAGGGTGCGGTTATTATATCCCACCCAGAGCTGACAGGACAGCATGGATCCCTCTGCTCCCAAAAGCACTCCCTCATGCCCAGAAGGCAAGGGCCAAGGCAGTGCCACCCAACTACCTGAGACTCAGGGTCTCCACAGCCTGGGTGCAGCCCAGCTGGACAACCAGGGTAAAGAAAGGGTCATGTCACTATTCTATCCTGACCACGATGGCCCACCAAAGGACACTCACGCCACACAGGCTGGGCCAGGCGCTGCTGGATGCCACAGATCTCCTTCACCCATGAGTTCTTGATGATGACTGTCCGTGCCTGGAGCAGGTACTTGCGCACAGAGTCCTCCCGTTCATGCCACACCTCAAAGGCACGGTCATCCCCCTCAACCTGGTCATTCAGGTCAATGCTACTCAGCTGTGGGGAGAGAATATCGGTAAGGAGGATGTGACCACCCTCAGATGATGTGGGACCCAGGAGGGATACACTTAGGTTACCCCGGAACAGTGGCCGAGGGACTGGCCACCAGCATCCACTCTGAAGCCTGAGAGGCAGACGGACCTCCACCCACGGCACATTCGCTTGCCCTACAGAGCCCTTGGCAGCCCCTGCACACACAGACCTTCATCATGTTCCGGAACACATAGCTGAAGGTGTCCGTTCGAGAGTCTCTCCGAGGCTTGCAGATCACCAGATGGTTTCGGAAGAGGAAGACATGCCGGTTGTGGCCCTTCCAAGGCATCCGGGCCCCTGGTGCCCCCTCCCACACTATGAAGTGGCCCTGGAGGTGTGAATGGGCTCTGGTTAACCAAGCCTCCCCCGTGGATGCAGCCCCTACTGACAGCCACATATCCAGCTCCCCACCAAAGTCACGTGGTCATCCACATGGAGCTCCCACCTCCAAAAGCCTCCCACAGTACCCCACCCTCAGTATCCACAGCCCCACCTGGCGGATAGGTTCTCCCAGGGCCTCCAGGGTTCCTGGGTAGTTCTCCATGAGTGACACATGCAGCTTATTCTCCGCACGCTGAGGCAGGGCAGACACCACAGCATAGGCCTGCTCCAGCAGCGCGCAGTTCTGCCGGTTGCGGGCCTTGTTGCGGATTAACTCCTGGGGTGAGGGCCAAGAGTCACGGATCCAGGATGCTCTGAACCCAGGAATCCCCTCTCCCCCCACCGATGCAGCCTGCACAGAGGAGGCTGGAGCATGTCACCTTCAGCAAGGCCTGGTATTTCTGCACCCGCTCCACTGGCTGCTCCAGGTAATGCTGAAGCGGAGGTGGGGGTGGCTGCGTGGGGTCCTTGGCTGACAGTGTCTCTTCTGCATATTTCTGTAGAAACCACAAAAGCGGTTTTGTGCATGAATGCATGGTCCCTTGGTGACTAGAGTCACTCCAGGGGTGACACAGCCACCCGGGCATGGCTATGTCCCCTGAGAGCTAGAGGATGATACCAAGGGTGCCAATACACACAGCCCCGCACAAGGGACACTGGGTCACCATCTCACTGGTAGTGGCACAGGGCTTGGGCAGCTTAAGTAACAGCCGAGGCGTACAGAGCTGTGGTTACTCCTGTTGCATTTGCCACTGAGCCAGGGCCCAGGCAGGTGGTGGGCATGCATTCACGTGGGTTGAGGAAGATGAACTTGGGCTGGCCACGTGGACCAGTGGAGCCACACCTCAGAGGGCAACAACTAGGGTCTAGGAGCAAGCAGGGTGGGTGGGCTTGTGACGGGCAGGAAGCACCTTGTAGAACTCCTGGACCGGGGTGCTGACAACCACTGACTCGGCTTGCACGCGGCCCACCAGGAACTCAAGGTACTTCTCAAAGGCCTCCTGGTTCTTGATGAAGCACATGGCCACATCGTCATCAGTGTCACAGGACTGCAGCTCCTTCAAGAAGCTGCCACAAAGGGGACAGTGTCAGCACCTCCCTCCACCAACCAGCTCCAGACCCTCTCCTCTAGGAGAAGGCCAGGATCCTAACTAATCAGGGCCTGAGCCCTGTGATAGAGTGTGTTGTTATGTGTGCAAGAAGTGCACGGTTGTGTGCCCATCTGCCCATGTACAAGGACGACATATACTATGCATGCATGTATACAAGAGCATTCATATGTGGGTGCATATGTACGTAAGTTTTCTAAAAGCACGCATGCATATACACATAAACATGCACATTTGTGAACACATAGCTGTGCAAACATTGTATATGTGCAATGTAGTGTGCACATTTGTGGTGTGCACCCATCTTGGTACAGGTGAGTACATATATATGCTCATGTGTGCTTGTATGTCTTGTGTGACAGTGCACATGCATAGAAACCCACACGTGTGCACACGTTAGCATGTGAGGTGTATACATGTTACTGGATATGAAATGTTATGTATCTCCATAAACAGGGACCTAAGTATGGGTGTGCATATGTGTACAAATATGCACATACACATCAAGCACATGAGCATGCACACTGTGGCAGCTATGCATACACACATGTATACACGTGTGTGTGCCTGCCCATGAGAGTCTACATGCATAGTGCACACCCCAGTCAAGCATACTGCAGGCTTTCCCCTGCATAAGCCGGATACACAGTAAGGGAAGGTCTGCCTTGTGACACACTAGCACAGGCTCACCCCTGCCCACCCGCCATGAGGCCTGGCCTGCAAGCAGGGGCCGTGTGCTCACATACACGTGTGCATGCATGCACCCCACCCGCCCACCTGCTGTGGAAACGGCTGATGTCCTGCACGTTACGGAAGATGACTGTCTTCTGGCTGGCCACAGCTGTAGGCACACGGGGAGATCGGTCCAGGTGCTTCATGTGGTGACTTTCCAAGAACTGCAGGTCACCCACAAAAGCCTGCTCTGAGCTCAGCAACTCCTGGATGACAGAGCTGGCAGGAAGAGAAGCCATTAGGGGTACTCGGGGGCCCCAGTGGCCACAAGCTCCTGCCCCTTTCACGGCCCTGGGAACAGCGTTTTTACAGGACTGTTTACTCTCTCACATCCCCCATTCCCTCAACTTCCTGCTACCAGCATCCCGCTGTCAACTTTCAGAGAGGGGATGAGGAGTCCTTGGGAGGAGCCACTCCTCCACATAACTGCCCCCGCCCCCACATAACTGCCCCCGCCCCCCACATAACTGCCCCCGTCCTCCACATAACTGCCCCCGCCCCCCACAAGGTAGTAACCTGGCACAGCCCATGTGAGGACCGCGGCAGGAATCAGTGTCAAACTGGTGCCCATTCTCTTCTCTGCCCCCCACCCTTCCCGGATACAGAGCAGGCATTCACAGGCCCCCATAAAGGCAGCAGGTCAGAACTCCATTTGGACCCTAAAAGAGGGCAGGCAACAGGTCTCCATGAGCAGCGGGCCAGCGGGGGAAAGCTCTACCAGAAACTCACCTCAGCCTCATTCTATACTCATCCTCAGACACAGCCTCCCCAGGGAACTCAGGGGCCTCAGTGGGCCCCCACTCAGGAGACAGCTGGTGAGAAACAGGCATCTGTCAGAGGTGGGCTGAGCCCTGGCTCTGCCCCTATGGAGGCCGGGGGCTCCTGTCCTCCAAATGGAAAAAACAGTGCCAGAATCCTCTGGGCCGGTGACCTTAACACCCTCTCCCCTGAGTCCCGCCAGCCAAGTACCTTGAGCCTCTTGTCCAGGTAGGCAGGTGACACCCAGCCCTGCCTAGAAGGGCTGGATTTGGTGGGCTTGGTGCGTACAAGCCAGCGCAGGGGGTGGGCTGAATCCAGGACCTCCACATACTGGCCTTCTCTCAGAATGATGGCATCCTGCTCAGCCCCCAGCGGCAGATAGTCAGCTGTGACCACATAAATGTCAAAGATCTGGTTGGGCAAGGAGAGGAAATGAGCTGGGGGATAGAGCCGGCCTGTCAGGGCCCCCAGCAGCCACCAGAGAAGGGAGGATGAGAAGCCCCCAAAACCCTGGGAAAGAGGCTGAGTCGGGAGACCCATGCAGGACATGGGTCTTGGGGACATTTAGTGCAGCTGCTGGCTCCCAATCCCACACAAATGACAGGAATGTGGATATTCTCCCCTGGCTTCCCCCAAAAGAAAGCACTACACCCTGGGGCCTCTAGTTGGCGCTGTCTATACTACTTGTTCACACCTCATCACGTGTCCACCTGCCGCCTGGGACCTAACAGGGTGCCTGCTACAGCAGAGGGAGAGGTGGGGTGGGAGAAGAGCAGGAGGAAAGAAGGGAGGAGGATGAGAAGAAGCACTCTCCAGGAATCCCCAGGCAATAGACCTAGTTCCTCACCAGTTCCCGCCTGCGGTATGTCTTGGGAGCAGAAGGCAGACACCTTCAGCTGGTCTCCGGATGGCCTGTGTGGTGCACTCACTTTCCAAGACCTCCCTGGGATTCTGCCCCTGTACCTCTCATTCCTCTGTCTTCTCTCCAGGAGCCCCAGAATGTTCCCCAAGGGTCCTGGCCCACCTACCTCACCACGGGAGTCCCCATCCTCTGACTCTGAAGAGGATTCTTGGACACTGGAGGAAGGGCGAGACCGGCCATGCCGAGGAGAAGCAGATGGCGTCTTGGACTCCTCGTCGCTGTCACCTCCCGGCACCTGGAGCTTGGCTGGATGGGCACAAGGGTTGTGATGCCCCCCAGTAGCCGGGCAGTTTCTAGATCATGGAGGCAGGGGAGCCTCTGCCCCTGCACAAGTGCCCTTGGCCCCACCACCCCCTTGAGACACACACTAGCACCTCACCTTGTGAGATCTTGGCTGATACCATCTCAGTGATCTGTGAGGTGAGTTTCTGCAGGAACTCTTCTGTGCCCACCTCAGCAAGGGACAGGTGACCGTGGGCCTCTTCAGCTACCAGGGACTCCCCTAGGGGGGCAAAAGTGACCCTCAATCAACCATCCTCTCCCAGATGTCTACTGAGTACTCCCTACACTCCAGGCTCATCTTTAGCCCTGAGGGATGCCAGGCACACAAGACCAGGCTTCCTAATGGTGCTGGGGTCTGGAAAGGAGACAAGCCTTGAGGACAGGGGTGTTGAGGTTGGCCATGTGAAGTCACAGAAGGCCTGCTGTGGTCTGAGCCAAGAGATAGCCAGTGTGGTTGAGAACAAGAGGAAACAAGTCCGGAGAGAGGGGCATAGTAGATGCAGCTGAGGAACACTGGGGATGGCTAAGGATCAGCAGGGTCCCCACTGGGCAGTCAAGGGACAGCAGCTGATTCGGGGAAATGGACAGCATAGCCAAGGTCCAGACAGTTACTAGGAAGCAGCAGGCACAGTTAAACAGCAGGCAGCCTATGGACTGTGAATCCACCGGCAGCAGGTGGCCAGCATGGCTATAGGGTAGAGGGTGAACAGAAGAGACAAAGCTTCAGAGTGGTCAGACCTCGGTTAGCAGGCTGTGGAGGACCTGGAATATGGCTCACTCCACCTCTGCTCCTGGTACCTGGCTTGCTGGCCTCCACAGGCCACTGCATGTGAGCTCTGCATCTAGGCGAGGCTTCCCTTGGGATCCCATAGGCTCCCAGATCCACAGAGGTCATAAATGCCTCTGACTCCAACCCAAGCTCCGCCCACGGGAGTGTGGAGACCTCTGACCCAGCACCGTGGCCAGCAGCTTCCTTTTCCCCTGGGCTGGCTTGGGGTGAAGGGTGCTCAGCAACCCCATCCCACCTGTACCTCTCCTTTGTGCAGCAAGATCAGCAAAACCCGCAGATTCCACCATCTGGGCTGAGACAGCTTGGCTTGTCCTGTGGAGGCAGGGGCATCCTGAGAGGCCTGAGGTTGGAGCTACCACCACCTTCTACCTTCCCACCCTGCGGCTCCTGATAGGAAGAGGGTCTGGAGGCAGGGGTCTAGGACACCAGTCAACATCTCCACATCAGAGGGATCCTGGGAAACCCTCATTCTATGCTGGGGAAACTGAGGCATGGGAGGGGAAAGGGCGGGCCCAAGTACACAGCCTGTGCAAGCCTGAAGTGGTCTATCTGCAGCACAGGGTGGTCCCCATGGGCACCACAGCTGTCCTGTTTCCAGTTCCCAGACCTAGTCTGTGATCTTGGCCTAGGGCCTCTGGATAGCATCCACTCACCCTTGCAAGAAGGAAGAAATGAGAGCCTCCTTCACTCTCTCCTGCTCTTCCTCTTTGGCCACTGTTGAGAGGGTGGAGAGCCATCAGCATGAGCTCCTGGACCCTGACGCTTCAGGTTCAGATACTCAGGATATACCTGAGCTGTCCCAGGATCCTGGACTCTGTCCTCTGAGCCCTGAGCAGGGACTGTTCTGAAATGGTACTCCCCTGCTCCTGACCATGGTCACCTCAATGGTAACCAAGAACATGAGTCTACCCTCAGAGTGCCAGCCCACAGGGGGTTGAGTAAGGCCCTGGAGCAAAGAGTTCAGCTCACCCTAGAGATTTCCCCCTCCCCACATACAGAGCAGGGTGAGTGCTGGACCTGAGAGACTCTGAAGCCCCACGCCACCTGCACCCATGAGGCTCTGGAGGTTTCCTGATACTGTGGGATTATGAGAAACACAAATGTTGAAGGTCAGCATGCCCCCCTAAGGAGTCCCTGAGTCTGCACTCTCCTGCTTGGGTGCCCCTCCTATTCACATGTACCTGCCTTACCCCCGACCCTCCACTCACAGCCAGAGACGTGCAGGCTGGCAGAGCAGAGCGCCTGGCCAGCAGCGTTGGTGGTGATGCATGTGTAGGTGCCGTGGTGCTGTCGGCCCACGTCCAGCAGGACCAGGCTATGCTGCTTGCCAGAGCTGGCCATGGTGTAGCCAGGGGTATCGGGGCCAATCCACAGCACTCCCTTCTCTGCCTCCTCCTTGAGCCAATGCACAGTGGGGGCTGGGTGTCCTAAGGGACAGAGGGCAGTGAGTCCATCCCTGACAGAGACAGAGCCCCACCAGGAACCCTCACCCAGGGCCAGAGTATTGCGTGTGGCCATCAGCCTCTCCATGAGAGTCGCCTCACCTTCCACCTTCACTGAAAATGTGATGCTGGAACCCCTCTTCACTTTCTTGGGGGTGAACTTCTCCAGGATCCGGGGAGGCACCAGTCGCTCATGCACATCTGGAATGACACAGCCAACCCACAGGGACCCCCTGACATAAAAAAAAAACCCACCCCAGTGTCCTAATCCCAGAGGATCCCCCGAAACCTATGCCCACTGGCCATCCACACTTGCATGGCAGCCAACCCCAGGTCCATCCATTCTGGCTTCCTGTCCATGGTCTGCCACCCACTCATGCCCATCTGGGGCTATCTCACCTGGTGCTGGCTTCTCTTCTGGTTCACTGGGACCTGAAAACACAGAGAGTCAGACACTCAGCACTCATAGGTGCTCTGTCCTGGTAGCCCCACTGCCAGGGCAAAGACAGCCAAACCTCTTGAAACCTCAGAGAGCTACGGAACTCACCACTCAGCATGAGGATGGCCAGAGGCCACACAGACCTGACAGATGACATACTGCTACCCATTCTTGTTACCCCCAGCCTCCCCAGACCTGTGGCCTTGATCTACAACCAAATGCATGGGCGTGTGCACAACCCAGCAGCTTAGGGAGCCACATCTTCCAAGCCCTGGCAGAAGAGGCCACAGGAAGCACTGGGTCCCTCATAGCAAGTTTAGGTTTGGTTCAAGTTTGGAATTCACTTCCCATGTTCAGGAAGAAGGAGCCTCAAGGCCACCATGGTCACCTGTTCCCTGCAGGGTCACCTGTTCCCTGCAGGGATGACCTCCAGCTACCTGAGTCTCTGCTCACTGGAGCAACGACCACAGAGCCTTGGCCTCAAGTCTGACAGGGCTTGCAAATCAGCTCTGTCCAGTCTTTCGGGGTACCCACCTCGGACCAGCAGCCGGGCCGATGAATAAGCAGCACCCACAGCATTGCTGATGTAGGCTGCATACTGGCCACTGTCCTCTGGGGTGACTGAGACAATCTCCAGGGTATGCAGGGTCTTCTTGTCAGTCATGCGGATGTGGGCAGATGTGGTCAGGGGCCGGCCATCTTTGAACCAGTACAGTTTGGGGGCTGGATAGCCTGAGGACACAAAGGCAGGTGGTCAGTGATGACAGAAGACCCAGAGCAGAGGTCCTTCAGAGACCAAAGGGTGCTGGCCTCCTTATCCAGAGAGGACTCACACATACCCACCCAAACACGGCTGGCTGGTAGGACTTGGCCTCTGTTCAGTGAGGCAGTGATGCTTCCTCACCAGCTCCTTACCTTTCACCTTGAGCTGAAATTTGGCCAGGCGTGTGCCAGGGGCCACTTGGAGATCTTTCAGCTCCTCCAACACCTGGGGAAGCTGCCCCTCATCTGACTCGGTTCCCTCTTGCTCCCGGCTGTCAGGAAGGACAAACAAGGGAACGCCCATAAAGCAACAAGTAAGAAGGTTCAAGGCAGGAGGGCCACGGGAGTGAGGTCAGCCATGGAGGGATAGTGAAGTTTCCTGAACTGAGAGACAGAGGAAGCAAAGCCACCAGGGCCTGGTGGAAGTCCCCAAGATTTGTCTTGTCAATCCAAGTACCCTAACCCCCTGCCCCAGGTAACAGGGCATGGATGCCTCTTCAGAGACCCTGGGAGAGTCAGTCACTGGACCTTTCCACCTCTGAGGGACCCCACCTGGACAGGTATCCCTGGGCGCTGAAGTATGATGAGGTCTCAGTAGCATCCGCTGCGGTATCATAGTCTGTGCTGGTCACTGGAGAGGAAAGGGTGATTCAGGGACAAGGCCTAAAACACACGCACGAGGACCACCTTGGCCCTGTGAGGCTCTGACCATGCAGCCTTGAGGGGAGCTACCTGCACTCAGCATGGAGAAGAGCAACAGCTTCCTACACCCTCCCTGCCCCAGCCTGTGACCGGGCAACACTTCCAGGCTATGACTAACTG